>NW_026555343.1:40455850-40779058 GCF_029017545.1 Prosopis cineraria | reverse complement strand
TCTAATATCTTTCGGTTACTATAATATTTTTCAATATTATTATTTTATATATTTTATTTAATTTAATTGATATGTTGTGTCTATAATATAAGGGTGGTATTCTATAAGTTGAAATGACAAGGTTCTCAATTCTCCCATTATCTTATTCTCTCATTATAGTTCTCCGTTTCTCAAATTCTATTTTCTTAACACGTCTTCTGTGTTTTCTTTTTTTTTTTTTTGTTTTTTTTTGTTTTTGCCTTGTTTGGTCAGGGTTTCCAAAAGGAGTTTATCAAGTAATCAAGCTCAATCACATCCACCCACGACCCAAGTCACAGTATCAACATCAAAATCAAGATGCATCAATCCAGCAAACCAATCTCAATCACATCCACCACACGGCCATGTCACAGTATCACCATAAAGAATCAAGACGCATCAATCCTGCAAACCATTCTCATCACATCCACTCACGACCAGGTCACGGTATCAACATCAAGAATCAAGATGCATCAATCCACCAAAACAAAATTTTTCTTTGACCCAGGCGAAAGGATTGCAACAAGGCCTGACCATTTCAAAGAAACTCATTATTAATGAGAACTACCCGTTGCAGTGCTGTGACAAACAGGTTTTGCAGAAGGGACTTACCGTAGAAAACCTTTTACGAGTGCAAATCACTTGTTTCCGTCGACCCTAAATAGAGAAACCTTTAAGCAAAAGCAACCTTGCAAATATTATGCCCAAGGGAGGTGTCATTTTGGAGACAACTGCAAATTTTCACATGGTGGAGAATCATAGCTTTCCCCTCCTCTCCCCCCCCCCCAAAAAAAAAAAAAAAAAGAGATTGAGACTAGAGCTTGATCATATGTAAATAATTGCTGCCTGCTTCATTGAACTCAAAAAATAAAGCTACGCAACAAAAATGAGGAGAGTCCCACTCAGCAACGACAAAGAGACTTGAACCTAAGCAGGGCCTTAAACGAAACCAGGTCACAACGACAGGTACTTGTGCGAAGTTAACATTGAAGCGTCACTATTTGAAGGTTCAAAGGTTGGCCTAATTTCAGGAGGGACTTACGTAGTGTAGGTACACTATGCCTAAGTTAGATTCCATAGCATTTAAAGTTGCAAATACTTTGTATGTTGATATGAGTGCTGGCATATAGAGTCAAACTTCGTGGTTATCAAATGTCAATTTTGCTGATCACTTTTTTTAGTTATGATTGGACGATGCACCATGTAATTTAGCTTTACCCATTCAAAATTTGGTCTTGTGAAGCTTATCTCATAGTTGATCAGTTACTTTTTTGGTATATTACTCTGTAAAAATTTTATTCTCCAGTGATATAATTTTCATATATAATTCCTGATCAGCCTTCTTTGAGTCGGCATACAAATACTTTAAGAACGATGTCTATCTGAAATTCTTTTCAAGATAACAATGAAGGTTGTTATCAAATTTATCTGTAATGACAATTTTCATAAAAAAAATAAAAGACCATCTTGTTCAATAACGTACCAAAGCATAATAATATACTTTGACATGAACGTTGCTTTTTTTTTTTTTCCTTGAATTGATGATGAAAAAAATGTTCACGTATTAGATAAATAAAAATTTAAAATTCATAAATTCAACTTGCATAACACGTGAAAAAAAGCCCCCCGTTTATCCCCGATTTATTGTAGTTATTGGTATACGAAGTATGTAGATTCTTTTTCTTGATAAATGTGTGTATCAAGATGAGCTGAGATGATAACTCACATTTACGGTAACAAAAAGTTGAAAGACACATAGTTTGGACTTCGGTGGAGAGAGCGAGAAATCAGGGTTCTCCAAAGAACGCGAACCGATTATTACGGTGTCACCAGCAGTTTAGTAAGTGTGAATTTAGATTAAAAATTTTTCATAAGTTTGAATAGAATGAATTTAGGTTAGCAATTGAAATTAGATAAAAATTTGTGTGACTGCGACATAATTTATATTTGAATATTTTTTTAAAAAATTAGTTGAACAAATTCAAATTGATTTAAATAATTTTATTCAAAACCTGTAGAAATGTTAATGATAAAAAAGAATGTGAATTTTTTGGTATTATTTTTGTGTCTACTTTAATATTTTTCTAAAAATATTAAACTTAAAATTATAATTTTAAAAAATTAGATTAAATTACAATTTTACATATGATTGGGTGGATTGAATAAATTTCAATTAGATAAAATTAAAATTTATATTAGAAAAAAAGGATCTTTCATTTTTTATATTCTATCTATTTATTTTAATTACATTTTAATGATTATTTTTTTTCATAACTTGATATTCTGGGAAAAAAATTGACCTTAAATTACAATTTTTTAAAAATTCTACATATAATTAAGTATTATTTACAAATTATAAAAATGTTGAATAATTCATAAATTACAAATAATAAATTATAAAAAATTTAAAAAATAAATGATAAATAATAAAATGTTAAACTAAAAACTAAAATAAATTGATAAAACATAAAATATTATATACAAATTTAAATTAATTGATAAATGGTAGACATATTTACTATAAAGTGTCAGGAAAAAAGATCGTAAAATCTGGTCATGAATGATTCGATATCGTATAATATTAATCCACTGTACCCTAGGGGAAAAAACATTATCCACTGTACCACTCGGAGAGAGAACTTGACAAGAAGTTAAAAGGTATTTCACCGATGCATGTTGAAAGAGAAGCTCCTATCATATCAAACTATTATTCAGGCAATCTTATGATTGGGAGTTGGTTAAATATTTTTTTTTAAAGAAAAAAATCTTATGATTCGGACAATGACTCACCATTGAGCTGCTAAGTTTTAATTTATATGCAAGGCAGCAATTGCTGGTGACTGGTGAAATATTTTTCATCTTCTTCACTTCTTTTTATCTGTTCTTCATTTACAGTTCCGTCTATAATCGCTCTTGTTCTGTCTACTGGCTGTTCAAAAGTATAGTTTAAAGGAACAGTTTCATATATAGCTTTGCGGTTGTTCAGATTTCAGTACAGCTCTAGATACAGGTATCCCATATCTTTTTAACTAGAATAACGTACTTGACCGTACTCTAGTTCGATCGGAGTACTCTTAATTTACTCTTGTTTCCTGAATTCTTTGGACTTTTTCAGCTCTGGTACAGCTTTTTATTTTTAATTTTTTTTTGCCGCATAGTTTTGCTAATTTGCTTGAGACCAATGGGAACTGAAACTATCATTATGTATGTCAAAAGTATACTATTCGCTGAAATTAGGTCATGAACTTAAGATCTGTTCTTTTTCTAGGCGTGAATTAACTATAATCGGTAAATAAACCAAGTAGATGATCAATTTGTTGGTGGTCCTGGGTGGACACATATTTTTCAAGTTATGAATACCGAGATCTTTGACAAGGTTTCTGATAACATTTGTTTCATTGCAAATGAAGTAAGATTATGAGGAGATGCATGCATGTTCCCCTTTTTTTTGGCCTGGAAAAAGATTGCTGTGAATGATCAACA
Source organism: Prosopis cineraria (assembly GCF_029017545.1). NCBI lineage: Eukaryota > Viridiplantae > Streptophyta > Magnoliopsida > Fabales > Fabaceae > Prosopis > Prosopis cineraria. The sequence goes on along the minus strand of NW_026555343.1, from coordinate 40,775,557 downwards.
GTATTTTAACCCTTTCGTTCTTCTCCACATCAGTGTTTTAAGAAGAATTACAAGTTGGTCAAAAAGCTAAGGTACTAAGAATTACAAGTGGTGTGAACTGATAGGTGTAAATTTTCAGGGAAAATGGCACCTGAGCCAGTTAATGTTAGGGAGTTCCAGCAATTGGCTAGAGAGGCCCTGCCAAAAATGTATTATGATTTCTATCTGGTGGAGCTGAGGACGAGTTCTCACTGAAGGAAAATATGGAAGCATTTCGTAGAATTACGTACTATTCTTCACTTGATGATGTTCTGATTGTAGTAATAGAATTAGCATATACTGATGGTTGTTTTTTTCTTTGTTGGTTTCTCACTTCTCAGCTTACGACCAAGAGTTCTAGTAGATGTTAGTAGAATAAATATGTCTACGACTTTACTAGGATATAGAATCTCCGCACCAATTATGATTGCTCCTACTGCCATGCATATGTTGGCTCATCCTGAAGGTATGAATTCTCAGAAAGATGTTGTTATCATTTTGCATTCATTCACCTTCCATTTCCATCATGTAATTTATTTTATTTTTCTGCCATTCATCACTACAGGAGAGGTTGCCACAGCCAAAGCAGCAGCTGCTTGTAATACTATAATGGTATATTTATTAAATAAAGCCTCATCACTTGCTCAGACACTATGCTGACTTGCTGAAAGTTTACACGTTTTTTTTTTTTTTAAAGATTCTGTCTTTCATGTCTACCTGCACTGTGGAGGAGTGTTTCTTTGAGCTGCAGTGCTGTTCGGTTCTTCCAGCTCTATGTAATGCTCTCAAAATTCGGATTTCAATTTCTTGCTACATCTTTGTGCCAAGATTCATAACCTCTTTCCTTTTTAATATCATTTGTTGAATTTAAAATTTAATTTTCATAGTTTTACAAAAGCGAGATGTGACAGCTGCATTAGTGGATAGAGCTGAAAGGCTTGGATAAAAGCCCTTGTTCTAACTGCTGATGTTCCTCGACTTGGTCGAAGAGAGGCAGACATAAGGAACAAGTAATTGGTGTTTTTTGGTTGTATATTCTATATTCCCTCCTAATAAGTCTAACAACTTGCAAAGCTAATATTGATTTGTTTGTTGGGTGGATTAAATACATTGTATATGAAGATTGATGCAGCAAGCTATCTCCTAATGTTGTTGGAATGTCCTCTGCAGAATGATTTCGCCTAAATTAAAGAACTCGATGGCTTGTTTTCAGCTGAACATGAGTCTGTAAGTAGCAATATCAGTATTCCGTATGACTGAATTTTCACCTTTCGTGTGTCATCTGTCAATTCCAGCGGCAATTGCATCCGTTAATATTCCTGCCTCATCTTGTAAAAATGTAATAGGTTATCTATCATTTCAAAACATACGTATTTTTTTTAATCATTCGAAGTTTTTCTTCAACAAAATTACCAAAATCATGGGCCTCACAAAAGTAATATCTTTCGTGCAATGTTGAGGCTCATATGATATAGAGTAGTTTTGTTATCGGGAAATTTTGAAAAATAAATTGAAACATTAGAAATCCTTCTGTTGTCAATCATTATATTGAGCAAACTCTAACTCTACTATCATTAAAGGAAGAGTTGGACACCAATTTAAACATCTTGATTGACATGTATTAATAATCATGAATCAAGCTCTTCCCTCATCCTCTTTCTTAAGGCTATTGCTCTTTTGTGGCTTTCCATCCTAGACGTAAACATCAAGGCATAGTAATCCTGCTTCAAACTTACATCATTTAAAGGGAAAAAGGTACATTGGGATCGCTTGGATTTCCCTGATTTAATAAGATATAGGTGAATGTCATGTTATCCAAATGTTTGTGCCCAACTCTAAGGATTATATGAAACCAATTATTATTTCCATATTTGCTCAACAAGCTTTAGAGAATTTACTGGCAGGTAGGTTGTGAGGGGGAACCTTGGTTCAGTGACAAAGTTGTCAACGTTTGGCCTAGTGGTCATGGGTTCAAGTCATGAAAATGGCATCTTGCAAAAATATAGGGTAAAGCTGCATAAGAGACATAAATTGGGTCCGACCCTCCCCAAACCCCACGTATGGCGGGAAGTTCATGCAGGGGGCTATCCCTTACTGGTAGGTAGGTTACCTAGATCAGTTCACTATTAGGATATAAGATGAGGTAATATGACCCAAACACAATGCATCAACTTAATTATGGTATGCAATATCCTGCGTCTGCTTTTCCCATTTCCCATCTTACCTTTCTCCTTTCAGAATATGCTGGAGAAATCAATCTGGACTTGTGTTAAACGTTTATTTCTTCAGTTATTTAATCTTTAATTTTCCACTAAGATTGTCAAGAGATCAATCTGGGCCTTGTATATGAAATGTGGGCACGCACGCACATAAAGAGACATGCTTTATGTGTTTGCATCCATGCGTGGTATAATTCTGTCCCTAGAACTACATTTATGGGTTTTATTGGATGAAATTGTTATCTTGCTTTTAACTTGCAGGGTAATGGTTCAGGTTTGGAAGCTTATGCAAATCTGACACTTGATGCATCGTTGAAATGGAAGGTATGGATAAGAATTAGGCGAGAGTTCAGATTTCCCTTTTCATACAATTGGAAATGTCTCAAAAGTCAGATGAGCAGTGTTTTATGAAATCATTGAAATGGCCTAAAGAAAATTTACTTTTATCTAAAGAAGCACAGAAGCACACAAAAAATTCTATTCGATAGAAATCTCATGAAATTTTTGAACTCCTTAACGTTTGTTTAACAAGCATCACTCTGAGGATATAATCAAATTAATCATGTTTTTTACTCAACGGGGCTGATTTTCGAGCTTCAGCATCTTTAAGTTCTGCAGTACCCAATGAATTAAACCGGAGTAACATATTTTCAGAAAACTACTGATCTAGTGTAATGAGCGCGGTGAAATGGCTTAGCTGATTGTCTCTGGAGGCTTGATGCCTAAAGATGTCATCATAATTGTTGATGTGAAGATCTAAAACAATTGTTTTTATGCACTAATAGAGCACCGCATTGTCTGCAGGATATGGCATGGTTGAAATCTATTACGAATCTGCCAATTCTTATCAAGGGTATACTTACTGGTGAAGATGGTATGTAAAGTTTAGTGCATGTACTCTGCTTGATGATTCATTTTACGAAGAATTGGCTAAACCCTTTAAAAGACAGGCTTTGAGAACTTTGCGATTTAATGCGAAAAAATTGATTCATATCTCTTAGAAATTCAGACATAGAATCCTTCTGCTGATTAATTATTATCTCTTGGTGATGCTTCTGCCTATATTTTTTTTTATGCCTTTATTAATAATGTACTTGATAGTTCATTCTCATCTTTCTTGTTGACCTCTTTAATCTGGATATTAGTTAATATGTAATGGAATCTTATTGGCAGCTATTAAGGCGGTCGAAGTAGGCGTTGCTGGTATAGTCGTCTCAAATCATGGAGCCCGCCAGCTTGATTATTCCCCAGCCACCATTTCTGTTCTAGAAGAGTGATTCTTGATATGAGATCTGATAAAATAAATTTAATATAATTTTTCTTCTAATCTTCAAAGCATATGGGTTTTTTGCTCACCAAAAAAAAAAAAGGGGGATTAATATGGAAAATGTAGCTGCTTTTAGTTTGATGTGATTGTAGCCAAAAACTGCTGCTGCAACAGGCGATTTTGTATGCCATTTAGAACCATGGCGCAAAACTGTTATGTAATGAACAGCACTCGCAGTTGCAAAAGTAGAAATTAAATTTATGCATTCGCTTGACATAAGTTTTTATTATTTCCCAGTACATGATTGACATTATTTTTTAATTGATTGACATTACAATAAGGGAAAATTTGGAAAACATTCTTTAATGCTTTATCGATCCTCCAAAATACCTAATGCCAAAGACAAAACTTGCTTCTAAAATTTGCCTTGTACATAGGAGTAGAGGAAGTAGAACATAAAATCTATAGCAAACTGTACTACTCATGAGCTACAAACAGTGCAATTCATTCATCAAAACTGTGCAATGAACGGGGTCAGATATCTAATAGTATAAAATAGTACTTGGCATGTTTCCAGGTACAGAAAAATACATTTGGGGTTCAAAAGGATAAATAAAAGTAGAAGGCATAAAGGAAACCTGATTTAATCTAGGTTGTTAGACGTGTTTGCTATGCCATGCAGTTAAAAATTAAAATACCGTGCTTGAAACAATTGACCTGCGAGTATCAGTGGGGTTTAGTACGTCCAGTATAATTTACATTGGCACCCTACGAATGCAGGTGGTGCATGCTACCAAAGGTAAAATTCCTGTGCTTCTCGACGGTGGTGTGCGGCGAGGAACAGATGTATTTAAAGCTTTAGCCCTCGGTGCACAAGCTGTCCTTGTAAGCTCTTAAACCCCAGCTGATAAATTTATCTTTTGTAACCCGTGTTCTGTGTTCAAGAATCCTCCTACTTGCTACGGAACCATTTGCAGAGTACATGCGCTAGACTTTTACATTCCACGAGTTAACTCCTCTTTTGGGTACGTTTGAGAGTTGAGATGTAGGAGAAGGGCCCAGATCAGATTCACTGATATAATGTAACCTATTATATTCTTTAGATATCGCATTTCTCAAGTGAGAATAAAATTCCAGAAGTGAAAAAATTCAAAGAAAAAGGGAAGGAAGATAAGGATGAGGAATCGATAGTCAAATGATAATTTTCCTTCCTGCTATTTGGGAAAAAGGTCTCCTCCATAGTCTCCCAATTCAAAAGAACTTTAAATACACAAGGGGAGGACTGTGGAAGATTTTGAAAGGTCGGTTGAAAGTCCGTCATTATTTTTCCTTTATTTCTAATTACTCCCAAATAAGTGAAAGGTTTCAATGAGACCGTCCCTCTCCTCCCTCTCCATTACCCCATCAATACACACACTTGATCATTAAGCTTTAAAGAAAAGCAAAGATTCAGATTAATGATCTATAATAATAATTATCTGATTATTGATATTTGAAATTTCCCTTAGATTCAATAATAACTATCATCAAATGCTGATCGATACAGGTTGGACGGCCAGTAATCTATGGACTTGCTGCAAAAGGGGAAGCTGGGGTGACACAAGTCATTGAAACACTCAAGACAGAGCTGGAGCTCACTATGGCTCTATCTGGATGCCCTAATCTGAAGGATATTACTCGGAGCCATGTTAAGACAGAGAGAGATAGGCCTCACTCAATGCTTTGATTGTGTTGTAGAGCTCTACCAACCACCCCCCCCCCCAAAAAAAAACAAAAGAAAAAAATAAAATAAAATTGGCTTTATTGTTTCTATTTAACAAGTACATTATGTACAGGCCAAAGGGGGGAAAACAAGATTCTCATGCTGGAAATGACTCGTACGCCTTGTTCCAATGGATATATCTCCTCTGTTCTTGCATTAGTTCTATCACTGGCAAGAAAGTCATGAACCCCATCTCTGTCTTCTGTCCAGCTGCATTCTGGACTCTTGTGCATGCCTTCGTATTTCATCAATTGTCTAGTTTGAGCAAGATCATGCCATCTCCCTGCTGAAGAATATAGATTCACTAATAGGACGAAGTTCGCAGAACAAATAAAAGTTGGTCAAGTTGCGGGACCAAATCCCACTCTTGATGTAAGGGTTTTATTGGTGAATAATCTGTATTTGAACCTAAATGCGTGCTAAAGAATTAACAAGCTTTCAGGACTCAACTCATCTTTGTTATTGTTGAGAAAATATAATTATTGGTTTTTTATAGTTCCATCAAGTTTTATTTTTAATTCTTATAGTTTTTTTTTTAATGTTTTAAATTTTTATAAACAACAAACAAACAAACAACAACAATTCTTTATCTCACTAGGTAGGGTCGGCTACATGGATTGCAAGACGCCATTGGATGACATTTTTATAGTTTTTAAATTTTTATAGTTTCAAAAAAATTAGATGACATTTATTTTAAAGTCTCTATATTTTTAATTTTTTTTTCGGTGTTTTTAGTTTTTATAAGGAATGAAAACATTTAAAAAAATAAATAAATTAAAAATAAAATTTGATAAAACTATAAGGATTAAAAATTATATTTTTTCTTTGTTTTGTTTTTCTTTTAATAGAAGGAATATAACTTGCAGTGTTATTAGGCTCCGAATCTAAGATATTTTGAGCTGCAATTTCTCCAAGGGCAATTTCACCGTTAATAAAAACTACCTCCAAGCAGAGAACTCCACGTCACAGAATGAGCTTCTTTTGGCATTTTCTTGACACCATTGAGTTTGCCTGCACGGCTCAAGAGGACAATCATACATGTATAATGCTTTGATGTGGGCGTCAAGCTGTAAGTATCCATCGGTGAAAAACATTCACGACCCATCCCAATTGATCCGCAAGAACGCATAAAGAAAGAACTGACAGAAAAGTTATGCCATCTGGTCTAACTTGGCTAGCTAACATTCGCGAAAATGAGCAATTCCTTTATCCCCATGTCCATGCGTGGCATAAGTAGTAAGAATAGCATTGTGGGACACCGAATCAGGGTTTACACTATGGCAGCTGCAACGTGAACATCAGAATCGTGCCCGGCCCTAATTGAATATGCATGGAATGGCTTTCCTCGGTGGATGAAGGCCAACTTAGAGCGTGCTGTTAAAATTAGTCCATGTATGTCTGGTTTCAAATTTGAGTTCTGCATCTCAGTGAATAATTGAATTGCTGAATGGCTATTTTCCACACCCCCAGCTAAAATACCATTTCAAATATTCACATTGGACATCAAGACCGTAACATGTCTTCAACACCACAGGGAACGAAAAGAAGTCTAATTGAACATCTCGTATAGCAGCTCTTGAAAAAGAAGAAGCACTTCCTCAAAGAACCCATGATCAACATAAACATTCAGGATAGCTGTCCAAGAATACACGTTTCTAAGCGGCATTTTGGCGAACACCAAACTCGCATCATGTAAACAGCCAGTGCTACCATACATCCGAAGCAACTTGTTTTCAACAAATTCATGCTCTTGAAACCCAGTCTTGATGGAGTGAGCATGCACCTGTTTGCCCAAACTCGGGCACACGCAAGATTCGAATATAAAGGCGCAAGTGGTTGAGTTCACAGGTTGATCTAGTTTGAAGAAATGGGATTAGAAGGATTTTGAGGGGCTGGAAGGACAGGCAAGGTTGCTTTGTTCGCTTGGATGAAACATGAGAACGATAACTGAACTGTTTTGGATCAAGTGGGTGATATATGGACGGCAGATATCTCGTAGAGAGAGAGAGGTATGTAGACAGCGGAGCGTAGGGAGAGGATTTGGATCCATGCATATGTACGCAAGTGTATGGTATATACATGATAGTGCATGAACTACTATTTTAGGCAATCATTGTGATTGGTACAGTGGCCCACCAGTGAAGTGGTAAGTTTTATCCAAGGCATGAAGCATATCATTCACGTGACTCCTCCTTGTCTGTTCTTCATTTGTAGTCCCATCTATTTATTGCTCGTACTCTGTCGACTGGCTGTTCGAAATTAGTTTAAAGGAGAAGTGCCTTTGGGTCGTTCAAATTTCAGCACAGCTCGTGGATTTTCAGCTCTGATTTACAGGTATCTCATGCCTACTTGATCGTATTCTTAGTCAACCGGATTACTCTTAATTGCTCTGAGTTCTCTATTCTTTGGACTATCTCAGCTCTAACTTGCTTGAGACTGATGTTAATTTGCACAATACCCAATGCGCTTAACCAGGTTATTCTCTGGATCGGATGGCTGGGAAATATCTTTATTTGCTTTGTCAGCTAAAAGATGCAAAGTTTTCCAATTTGATCCCCCACTTTCAATGCCTCTCTACCTACTATCAATTTAGCTCTTTCATCAACTCCCATTGCGCTTTTTACTTTTTTTCTTGGTTAAATTATTGCTGTATGTATCCAGACGAAAGATACATGTGCCCATGAACAGTTAAGATACGTCAGAAAAAGTGGTTGTGTCAATAATTTGACTAGGAAAGTGTGATTTAAATGAACTAGTGGATTATCAATTTTGTGGGGCTCCTGGGCTCCGGGCGGGCATTTATTTTTCAAGCTATGAAATAAGAATAAGACTATAAGGAGATGCACACCGATCCACCTGTAACATCCCAAATTTTACTCATAAAATTTAAGTAATATTTAAGATAAGATTTATTAAGTAAATTAATATTCAAAGTAACTTAATTTATGTTGGCTAAGGCACAGGGACACATAAGATTATGATTTAATAAAATATAATATGAGATTGGAGAAAATATTGATGAAGATTAATTGATTCTAATTATATTCTGGAAGCATTAGACTATTATTTTATGAATAAAAAGTACAATAGTAAAGACAGTAAATATATGCTTTGATTTGAATTTATTGAATTACTTCAAGGTAATTGAATTTTATCATGTGATTATTTGAGTAAATAATTATCTAAGAGTTATATATTTTAAATGAAAATTCAATAGAACTATGTAAATTATTTCCATTTAAGAAGCTAATCATATAAGCATAAAAGAATTGTGTTTGAGCATACTAAAGAAGTAGAGTTTAATTTTTTTTAAAAGATATTAAGAGAATCATAAAAAATAATATAATATATATATATATATAGGTAAACAAATTTTTAAAGATTATTGAATAAAAGGAAGAAGATTGAAAAAAATGAAGATGAGGTTTGTTGTCGAATGACAGCATTCGGCGTGAATTTTCGACACGTTCCATTTCTTCGTCTGACGTTCAATTAAGAATATCTAGGTATTTACTGAAAGCTTTCTTTAAACTTTAACTGATGGCACTGATTTTGTATTCATTCAAATAATATCTTAAAAAAAGTTGGACACCTATTTTTTAACTTACTTCTTTTATAATCAAAACACAATTTGGTTGTCCAATTTTCACTTCAAATGCTAAAACTAGAGTTGGTAATTCGGGTGAGCCAAACTTATTCAAGTTGAGCTCAATTCAGGTTGAGCTTATTCAGATCAAACTTGAAATATCCTACCCTCTTAAAAATATCCATGTAGCCGAGCCCAGCCCTAACCTTTTTTGGCCGAATTCGGGCTGGCCGGTTGAACTTGGCCAAAATTGCCAACTTTATATACATATAGAGTTGAAAATTTCAGCAGTTGGGTTTATTTGGATCGAACTTAAAGTATCATACCTTTTTTAAAAAACTTATATAACCAAGCTCGATCCTAAATTTTTTTACATAGATTTGAGCTGGCCCGTTGGGCTTAGCCCAAATTACCGACTCTAACTAAAAGCATAAATTTAACCCTAAACCACACTCAATAGACCACCATAACACATACACATACACAATTACCGACATCACTTGTAAAGTACATCCATTCATCAGACAATCAGTAACATTAGTTGTTAATTTGTTAAATTTACTTGTTTATTTACTAACGTCAGTTGTAAATTACAAGACTTGTCAGTAATTTATAAGGTCTGTCAATAATTTATAATTGATATTAGTAAATTAATAAAAATTAATAATTTAACAATTGATGTTGCTATTTATGATTGAAAAGTTAATGTCAAATCTTATATTATTATTAACATATCAACTCATGCAATTTGTAACTAATCATATTCATAAATTAATAAATGGAGTAAGAAAATTAACAATTAATGATTCTTTTCCATTAGGAATTACAAGTTGTGTGAACTTATAGTTGTAAAATTTTCAGGGAAAATGGGACCTGAGCCGGTCAATGTTAGGGAGTTCCAGCAATTGGCTAGAGAAGCTCTCCCAAAAATGTATTATGATTTCTATGCTGGTGGAGCTGAGGACGAGTTCACACTAAAGGAAAATAAGGAAGCATTTCGTAGAATAACGTACTATTATTCACTTGATGACATTCTGATTGTGGTAAATAGACTGATGCTGATGGGATGCTTTTTCTATGTTGGTTTCTCACTTCTGATCAGCTTACGACCGAGAGTTCTAGTGGATGTTAGTAGAATAAGCATGTCTACTACTGTACTAGGATACAGGATCTCCGCACCAATTATTATCGCTCCTACTGCTTTTCACAAATTGGCTCATCCCGAAGGTATGAATTCACGGAAAGATGTGATTCACCTTCTATTTCCTACTTGTAAATTATTATATCTTTCTGTTATTCATCAATACAGGAGAGGTTGCCACAGCCAAAGCAGCAGCGGCATGCGATACTATAATGGTATACTTAAGACAGATAGCCACATCACTTGCTCAAACACCATGCTGAATGTTTCCATGCTTTTTCTTTAATGGTATACTACCTGCACTGTGGAGGAAGTTGCGTCAAGCTGCAATGCTGTTCGGTTCGTCCAGCTCTATGTATTGCTCTCAAATGATTCTGATTTCAATTTTTGCTTCATTTTTGTGCCAAATTTTGCCAACTCCTCATTCCTTAAATATCGTTTGTTGAATTCAATTTTGTGATATATGTTCAACAGGTTCACAAAAGGCGAGATGTCACTGCTGCATTTGTGAATAGAGCTGAAAGGCTTGGATATAAAGCCCTTGTTGTAACTGTTGATGTTCCCCGACTTGGTCGAATAGAGGCAGACATAAGGAACAAGTAATTCATGTTTTTTTTGTTGTATATTCTATAGTCCCTTCTAATAATCTAGCAACTTCCAGAATCTAGTATTAATTTGTTTGTTGGGGTGGATCAAATACTTTGTACGTGAAGATTGATGCAGCAAGCTATCTCCTAGTGTTGTTGGAATGTCCTCTGCAGAATGATTTCACCTAAATTGAAGAACTTTGATGGCTTGTTTTCAAGTGAATTTAAGTCTGTAAGTACTATATATATCCGTATGACTCCAATTTCCACCTTTTCTTTGTCAACTGTCAATTCCATTGCAATTGCATCATTATAATATTACTGCCTCATGATCTAAAATGTAATAGGTTATCTATCATTTTAAACATGCAAATTTCTTAATCATTCTATGTATTTCTTCAACAAAATTACTTAAATCATGGGCCACACAAGTTATATCTTCTATGCATTGTTAAGGCCTTATATTATTAAGTAGTTCTTGTTATTGGTGGAAATTTTTAAAAATAACTTGAAACAATTAGAGGTCCTTCTCTCGTTAACCATTACATTGAGCAAACTCTAGTTCTACTATTATTGAAGGAAGAGTTGGACACTAGTTCAAACGTCTTGATTGACATGTACAAATAATCATGAATCAAGCATGTCTTATGATCAATTCCTCCTTCATCCTCCTTCTTAGGCTATTATTGTTTCGTGGCTTTCCTTCCTAGACATAAACGTCAAGACATAGCAATCCTGCTTTGAACTTATGTCAGTTTTTTTAAAAGAAATATCATTTAAAAAAAAGGTAAAATTGGGATCATTTGGATCTCCCTGTAGTTAATTGGGTATAGGCAATGTCATGTTATCCAAATGTTTGTGCCTAACACTAGTGATCATATGAAAACCAATGACTATTTCCATACTTGCTGATCAAGCTCTTAGAGAATTTACGGGCAGATAGATCACGAGGGAGAAACTTGGTGCGGCAAAAAAGTTGTCACAAGGTGACCTAGTGGTCATGGGTTCAAGTCATGAAAAATAGCTGCCTTTTGCAATAATATAGGGTGAGGTTATATAATAGACGTAGAGTGAGTCTGGCCCTCCTTGAACCCCACACAAAGCACAAGGCTCGTGCATTGGGCTATCCCTCACTGGTAGGTGGTAGGTAGGTGATAGGTTTCAAGATGATTAAAAAAAAAAATATTAGAGCTCATTTAGTTTTTATTTTAAAAAACTTTTTTTGTTTTTAAAAATAAAAAAATTTAAAACTTGTTTCATTAAGTGTTTTCTATTTATTTGTTTGCAAAACAGTTTTCATTTTTTTGTTTTTAAAAACAAAAAAATGGAAACAACTTCAAATTATTTTTGTTTTATTTTTCTTATTTTTAAAATATACTACATTTGATTATTAAAAATTACAATTATATTTACCAATGTGCGTTATAAATTTCCATCATTAATCATTTATAATCATTATTATCAATCTATTTTTTAATTCTAAAATTGTTTTTAAATTAATATAACCAAATGGATTTTTGTTTTGTTTTGTTTTGAAAAATAATTTTGGAAACTCTATTACAAATTTTTTTTTTTAAAAAATAAGAACAGAAACCAAATAGGCCCTAAATCTCTATTAACATATGAAATCAAAATTTAATTTCATAATACTAATAAGAGAATATAGAACCAATAGAAGAAAATAAAAGAAATAAATTTATCAAGATGATATAGAACAATAATCTCATTCTATATTTTTTTCAATAGTCATGCTTTAGAGAATCTTCAAAAAGTCAAGTCTCAAAAGTCTGTTTTATTCATGATATGTCTACTTCTAAATTGCTAAGCATGTATATAATGCTAAATATAATTTAAAATAATGAATAAAATCTAAATAATTAGATAATTAAATAAAATTGAATAAAACCTTCTAAAATTTATATCCATATAAAATGTGAATAAAATCTAAAGAACTAAATATATGAATACAATTTAAATAATTAGATATCTGGATAAATATATACATATCTAAATAAATATCCAAACATCTATATAAAATTTGGATAACTAAATAGCTAAATAAAATCTAAACAATATTATTAAATAAAAATATCTAAAATAAATTAAAAATAATATTTATTTATAATATCTATCTTTTCAAATCATCCATTATCTCAAAACTCTATTAGTAGGTTATCCAAATTACTTCAGTATTAGAATATAAGATGAGATAAATTTGACCAAACATTAACGCATCAAATTTATTAGTGGCATGCAGTATCCTGTGTCTGCTTTTCCCATCTTATCTTTCTCCTTTTGGAATATGCTGGAGAAATCAATCTGGGACTTGTGTTAAAACCTTTATTTCTTCAGTTATTTTATCTTTAATTTTCCTTCAAGATCGCCAACTGATCAACGCTGTATATGGACATGTGTGCCCAAAAACACATGCGAGGGGCATGCTTTATGTGTTTTCGCACATGCATGAGGGTCTAATGCTGCCCTAAAACTGCATTTATGGGTTTCATTGGATGAAATTGTTAACCTTGATTTAAAATTGCAGGATAATGGTTCAGGTTTGGAAGCTTATGTAAAGCAAACACGTGATGCATCGTTGCAATGGAAGGTATGTATAAGAATTGAATTAGAGATCACTTTTCCCTTTTCATAGTCTTTTAGGAAATGTCTCAAAAATCATGAGATGAGCAATGCTTCATGAAATGGCGAAAAGCAAATGTTCTATTATTGAAAGAATCACTGAAGCATGCAAAAAATTTCTATTCGATAGAAAATCCCATGAAAATTTTCAGCTTCTTGGACTTGGTTTACCAAATATCACTCGCGAGGATATAACCATATTAATTATGTTTTTTACTCGGTAGGTACTGATTTTCTATCTTCTGCATCTTTAAGTTCAGCATTAATATCCAATGATATAAAACTGGAGTAACGTACTTTTAGGAGAACCACTAATCTAGTTTAATGAGTGCAGGAACATGGCCTAGCTGATTGTCTCTGGAGGATTGATGCCTAAGATGTTATCATAAGCATATATATTGCACTCTCACTTTAATTGTTGATGGTGAAGATCTAAAACAATTGTTTTTGTATACTAAATAGAGCACCATATTGTCTGCAGGATATAGCATGGCTGAAATCTATTACGAGTCTGCCCATTGTCATCAAGGGTATACTTACTGGTGAAGATGGTATGTAAAAGTTTAGCGTATCAATCTGCTTGATGATCCATTTTACAAAGAATGGGTTAAACCCTTGAAAGGCTTGCTTTGAGAACTTTTTGCTTTAATGAGAAAATAATTGATTCATTCGTCTCTTACATAGAAATCCTTCTGGCAGTCAATTAATTTTCAAAACTTATGCCTTAATGCTTCTGCTGACATTGTTGCAATGTATTCACTAATAAAGTACTCAATATGTAATGGAATCATATTGGCAGCAATTAAGGCGGTGGAAATAGGTGTTGCTGGTATAATCTCCTCCAATCATGGAGCCCGCCAGCTTGATTATTCTCCAGCCACTATTTCTGTTCTTGAAGAGGTGATTCATTATATGATATCGGATCAAGTAAATTCAGTATAATTTTTCTTCTTATCGTCAAAACATATGGTTTTTTGCTCACACACACATAAAAAGGGCTTAATATAAAAAATGCAGATATTTAGCTTGATGTGGTTGTAGGCAAAAATTGCGGCTGCAATGGGCAAATTTGCCTGCGATGGACAGCATTCACTGTGGCAACTTGCAAAAATAGAAATTAAATTTTTTATATATCTTTTTTGTCCAAGACATCTCCACAACCAGCAGCCATGAGATTAATAATCCAAAAAATCTAAGCTGTATTTAAAGGGTTATCCTCATCCAAATAATTTTATGAATAGGTTGAAATAAGTTGGGAGAATGGCAGCGTGGGCCCCGAGATAAAAAAAAAATAGTGAAGGGCAAAACAACTAAAAGTTCATTTATATTTAAGTGAATTGATGAATTTGAATTTGTGCATAGATGAATTTTCAATTGTTCTAAGCTCTTATTGTTTTTTTCCTCCGGGAGATCTCACTGCCATTCTTCCAAATAAGTTTTTTTTTTTTGTTTGCATAGCATTATTGACATTATTTTTTAATTCATTCACATTAAAATGAGGGGCATACTTAGAAAATATTCTTTAATGCTTCAATGATTCTCCAGAATGCCTTGTATAAAGGCCAAAACTTACTTCTACTATATAAGACCAGAGAAAGTAAAGTATAAGATCTATAGCAGATCATACTGCTCTCAATCATCGAACTCTGTGACAGACGGGGCTCCTATTTAGTTGTATGATTATAGTGCTTGGTATGATTCGGGGTTCAAAAGTATAATGGAAAGAATACATAAAGAAAGTCTGATTTAATTTAGGTTGTTTTACATGTTTGCTATGCCATGTAATTAGAGTACTCATGCTTGAAACAAGTGACAGGCGAGTATTATTGGGGTTTAGCGAGCCCAGTATGATTCATATTGTTGCCCTATGAATGCAGGTGGTGCATGCTACCAAAGGTAAAACTCCAGTGCTCCTCGACGGTGGTGTGCGGCGAGGAACAGATGTATTTAAAGCTTTAGCCGTCGGTGCACAAGCTGTCCTTGTAAGCTCTAAACCTTAGCTGATAAAGTGATCTCTTATAATCCATCTACAGAACAACCAACAACTAAGCCCTGTGCATTTATACACTTTTGGCATGGGTTATTTTGGTGACTTTGTAGAAAACATCTATACCTGACTTTTAAGTATTACTTTGTCCTATTTATAAATCACTTTTAACATGTTTCACCAATATTAAAAAAACTTTAAAACTCATTAATTTTATTTTAAAATTTAATAAGATTTTAACTTTACCCCTATTAAATATACACACTTCAATAATATATTCTCTCTCTCCAACATTTAATGAAGAATTAAAAAAAATTTATAATAAAAATTTAATGACATGACTTATAAATAAAATAAAAAAAAATTCTCCCCTCTCTACCTAGAAGGAGTACATATTTCAATCTGACTTGACTTCAATTTAGGGTATGTTTGAGAGACCGCACATATGAGAAGGGCCTCGCTGTCCAGATGGATTCATCGACATAATATACATGACCTATAATATTCTTGCTTATTATTTCACATGTAACAATAAAATTCCCTCAGTGAAAAAAAAAATCAAAGAAAAAGAGAAGGGCGAGAAGGATGAGGAATCGGTAGTCAGATGACGATTTTCCTTCCCGTTTTTTGGGGAAAATGTTTTTGAATCCATAATCTCTCAATTTAAAGTAACTTGAAAATACATAAGGGGAGGCCTGTGGAAGATTTTGAAAGGTTGGTTGAAAGTCCGCCACCATTTTTTCCTTTAGTCTAAGTGACAAGTTTCACCTCTCCTCCCTCTCCATTACCCCCATCAAAATATATATACTTATTATTAAGCTTTAAAGAAAAGGAAAGATTCAGATCAGTAATCTTCAATAATTATGAATCTTAAAAATTTCCCTTAAAATTCAATAATTACTATCATCAATTACTGGTCCATGCAGGTTGGACGGCCAGTAATATATGGACTTGCTGTAAAAGGGGAAGGTGGGGTGAGACATGTCATTGAAACACTCAAGACAGAGCTGGAGCTCACTATGGCTCTAACTGGATGCCCTAATCTGAAGGACATTACTCGGAGCCATGTTAAGACACAGAGAGATGGGCTTCTCTCGATGCTTTGATTGTGTTGTAGAGCACTTCCCAACTCCCCCCCCCCCCCCCCAAACACTCGGCTTTCTTATTTCTGTTTAACCAGTACATTATGTACAGGCCAAGAAGGGAAAAACAAGATTCTCATGTCATAAATGACTTGAATGCCTTGTTCTAATGTAATGAGTCAAATTATCCAAAGTCGAATATATCTCCTCTGTTCTTGCATGAGTTCTATCACCGGCAAGAAACACGTGAACCCCATCTTTGTCTTCTATCCAGCTGCATCCTGGACTCTTCTGCATGCCTTCTTCTTTCATCAGTTGTCTGGTTTGAGCAAGATCATACCATCTCCCTGCTGAAGCATATAAATTCGCTAATAGAACATAGTTTGCATTGTTGTTAGGCTCCAACTCCAAGAGATTTTTAGCCGCAATTTCTCCTAGGGAAATTTCACCGTGAATAAAACAACCTCCAAGCAGAGAACTCCACGTCACAGAATCAGCTTCCATTGGCATTTTCTTGATAAGTTCATATGCTTCATTGAGTTTGCCTGCACGGCTCAAGAGGACAATCATACATGTATAATGCTTCAATGTGGGCGCCAAGCCGTAAGTTTCCATCAGGGAAAAGCATTCACGACCCATCTCAGTTGATCCAGCATGAACGCATGAAGAAAGAACTGATAGAAAAGTGATGTGATCTGGTCTAACTTGGCCAGCTAACATTTTGCGAAAATGAGCAATTCCTTTCTTCCCATGTCCATGCATGGCATAAGCAGTAAGAATAGCATTGTGGGACACCAGATCAGGGTTTAATATTCTGTTATAAGTAATCATGCAATACTTGATATGCCCACATTTCCCATACATGTCCACTAAGGCAGCTCCAAGGTGAACATCTGAATCGTGCCCAGCCCTAATTGAATATGCATGGACCTGCTTTCCTCGTTGGATGGAGGCCAACTTAGAGCATGCTGTTAAAATTATTCCAACTGTGTATATGTCTGGTTTCAAATTTGAGTTTTGCATCTCAGTGAACAATTGAATTGCTGAATCATAATGGCTATTTTCCACACACCCAGCTAAAACACCATTCCAAGTATACATATTGGGCTCAAAACCATCACTTACCATTCTCTGGAGAAGTTCTTGAACCGTTTTAGATTGATTGCAGTGCGCATAGCCACATATCAAAACATTCCAAGTTGCTATATCCCTTTCACTCACTTCATCAAAAGCCCTTTGAGCAGAAAATATGTCATGGCACTTAAAGTAAAATTCTACCAAAGCTCCGCCAACGAAACTGTTGGATTGCAGACCTCTGACAATGGCTTGGGTATGTATCTGTTTCCCTCGTAGAATGGTAGCCGTGTCAGCACAAGCAGTAAGAACACTTCCAAGAGTGAAGGAATCTGGAGTAATTCCATTTTTAAGTGAATCTTGAAACAAGCTTAAGGCTTCATCATACAGAAAGTTGTCCACGTATCCTGAAATCATTGAATTCCATGATATTCTTTCCCTTTCAACACCCTCCTGCTCCATCTCATCAAATAACCTCCTGGCTTTAAAGATGTTGCCATTTTCACTATACCCTGCTATCATTGTATTGTAAGAAGCAGAGCATTTCCTTGAAACCTTGGAAAACATTTTGAAGGCACTTTCCATATCATTGCACCTCCTATACATGTCTAACAACCCATTAATGATAAAAGCATTAGACGTGAAATTACGTCTAATGATAAAACCATGTAATACTTTCCCGAGGTTCAGTTTTCGTAACCTTGCACAAGAAGGAATAACACTTGCCAGTGTCCGCATATTTGGTTCGAGCCCTGCTGCTTGCATTTTAAAGAGAAGTTGAATTGCTTCCTCGTCATAACCATTTTGTGCAAATCCTGCAATGACTGCACTCCAAGAAACTATATTGGGTATCACATCAGCAAGAGACATATTTTGTAAGAGATCCATAGCCTCATATGCCTTCCCATTTGTAGCACAAGCAGTGATAATAGAATTCCAAGAAACACAATCCTTTGTTGGCATTTTTTCTAGAACTTTCTTTGCATTGTCTAAGCTTCCACATTTACCATACATATCTATCAGAGCATTGCCCACATAAATATTTTTAACAAACTGACTTTTCAAGAGAATCCCATGTAGTTGCCTACCCAATTCCAAAGCATCAAGACCATAACATATCTTTAACACCACAGGGAACAAAAAGAAGTCCAATTGAACATCTTCGTCTAGCAGTTCTTGAAAAAGAAGAAGCACTTCCTCAAATAACCCATGATCAACATAAGCACTCAGGATAGCTGTCCATGAATACACGTTTCGAAGAGGCATTTTGTCGAACAGCAAACTCGCATTTTTTAAACAGCCAGTTCTTCCATACATCTGAAGCAACTTGTTTTCAACAAAGTCATGCTCTTGAAACCCAGTCTTGATGGAGTGAGCATGCACCTGTTCACCCAAACTCGGGCACACACAAGATTCGAGAATAAAGGCGTAAGTGGTTGAGTTCACAGGTTCATCAAGTTTGAAGAAATGGGATTGGAAGGATTTTGAAGGCCGGAAGGACAGGCAAGGTGGCTTTGTTCGCTTGGATGAAAAATGAGAATGGTGCATGAATGAGTCTGGTGGCGGGCAAGTTATGGACTCCAACAGCTGGATGGACATGGACAATGACATGTTGGCTTTGCTGCGAGATAACTCCAGAACACAGTAAGAAAGCTTCGGCTGTTCAACTGCCCAAAAATTTCTTATTATTTCAACACACTGACTATTCGTCCCATCTAATCCACATCGAGTATACTGTGCGGAATTCATGCATACTTGTCAGCATTTCTTCTCATGCCATCAGTTTATGGTTTCTTGATCACTCGCTGATGTCAATATCAGGAGCTTCAGAAATGGGGCTGTGAAGGGGAAAAGCCGAGAATTTTTATAAGGAAAACACTCAAAAAAGTATCGAGAATTTCAAACCATTATTCTAGGGTTTAGCAATATGCTTAAGAAACTAGTTTCCTCGGTTTCTTGAATTTTGTGGCTTTAGCAGAATCCTTGAGGCGACAAGTTTCGAACCTCGACAGGGCTGGAGGTTATCTCCCTCGACGGCGGACCACCGTGCATGAGGGAGCGGGTTTTGAAGCTCTTTCGGTGGAAACGAAGAAAGGAAATGAATTTTACAGAGTCAGAGAGGAAGGAAATGGATTGCCAGGCCGTTCTGTCGATGGAAATTGCTTGATTGGTACTGGATTCTGTTTTTATGTTTAAGTAAAAAAATCTGTTTAAATTATTATTTTAAAATATATATTTAAATTGGTAAAATAAAAAATGAAAAAATAATTTATTTTATTAACATAGCAAGCGACTAGCGTTCACTTTTTCGTGCATTTTACGGGAGCATATTTTCAAAGATTTTTCTTGGCTTAATTTTATTCAAATTATTTCTTATATTATTTATTTTGAATATTTAATGTACTTTTGTAATAGTATGATTACATTATCGATGCGATCCAAATATGCATTCAGGCAAGATAATAGCTTTGTCTAAAGATAGGAGCTTGTTATTGAACTTTATACCGAATATTGAAATTTGTTAGTGTCAAACAACTTCGACATAATATGAAAACTTTGACATGGCTAGCTATTATAAATTGGTCAAATTAGCATCCATTGATGTAATTTTCAAACAAACCTATTACAGTCTATTCAAAAACAAGTAAATGCAATATCCAATTATTCACAGAATCTTAGCCAATACCTTCACTTTCCCTTTCTTCACGTTTGACATTTCTCTTAATACTTTCAATTTTTGATTATATCAACATTTTAACACGAATAACTGCAATAAAGATATGAAGGTGCAAACACCAAACCGGCTAGATCCATATTACTTTTAGTATATACTGCTAATAAATAACTAACCTTATTATACTCTCTTATAATAGATGAACAATAGTTGCTTCTCCAATCAGTTAAGCTAAAAATTGAATTTCACATTGCCAGCACTACTGAATAGCTTATAATTACGTCAAACCTAGATTTACATTTTTTTTTTCAGAACATTAGTAAAATTTATCGTAAAGCTCTGCTTAGTAGTACCACAAACACAATATGAAGTTCTAAATGCCTTCAAAATTTGCACCCCACGCATTACATACTTCATCAGTTCATTGTCTCCAATGTCCAACAATTACACATTACATAATAACCTAATATTTTCGTCACACAGTGCTCCCAGCTTGCAAAATACCTCTTTATGACATGCTTACAGACCCCTTATGGTAGCTTTCTATACTACTAAATTTTGAATTCATGTTTGCTCGTCCCCAAGGGGAAAAAAAGGGGAATGTACTACATGTACGTCTTACGTGATTTCCAGATAGTACAATAAGAATAAAACTATTTAAAAAAAAAATTACTCCCATATCATCACCTAATGATAAAAGCCTGATAATGCGAGATTTTAGTGAATGAGCATGATGCAGTGTCTCTGCTTCTTCCTGACTCTTCTTGTTCCTATGATATTTGGATTTTGAAATATACCTCAAAAAAGGGGGAAAAAATGTTGAGATGATATTCCACTATTTATCAGACATACATATTTGCATATATTCAATGATGTGAGAATAAAATAAAAAAACATAGAAACTGTCCTCAATCCTTAAACAAATTAAGCATCAAAATTCAACAATAGATGGTACGGATAAGCAATATGTTGGCTCCTATAGTTTCTTAAATCAAACTGCCCAATTACCTTGTAGCATTGTAAAGTTGTGATGGCCAAGGTAAAGCCCCGCCAAAATCAATGATGACATTAGTTGTAACAGCCCTCTTGGGTCACCACTGCCTTTCCAGGGTCTTTTCCCAGGCGCTGGACAACACACATGTCACCACATGATTGCCGGCTTTCCCACTGGTGGTACAGTGGTTATTCCTCACCCCACCCTCACGGGGGTCTTTTGGAACCTCCCCAGACTCGAACCTCCAACCTCTACCACCTTAACGAAGTTGAGACGAAGTCTGGTACCATTGAACCAAGTGACTCAATGGTACCAGACTTCGTCTCAACTTCGTTAAGGTGGTAGAGGTTGGAGGTTCGAGTCTGGGGAGGTTCCAAAAGACCCCCGTGAGGGTGGGGTGAGGAATAACCACTGTACCACCAGTGGGAAAGCCGGCAATCATGTGGTGACATGTGTGTTGTCCAGCGCCTGGGAAAAGACCCTGGAAAGGCAGTGGTGACCCAGGAGGGCTGTTACATAAAAGGCGCCTTTTATGTAACAGTACGGAGCCACCCCTTGGGCCTCGACTCGGTACTGGACTCTGGCCCATCACTGGACCAAAGCCGACTTTCCCACAGGTGGTACTGTGGTTATTCCTCACCACTGCCTCTCCAGGGTCTTTTGGAACCTCCCCAGACTCGAACCTCCAACCTCTACCACCTTAACGAAGTTGAGGCGAAGTCTGGTACCATTGGGTCAACATATATGTAACACCCTCAAAAATACAAACCGATTTTTCGCAAATTATTAAAACCATTATTATGGTAGAAAATTTTCTTACCATGATACATCCAAGACAATATACCACAGATCTTAAAATATCTTAAAAAGCAATTAGAACCATGAGGGACAGTCAGGATCCTCATGGCATGATATTTAAATTAGGTCATGAATCAAGAGGGACAAACATAATCCTCTTAGTCAAATAAATACTTTTAATAAAAAGGATTAGAGTTTACATGCTTCACAAAGAAGATATGTCCTAAGTTGGCACAAGATACATTGTATAATTCAAAACAAGAGGCAACGTAAAAGATGGTGTTTCATACACCATAGTTACACCTCTGGTGCTTTCTCGACCGGACTCGCTCCTGTAAAAATATTAACCACGGGGAATGAGACTTAAAAGTCCCAGTAACCAAAAATTAATATGTAATGATGCATGCGGATGTAACTAATCATGCGATTGCTAAGTGGGCACACAAAACATTTAACCGAACAATATTTCCAAACAAACCGAACAAGTATTTAATTGCATGACTACACCTTATATCCTCCTTTCACCATGCTCGGACGCCAAATCACCCGGCCAAAGGTGAGTTGGACCAAGCGACACGCCACTCATTGGGTCCAATGAGGGCTTACCACGTGGTAATAATTAACCGAACAGAAATTCTCATTAACACCATACATTAAAATACCCTGATAAGTCATGCATCATTCAAATATCCAAACAGGAATATATCCGAACAATAATATTTCATCATGATAAACAAAAATAAATTTTTAACCCACTTGGCAATAATTTCAAACAAGTACATATATACAGTATTTATTTTCATTAATTCATATTTTTTTTCAAACAATAAAACAACACATAACCATTTACAAACACACCCCTCACAACACATTAATAATGGTTACCTTGTGTCTTGAATAACAAGTTCCCCTTCACAACTCCTTTTTCACCACTATCTTTGTCAATATAATCTACATAATTATTTCACAATACTATATATTAATTTTACATTAAAATAAATAACTCTAATTTAAAGAGTTAGAAAGTCTTAAATCTATAGTCCATATTAACACTAATTTAAGATTTATGTCTCATTTAACTTCCCAAATTCTTTTCTAAAATTCTCGTACCCTAATGAACTATTTTTTTATCCTCAATTCACTTCTAGTATCACAATTTCATCCTTCTACATTCTAAAAATTCATCCAAAAATAAATTAAAAATTTTAGAATTATCCTGAAGCCTCAAATAACCTTTCTATAACCTCAAAAATACCTATTCATACTTAAATAAATATTTAATAATCATAGGTTTATCCCTACGTCTCAGATTCCACATAAATTCAACCATATAGATCTAGATTTTAACTCAAAAATTCTTAAACATGAGTTTCAACCTCAAGAAAATATTCTATAATATTTATTATATCTCTAAGAATTTTAACCTATATTTTTAATCCATCATATCATCAGATTAACTATCCTATAGAAAAATCCTAATCAAAACATTTACTCTATCCTACAAAATAATCATATCACTAGAAAGCTAATATTATTTAGAAAATAACTATAAAATTAATTTTGTAATTAAATAAATTTTTAAATGCTAATCTAAACAGGAAAGTTAGAACATACCTGAAGAAAAAGAAAATAATCCCCCCTTGCGAGAAAACGCCGAGCAACGTGAGAGGAAGAGAGAAAAATAATATAAAAATGGGATTGTGAGTCCCAAAATTATATTAAAAAAAACTATAGGTTTGAATTTAATTATTCAAACCTTTGGGCCAAAAGTTGTAATTTTCTCTAAATTGCATCTTAGCCTCTCATGCTTCCTAATGCACACACCCCCTCCTTTTTATACATGAAGGCACCTCTTCTCTTCCCTCATCTAACCAATGTGGGACTTAGAAACAACAACCTTCCACCCCCTTTTTTTTTTGTTCCTTCTACTTTCTCTCTTTTTTTTTTCAACACATACATAAAAAAAATTATTTATGTATTATATCTTAACTAAATATTGCTTATGTGGTTTTAAATTTAAATTTTTAAATTTATAATTAAATACCTAACCATAATATTATTTCTAAATAACCTCAAATAATATAAATTCCTATTATTATCATTTTTTTTTCTCAAAACCTAAATTCCACAATTTCTTTATTATATAAAAAATTAGGATGTTACATTAGTGCTCCAAGTTGGGTCGGAGAAAATGAGTTTGCTTAGATACAGGGCTGTTTTAACTTGTAGGTTAGTTAGTTAGCTCGCTTATATTTAAAAAAAACAAATAAAAAATAAATAAATAAGATTGAGTTTAAAGTAAAGTATACATAATAAACATGCATGGAATTGCAGTTTAAATATAATTGACACTTGTACATTTCTTTAATTCAAGTTTAAATTATAGCAGAAAATAATAAAAACACACTCCTCATATATAAGTTAAATATCTCAAATAATAATATTATATTTTTATTTTGTCCAAATAAAGATCTAATTTAGAAATTACCAACAATTTTCAATAATTAATTGGACTTAGTCATTTATGCTCTTTCAATGTTGAGGAGTGATGAAATATAAACAAGACAAAGAAAAGAAATTGCGTATATGAAAAAGAGAAACTTGCATAAAGTACAAAAACTATAGAATAAAATGATTACAAAATTAAATCAGTCTATATTTAAGTGGTGATATAAATATGACTTGATTAGAAGAACTTTTATTGCTATTTAGTTAATTAGTTTTAGGGGTAATATATGATTTCTTCTACCACTAAAAAATAATATTAAAAGGTGAATTTGTAATTTTTAAAATTAAAAAAAAAAGTTATTAAAGAAATCCGCCAACCCATTGTGGGTTATGTGAGTTGGCAAAATTATAGCTCGCATAGGATGCGGCTTATACTAACCTACCTTGCTAGCTCACAATCTATTACGAGCCAACTCCGTAATTTATGAGTTAACTTATATTACCAGCTCTAATATAAATAGTTTATCTTTGAAGGAGAAAAACAAGAGGATGAATGACAAATAGATCCTAAGATGATCAATTAATTTAAATTAAATCTCAAGTACCAAACTTTAAAAATTAGCAAGTTCCTCTCTCAATTTTACAACTTTATTATAATGAATTTGTAACTTATTTTTTAAATTTTAATATCATTGAAAATAAATAAATTTATTTTTCTTATTAAAATTTAAAACATAAGTTATAAATTCATCACAATAAAATTACAAAATTAAGAGTCAAACTTATAAATACTTAAAGTTTGATACTTGAAATTTGATTTAAATTAGTTAGTCTCCTTGAGGCTTCTCTATCAGCCTCCCCAAACACAAAAAAAAGAAAAAAAAAAAGAAAAGAAAAGAGGAAAGAATGAGAAGTGAATTAATCTCCAAGACATGTTTTGACAAAAATATTTGCAAGATGCATGTAGTCAAGCTTTCTACTAATTGTCCACTTTATTACTTTTTAGTTGCATTTACAAAAAATAAAGCTAAATTTCTTTAACATGTATGATCATTCTTTTATCAAACACTCCTCCATATCAAATTATAAGATAATTTTTAAAAAATAATACTATCTTAAAATATAAGATAATTTGACAAAAATAAAATTTTATTAATAATTTTTTTAAATATTACTCTTTAAGGACAGAGAAAATTGAAATGATTATAAATTTAAAACTATATTAAATAAAACATATAAATATTACTCTTTAAGGACAGAGAAAATTGAAATGATTATAAATTTAAAACTATATTAAATAAAACATATTTTTAAAAATTTACATTTTTATTTTAAAAATATAAAATTATAAAATATTAGTATTGAATTTCAAATCACCTTTCTTTTGTATATTAAGTTATTTTATGATTTGAAACAAAATGAATATTTGATAAAGTTTGCACGTTACTCCGTTTCTTTTTAATCTTCTCTTTTGCATCTCCCTTATCTCTAACTCCATCCCTCTCTTAGGCCATATTTAGTAGAGTGGAAATCCTAGGCATGGAAAAGGAATTGGTGCGAGAATCCTAAGAGAGTGATATTTGATACACATGAATTACAACTCTCAAGAATCTTAATTCTAGAAAAATGGCAAAATTGAATTCTTCATTTACTTCTATGAAATCGGACAACTCTCCCTAGAATCTAACATTTTCTCTCTTCTACCCTTCAGCCGTCAACTTTGATCTATTGCTAGTTGAACTTCACAAATACTATGCCTCCATCATTAGCAACTCCGACAGAATGGGACCCATTCTCGCGGAAGAATAGGACCCATAAAGCTAACACCAAGAAGATGAAGATAACACATAAAAGAATGCCGTAGTCACATTGAAATCCAAACTAGTCGCGAGTCCAATCAAAATCTTTCCACTAGACAATTCGTGTGAGGAGTTTGGAAGAAGAAGGCAAGGAGGGCATCACAATTCTTCAACCATCATAGCTTTGTTGTTGGCAAATCCATCACATCAGCATCTCCACCACCACTGCACCTCCACAACCATCGCTTCACAATTCAATGGTACCTCATTCGACCTGTGCATGCTGGACTGACCCTGATATGTTTTTAAAATGATTTGTTTTTAAGATTTGTGGGGGATTCTAATATGTTTTTTCGTGGGTTTGTATGTTGCTGTCTAAGAAGAGGGTTAGAGGGTTAGAGAGAAAAAGGAAAGGGACACATGAGGTATTTAATTTTTAGGAAAAGGATATTTGGTCTTTTATCATTTTAAGTATAAATACTTATTAAAATTATATCAATATTCTATCATCATACAAAATTTAATTCTATTTCAATTCTGATTTTAATTCTAATTTTATAAAAAAACTCTTCCATCATACATGACTTTACTTTATAAATACTCTTTCTCTTATCCCCCCTAAAAAACACACATTCATTCTTGCAACCAATGTACATTCATACACATACTCTTTGCTTTTGCTCATTTTTTTTCTAATTACCTTTCACTTTTACTGTCATATATATACATTTTTTTATTTTATCCTTATATAATATAAAGCCTTTCTTCAAAAAAAAAAAAGGAGAGAAACACACACAAATATGTTAACCTCATAACCTCTTTTCAAAACAAGAGGTGGCGTTATTACTAAAATAACTAATTATTGACTTTTTTTAATATATATTTATTCCTACAAATATTTCCTCTTCTTGTCAAAGTTTTTTTTATCGTGTTTCTTTTTGTCAGACTTAAGAGATAGGATAGTGTATTTTTTTACAAATTAGACAAGTTACTCTTTCTGCATGCACCTTTATGTTTATAATGTGTTATTCATAAATTTCTTTGAAAAAAATTATATCTAGGTCCCATATAAAAAAATTTATTATTAAGTGGTCTCATAAAATTCACAAAATGCCTTCAAAGAAAATTATGTGAGAATTTTGTGAATTTCATGAAAATACATGATGATAAATTTTTTTATGTGGGACTTATATGTAATTTTTTCAATCATAGTTCACACTTTTCAGGGTTTCATCCCATTTTTGTTGTTAACATTCCATTGATATTATATACAAAAATATTACATGCACTTTTTCATCTTGAAGAAGAAAAAGCAAAATCAATGATGGCATTAATTTATCTCATTTGATAAGAATATTTCTCAATTTTCATATAAGATTAATTCCAAAAATTATTGTTATTCTATTTTTTCCTTACCAACATTAGGTTCATAATATAGTTGGAATTGAGAATATTTTTATAACTTTTCAACACAATGGCACCCTTTTTATTGTTTGTGTATGAACTATGTAGTAGATAATACTTATAATAAAAAAATTATTTTTGGTCAAATACTTACACTGGACTGATTTTGCCATGCATTAAATATTCAATCATATTTGTCAACACACATAAAGTTCCATTGTCCGCAACCCCCACCTCTGATTTATCCAATTGGACAACTAATTTTCATTTGTCCACTATATTTTAACTTCATACAACTTATGAAATTTGAACCCGCCTGTGCAGATTTGACTGACCAGAGCCTTTTCTATATCTACACCACCTTATACATCAAATGCATAATGCCATTTCCTGTAACAAACATTTACCATTTGATCACACTTTTTATGTGTGATGTCTTTTTACCATTTGATCTTCTTCTCTGCACGTCATCTCCGTATACCTGCGTGCAACCTCCTTTCTCTATCTCTATACATTATTAAAACATTCATCATTTTAGATCAAATTGGATTTGAATAATTTCTTAAAATCCATGGTGAGATACATGGATGGCAACAAAGAAAGAGTGAACTAAAAATAGCAAGTTATCATCACATGGAGAAAGAAGACAAATTGAGGATGATTCAAATATTTCTCAGACTGTCTCTTCGTGTTACCCATAGCGAACTCTCTAAGCTGTCATCTTTGTCCTCGAACGATGCACTAAGTCGACCTCTGAATGTGGTTCCCGGCGACAAGGCTTGACAGATGCGAAGATCAATGACATGCAGACATGGATCAACGAGGCAATAACGGATCAGGAAACGTATTTGGGGAAGATAAAGAAGTCGAGGGAGTACACAAGCAACAGCTTGGCTATCGCTGCAAATATTTGCATATTTTTGCACCGCTTCAAAATGCAGAACATCATTTTTTTTTTTTAATAAAGGAGGTACAAAAGTCCAACAAAGGATACAAAGAGATCAGGTTACCGTATGAGACCTCTTCTTTTTATAATCCAGGTGGCTGATCAAAATTATAAAAACTACCGACATAATCTAAAGCATTGAGAGCAAGTAAATGAGCATGGAATTTAGCTTCACGGTACATGAAATTCAGAGACTATACTAGGATGAGTCAAACAATTCCTCGCATACTCAATAGTGTCTCTAAATGGGTGATAACTCACATTAGTCCTGCTGATCAGATTAATTGTCTCAGCACAGTCTGTGAACACCTGAACTCTTGGAATATTCAAATGATAGCAAAGTTCACAGCCATAGATTATTTCAAAAATTTCAGTAATTAATACCAGAAGGAAAATGACCAACATTGGAGTGAAATCCCACAACCTACTCAACATGGCTGTCACGAATCACACCACGCTTGGAAATGCCATTTTGTAAGAAACATGAATGTCTAAGTGGAAATTATTAGTAGCAGTTCGACACCATTGATAACGATTTCTCCTAAAAGAGTCACGCATAGAAATAGAATTGTTGAATAAGATCCAATGACTCTCAGCTTTATGTAATATTCCCTCTTTCGAATAATTCTCTCACCATCTTCCTCAGAGAGAACGTGTTTGCATCTCACACACCAAACATCCCAACAAACATGGCCAAAAAGAACATCCCAAGGTACTTGCTTAGTGAAATCGTGACTCGCATGATATTTCAGATTTCATAGCATCCAGTCCTCACCACTTGCGGAGCAACATTTAAAAACCATTTCTATCCATGAGAGAAGAATGACATTATATTGTATACTTATGGAAGGAAAAAGATGTGGTTTGAAATTTGAAAATTGACTGGACTTTCCAGGCATGAAAAGATTGTAATTATTGTTCAGCCGTAAAAGAGACAACACCTGTAGAAAAAACAGTAAGAGGCCTACACGGAGCCTGAGATTTTAAACGTTGCAAATGCAATGCTAGAAAATAAAGCCACCTAACCTAATAAATCAAGTAAATCACATGACTTTATAAACAGTACTTCCTTTGTTTTTATTTATAAAAAAATTAATTTTATTTATAAGTTACCTTATTAAAGTTTTATCATAAATTTTTTTATTTGACCTCCGTTAAATATTAAAAAGAAAAAATATATTATTAAAATATATATATTTAATAGGAATAAAGTTGAAAAATTATCAAATATTTAGACAAAGTTAATGAGCTTTAATATTTTTTTAATTACAGTAAAATATGTTAGAAGTGCTTTGTAAATAAGATTAAAAGAGACTAGAACCATAAAGAAAGCAATGGCTTGGTGAAAAAGTATCATAGGATATATTAATTATCATTAATGAAAGCATGATATTTTCTAACTTTTCTCTTGTTTTGCATAATAAAAAGTAACAAAATATTTAAAAGATGTTTTGATTTTTCGGTTTATCAAAATAAATTTTAACTTTTTTTAAAAAAATAGATAGCAATACATTTTTAAATAGATTTTTTATTTTTCAGAACAAAAAACTGTTCTAAAACCAAATAGCCAAACAAGTCCACAAAAGCATAAACTCACACAGGAGAAAGTTGTTAAATATAATAATTATTTTTGAAATTAAATAAATTAGATTAAATGAATTAAGGGAAAAAAAATCATTCAAGGATCATTGGAAGAAATTTATATCAATAAATAACCAATATATTTTGAAATTGCACTATAATTCCTTGGCTCGCATGCGCAAGTAGTAAACTAAACCACACACAAGTAGTAAACTAAATTTCTAACCATTTTCATGTTATAACATAATGCTATCTTGTTAATTCTTGAATAGTATTTGTTATTGTATTAATGTTACTTATTAATCTGGTATAGTCAATTATAAATTAAAAATTTTAAAACTTCATGCATTTTACATATTAAAAATCCAAATGTATTATTGTTAATTACGAATGAATTGTTATCAAAATCTAAATGAATACTTGTTGATGAAAGACTAACAAATACCATTAAACTCATCCTATCAGTTTTTCTACCTTATTAAAATTAGAATAGATTGTTATTAATTTTGAATAAATTATTGTGAAAACATAAATGTATATTTATTGATGAAAGACTAATATATACAATTAAACACATCCTATCTATTTTTTTAACTTGATAAAATCTAAATAAATTGTTAATTTCAAATGAATTGTTGTGAAAATTAAATTGTATATTTTTGGATGGAGGACTAACATTTGTACAATTAAGCTCATATTATTTAATTTTTTAACTTGTTAAAGATCAAATGGATTGTTAATTTTGAATAGATTGTTGTTAAAACATGAATGGATACTTGTTGATGAAGCACTAATATGTACAATTATGCTTATCTTATCCATTTTTTCTAGCTTGTTAAATCTGGAATGTACTATTGTTAATTTTGAATGAATTATTATTAAAATTCAAATGGATATTTGTTAATGAAAAACTATTTAAAATTCAAATGGATATTTGTTAATGAAAAACTAACACGTACAATTAAACCCATATATCCATTTTTCTAACTTGTTAAACTCAAATGGACTGTTATTAATTTTGAATGAGATATTGTTAAAACTTGAATGAATATTTGTTGATAAAGAACTAATATGTACAATTATACATATTATATATGTTTCTCTAACTTGTTAAAACTTGAATAGACTATTGTTAATTTTGAATGAATTATTGTAAAAATCCAAATAAATACTTTAACAAGCTATTCATTATAGGTGTTAGTTTTTCATCAATAACCTATTAATTGTTAAATCTATTCATTGTTGTTTATATCTTGTTTCATTCAGGCTTTAACAAGCTAAAAAAATATATAGGATGAGTATAATTATATATGTTAGTCTTTCATCAACAAATATCCATTCAGGCTTTAACTACAACTCATTTAAAGTTAGCAACAATCCCTTTGAGCTTTAACAAATTAAAAAATGAATAAGATAGGCTTAATTGTATAAGTGTTAGTCATTCATCAACAAGTATACATTTAGATTTTCACAACAATTTATTTAAAATTAACAAAAATCTATTTGGATGTTAGCAAGTTAGAAAAATTGGTAAGATGTGTTTGATTGTATATATTAGTTCTTCATTAACAAGCATTCATTTGAGTTTTGACAACAACTCATTCATGATTAACAACAATATAATCAGACTTTTAATAAGTAAAATGTATGAAGTTTTAAAACTCTCAAATTGTAATTATCCATGTCAAATTAACAAGTAATATTCTTAAAATAACAAGTGCCATTCAGAAATTAACAACACACTATTATGTTATAAAATGAAAATAGTTAAAAGCTTAGTTTACTACTTATATGTATATATATACATGTACGTGCAAGCGCATGTGCATGCATGTGTCATATTTAGTTAACGGGCTTAGTGACCCCAGGCTTTTAAGATGGTCAAGGGATTATGAGATCAAACCCTTCCTTGGCCTCCTTTACCAATTATTCTTGAATAAAAGTGTCGTCCGCATTAAAGTTTTGGTGATCGATCTTAAGGGACCCTGTTAGTGGTACGGGCTTCGACAGCAATCTAGTAACTGATGCCAGTGACATTAAAGGGTAGCTTTTTTATTTTAAATTTTAAGGGCAATTTAATTATTTTATGTAAAAAAATTAATGCCCGTCAAGGACCAAGGGATTGCACTGCAATTTTTAAGTCTATTGGCCCTTGACTGATATAAGTTTCCTCCAGTAGTCCTTGGTTGATATTTTCTTAATAAATTATGTGAAATCCCACAAAAACATTAAGAATACCCAAAAGTCTCATGAAACCACTAAATATCTATCAGGTCCCAAGAGGCATAAGGATGAATAAATGTGAAAATAAAATTATAAAAATAACCATCGCTTGAAACATAAGACAATGCACTCTATAATTTTCCCACTAACCCACAAAGATTTTAGTCTCCATCTTCAATCATGATCTTTAGTCTCAAAAGCTTTACCAATATTATGATCTCTAAAGCTTTATTGTTTTTTACTCTAATGACATTCATTCCCCTCTCTTCTCCTCCCTCTCTTCAATGTCTACAACCCCCTCCTATGGTTTCTCTCTATCACTAATCATGCTCACTCTCTTCTCTCTGCCTAGGTACTTGGGAGTTGGGAAGTTATTCTAGAAGTAATAGTAGCGATCAATAGTGGTGCTAATATCGTCATTGATGATAGGGTTTCTTATCTTCCTTTAACTCTCATTAATATCATTAAGCCCTTTATTGGAGAATTTCATACATTTAATGTCCTCCAACCTTCAATTAACATATAATCATAAATACTAAGTTTACTTAGCTCAATCTACTCTCATTAACTCTAATTAAGTCAATGAGTTTGGACTCATAGCCCCTATAAATGAAAAAATACTACTATCAATCAAACTCTAACTTCTACTATCAAGAAAATAGAATAGAGAAAGATTTAAATATAGAAAACTTACCCTTGGTGTTTATGAGCTCTAAATTACTCCTACGAGTCAGTTTCTCCCAGCCCCAGCTCGACTCTTTCATCTCTCTCTTGGTTTCCTTTATTTTTCTTCTATTTTCTACTTCATTTTGCAACTTATTACAATAGAAATGTGACCATGCACCATAGAGGACACACAATGCACTGCGGTACATGGCACAAAAGCCTCTCCCCAGGTGTGTTATCACACATGCACCACAGCGGCTCATCCACAAATCGAGGCACATGACACAGAATCTCTTTCTTTAGAATTTCTTCCTCTTCCATTCTCGGGTGACCCGATTCTCTTTTAGACCAGCGTTTAGGGCTAAAATTAAAATCAAACACGCCCAATAGGCCTCTCTAGCCACACACCTCACAAACACTTAATCCAATTAGGCTTGTTTAATCTAGTTTAAAATCGAGAATGTTACATCAAGAATCTATATCTCTCAAAACTCAAGACAATAGAGAACCAAGCAATATAAATACTCATCAAAACTTAAGCCACTTTTAATATGTTTCACTAACAAAATATTAAAACTCATTTTCTCTATTTATAAAATAAATAATTTTTTTAATTTTGTTTTTATTATACACACACTTTTTTTTAATTGCATACTTTCTGTCTCCAAACATTTAATAGAGCAAAAACATTGTGATAAAAATTAATTATGTGATTTATAAATATAGCAAAAAAATTAGGAAAAATTAGTAATAAAGACTTGATTGAAATACAAATTGTTCCCAAGGACCAAACCAAATTTAATATTTTATTTATAAAACAATATATTTAATTGACCAAAATACCCCTGTAACTAAATTTAAGGATTAATTCACCCCACTCTTTCCCTCTCTAGAGACAATGTCCTCTATCTACAATAGTCGACCCATCATTGTCGAAGCCACAAACCTCACCGGAGAATATCATTGTTGTCAATGTCTCACAAGAGAAGTTCATCACCATTACAAGTCTAGCCTCCGAAGGTTACCATTTCCATCAAGTTCTTATGGCTAGAATGGAATGTGTAGTTTTTTTATCATAAGGTTCTCTTGTCAAGTTCTCTAGGCCTCCCTTTAGGTTTCATCAAAAAAAAATTTAGGGGAGTTTCATTTATGACTTTGCGAAGAGATTGAAAATTTCTTTCAACCCAATATTTAAAAATAAATAAATACCAACTAGTTTTCGAATCCACATTGCATTGACTAATTTTTTTTTCCTTCTTGTTTTACATATGCTATCAATGCATTACTTTCTTTTTTTCATCGATACAACCTTTATTGTCAAGAAAAGAAAAAACAATTATATTCTGAGTGCTAAAGTTCCTCTTACTTACATTGTATATAGATTTGACCTTTTCCTATTCCTTTTTATCAATTTAATGAGTGGTTTTAGATTTAAACGGTTATCTTGGATTGTAATTCTTGTGATATACAATCTATCAAAACTTCTCTTGGGAATTTAACTGCGTTCACGAAAGTTTCCCTTTTGTGCGGAATGATAGCTAGGTGCATCAATTTTTGCCTAATGTCAGCCAATTATGTTGCCTATGCGAAACAAAACCAAAGCTAAAGAACTAATGCAATGTGAGGTTTGCAAACCCAATTGCATTAGCAAGCATGTTTTTAAAAAGCATATATCAAGGAAGAAGAACAAGAAGAATTTGCAATTGCTGAATAATTCCACTAATACAATAATACTAGGAACCTCTCATGAAAGTTTACAAAGTCAAATGAGTAGTTTCCAAGAACAAGATTTATTTACTATTGTGAGTAAAGAGTTGGAGTTTAAGAAACAAAAGCTTGTGCCTGATAGTGCAGCAGTTGATTCAGTAAGGGTTTGTACTAAATAAAACATTGTTGGCAATAGCCAATATGTATATAACAAACATCTAACTAGGAAAAAGCATGGTGCTCAAGTGAATTTTTGTCTTTAATAATCCTTTTTAAGATTTCCTAAAGAAAAATACTTGGGAGTGTAGTTTGTTCTTTTGTCAGTTGTCACTGCCTTGCCTTGCCTCTTAATCTTGGTTTTATTATTAAGAGTGTTCATTGTAGGGTCTTACTGTAAACACTATTTTATAGTTAGCCATATCTTGAGTGTCTTATTCTTATTATGAGAAGTTCTAGCTCACCTCCCACTGATATCTTGAATCATTTTTTTAATTAATCACAATCTCTCTTTGGTGATTGAGCTAAGAGTGGTTGATATGGCGACCAAAGAAGGGAGTGAGCATGCATCATTAACTACTGATTTGTAAAGAGCTCTTCAAGATGGTGCTTGGAGAAATATTGCACTAGGTCTCCCTATTGTCATGGCCTATATTATGTTGCAAATTCATGGTTGATTCTCTAATATGGTTAAAGTTATTACTTTGCTTAGTTATAAATCTATCTTTGTTAATATGAGCCAAAAAATTCTTGTTTGGCATTCATTCTTTTATTATGAAATTAACTTTTCACTAACTCTTTAAGGGGCTATAAAAAAAAGTTGTGTTGAACTTTGAACTTCTATTTTTTGCCTCTTTAGACAAAACCTCATCCTTGAGGAGCTTTTATAGGAGAATTAACTTTTCACTAACTCAAATGAGTTACAATGAAATGTTGATCAAGAAATTCCTATGGAAGATTGATCAAAATGTGATTGTATTTTAAAGTATATTTATGACCATCCTCTCTTTTTTTTTCTATAGGGTAGGATATGGTTTAACATGAACATGATGCTGACCCCCTATAGTATATTTTTGATACAAGGCTTCATATGATCTTTATTTATAATTCTGATTGAACTTGACATAAAGACAAACCAAACCTAATGGAATTGCTATTGTTTCATTGAAATTGTTGTTGCATTTTCCCTCTTCACATTTACTTGTTTTTCAGGGACAATCCAATTGTCTTCCATGTTATATTATTAAATCCGCATCATTTACAAGTTAATATTGCTTGCTATATAATATATAGCACTTAAATAAGAAAAAACTTATTGTAAGTGTTCCGTTTTTTTTTGTATAAGTTAGAATGGATTTTAACATAGGCATGATATTGCTCTTACCCTCATGATATATTTTTTGATTTGCAATGCCTTATGACCTTTGTTTATCATTTGATTTGTACTTGACATAAATATAGACCTAAATTAATGGAATTATTATTGCTTCTTTCGTATTTTTGATGTTCGTAGTCCCCCTAGATATTTACTTTTTTTCCATTGAAAATTCTTTTGTCCTTCATGTAAAATTTTTGAATGCTCACCTATTAGTGTGACAATTATATGTAATATCTTGTGGATTACATATAAATCAATATAGAGAGAGCTCCCACTGTTAGTACCCCTATAATTACATGAAAACTGTAACATCTTAAAAAAATTAACCCTTAATTAGCTGAATTAAATTAGTGTAATTAAGTAAATTAATGTGATGTATGGTTACAGAGAGCTAATGGATGTTATGGGTTGTGATTCCAGCCCTAGAAGTGATTCTAGAGCAAAGTTAAGCTACCAGAATGTCAAAAAATGAGAAAAATAAAGGAAAATGGATTTGTGCCATATGCTGCTGCACATAAGTCATCAAAACACAAAATCTCATTTCTGTACCACAAGCCACACGAGTGGTGCATGCACCACGGTGCATGGTCGTGTTTTTGTAGAGATCAAAACGTGAGATAGACATAAAATAAAGGAGAAACAAAAAAGGAAACAAGGAGCACATGAAAACCTCTACTAAGACTTGGGATTTTAAAGCTTCCAAACACTAAAGGTAATATTCCTAAACTCTTTTGTTCTCTCCCTTTTGCATTTTCTTGAATATAAAAGTTAGGGTTTATTAGAAAAGATGATTTTCAATCCACGGAGATTATGAGTCTAAATCTATTGAGTTAAATAGAGTTAATAAAAGTTATTTAGGTTATTTAATCTAGAATTTATGGCATTGTGAATTTTGGTGGGGTAATAAATACCTAAAAATCTACCAAAAAATGAGGTGGTTTGAGCATTGTGAAGCCATTAATAGCTTGTTGAGAGTTCAATAAAGTTAATGTGAATTAAAAGACGCTAATAAACCTATGGGTACTCTTGTGTATGAGGAGATTGAGTTGTGAGAATTGAAAAATATTGATTTAGATATTAAAAATTTATCCAAAAAGGCATTGTGATTTAAATGACGCTAACGAACCTATGGGTTCTGTATCACACGTGGAGTATCATGTAGCATAAACCGCAGTGCGTAATTTTGTTTAGGCAAAGATTACTATATTGATATTTTGTCTAAATATAGTAGTTATGCATTCCCAATCACTTCCATTGTGTATCACATATACTTCCTCCTTTCAAAAATGTAAGGCATTTTTTGAGGAGTTAAATGTTCAAAAATGACATTTTTAATCTTTCGAAGTATAATCATTGTTTTTTTTAAAGTACCCCTGTCCCTATTGATAATGAATTTATATTTATTGTAGGGTGTTTAATAGAAGTAAATATAGAAAGATAAGGTTAGTTGAAAAGTAGATAACTACTTTATTGGGGGTGAGATTCGGTTAAAAATATCTTATATTTTTAAATGGAGGGAGTATATAATTTTGAAAATTTGTTACTAAATTTTGGGATCTCTATTTTTGAAATAAATTCATGTAATTTAATAACTAGTGGTTAGTTTGGTATGCGTGCATGAGTTTATAATGTCTGATAGACGGGCATTACAAGCTTTGCACTCAAGCCATATTCTTTTCACCCTAATCCATAACCCCTCCAGAACTATTGCACCTCAAGCTAGGCCCTTTACACCCAAGTCATAACCCTTGCACCTTAAGTCATAACCCTTACACTTCAAGTCAAAAACCTTGCATCCTAAGCCAAAAACCTAACACCTTAAGCTAGAAACCTTACATCCAAGTTAAAACCTTCTCACCCTCTAGTCGTTGAGTTTACATGTAATCCTTAATGATTCTATGTAATCAAAAGATGTTGATGTTTTTTCTAAAGACCCTTCACCTATCGATCAAAGCTTTAACAAGCACACCATCACTTGTTAGAGGAGAGACTAGAACTCTAGTAGTTGGATTTTGTGCCTTTTTGAAAAAGAAAATTAACACAGATGGGCATTTCAATTATTTTCTCAAATTATTTGATGATTAAAATATTACCATTGGTTCTTCAAGTACATTTGGTCCTGAGAGCAATTTTGCTTCTAACTAAATCCTTTTAACCAACTCTCCCAAAAAATTATTCTCTTCTTGCTTTATAAATAAAATTGAAAGGAGTACTAGGTCATTATCATTGCCATTATATCATATATATATATATATATATATATAACATAGGGCTTTTGTAGATATAGTATATATTATAGGATCAAACTAAGTAGCCCAATATTTATTATTTTTTGCATTATGGTTGGTTTATTATATTCCTCAATAATATATCATTATATATTAATAATAAACCTCTTGTATATTAATGTGAACCGGTCACAATTTTAAATTTTCAAAAATTTAGTCCATATTTTCTAGGTATGATTTTTTTTTTTTTTTGCCAATGGACTAATTTATCCTATAACATAATCATTCAAATTGATACTTTCGCGTGTCTCCAGCTGACTCTACTCTATTTTCAATGTTCAGCTTATGCTATAATGTCGGCTCTTACATGGGATTCCATGCAAATTCAGCTCAAGAAAAACTTCCTCTTTTCATTTTTAAATTTTCAAATCTCCTTCCATCTTCTCAATTTTAAAAAAAAAAATTAAAAAATTGATCCCTTCCTTATACTGGTCTCTTTTTCCCTTTTGTTTGTTCCCCCTTCCCCTCATCTTTCTCTCTCTTTTGCATGCAAGTATTAAAAACATCAGGCTTTGTGTAGAGAGTCACTTCTTTTATATCTCCTTTAGAGGATAGAGGTGAATAAAAATTACTTCGAATTTCAAGTCTTATCATAAATCACAATGACGTATCAAATTTATCACAAATCTCAAAATCTCGCATCTCTCTTTTTAAAGCTGTTCTTTTTCTTTTCATCACTAGCTTGGTTGAACTCTCCAGCTTTGATCTCACTCTCTCCTTTACTCACTACCAGAGACACATCCACCCGGGGGGGGGGGGGGCAAGCAGTGGTGCTTCCACCAGGTACAAAAAATTGGTTAAATTTACTTGATTTTTATTTGTTAAAAATGTCAAAATTAATTTTGGCCCCCAATAAAACTGGTTTTAGATCTGGCCCTGCTCACAACCTCTCGACTTCCCTGTTCGTATTCCAGAAATATGAGGATGGTGGAGAAATCTTGTGAAGATGTTGATAACGAAGAAACAACGGTAAAGATTACGAGATGGCAAACGACGGGGATGTGACAATGATGGTAATATCGTTGCTATTGCCTTTCTTGCCACCTCTCACAATTTACAACTTATTAACAACTAACATTAATGATACTTATGACCAAACTTTATAACGTGCAACAAAGTTACATTGTCAACCAAATAAGGGCATTTTCGTCTATTTATTTTTTAAAGTATTGATCCTTCTTTGTCATCTCACAAATTCAAGATTTTGCAGTATTATTTTTTCTTCCAATGGTCCTTAATGTAAATTCTCTGATTCTCCAAAAAAAAAAATAGTAATTAAAGATAAAAAAAATTAAAAATAATTCAAGAAAGCACCATTCAAACAACTTGTTTTGAAAAAGATAATAAATATTTCATGATTAAAAAATCATTAAATGTAATATATCTACATTATTTATACTTGCTACTCAATTTTATTATATATATTTCTGACTCTTCACACGTCTTTCCCTATGCTTTTAGATATAGCTATCCATAAATCATGTCTTGGAAATACTTGATAACGGATCATGAGACAAACGGTTAAAAGTTCGAAAAATAAAAGAATAATATGTGAGCGTGGAGAAACGGAGCTGACCAATGTGTCCCGAACTGCTGCTTTTCTTGACTTTCACCAATTTCTTGTAAAATAAAAGGTTTCAAAAATGTTGATCAGAAGAATATGAATCCTGCTAAAATCTCCGTAGATAAAAGATCATTGGCTTTAATATGCTACAACTATGCCAAGAATTCACTACTAACGTGCAATTCGTATCAAAGTTTTTAGAGGGCATCAAACGATTTACATGATACATGCCATTAATCCTAGAAGTGAAACTAAGCGGCATATTAATTTCTCACCACCGAGGAGACCACATGTTATATGTTTATTTAGAAGTAAAAAAAATTACACACACACACACACCCAATTCCGTGCCCCAGCAATTTTATTGCCAATTTTGGCAACGAACAAATTTACACTCTTACTCTCTTGCTCTGACGTCGCTTTTACTCAGCAACGAGGAGGGGACATTGATCTTGACCTTTTAGCTCTTTCAACTTCACTACGCATTGCTGACAGAATTGCTCTTGTTTACGCCTTGCATGTCCATAGGGGAGTTTGTGATACTACCAACCGACCCTAGGGTCTGAGAGCTCAACTGTGGACTTGCTGGACATGGTTCAGGATTACCAGCACTCATGGGATGGATTGCCCCTGAGCTCAACTGTTGTGGGCTCATCGGAGTTCGTTGGTTCATTTGCTGTGGGTTCGCTTGTTGCTGTTGGGTTTGTGGATTCAGAGGTGGAACTCCCATGGCAGAGGGTGAGCCCACCTGGGGGGGTGAAACAACTGCCTGCAATGGTGAAGTTGTTTCCTGCTGCTGTTGCAATTGTTGCTGCTGCAGCTGCTGTTGTAATTGTTGCTGCTGCAGTTGCTGTTGTAATTGCAATTGCTGTTGCTGCTGTTGTTGGTGTTGCTGCTGCTGCTGGTTCATATAAAGATTTATCCCTGTCATCGACTTAGGAGGAGCCATATGTCCTACTCGTTGTAGTGGACTCATATTAGCCCTATTCAGTGACTGGCCCAACATCGAAACATTAGCAGAGCCAGGGTGCATTTGTCTGGCTCCCGCAATGCCCCCTATGCTAGACTGAGGAGTCCCTAACCCACGTGCATACCTAAACCTTGATGTCAATAATTCAGCCTGTGCTGGAGTCATTGTTCCAGTCCGCAATTGCTGGCTTATTGCATTACTAATACTTGCAGCCTGACTAAGATTCATTGGATTTTGACCCATATTCATGCCAGGCATAGATGCCATTGGTGCTGGGATTCCAGTTCCTCTTGCAGCTCCCATATTCATAGAACTTCCCAAGCCTCCAAGTCCAACCATGTTTCTAAAGTTTCCAAGTCCCATCATCATTTTCCTCTGCAATTGTGGCTGCTGCTGCTGCTGCTGTTGCTGCTGCTGCTGCTGCTGCTGCTGCATCAGCTGCACCTGGTGATGTGAAGGCTTGTTAACCATGTGATTGCCCATCTGCATGTTGGAGTTCTGCCCCATTGCACCTAAGTGTGAAAGTGAATTTGTCCCAAGCATCACTGAAGATCTTGGAAACTGTGGATTTTGTTGTTGAAGTAGCGAGTGCTGATTTTGTTGCAGTTGTTGCTGCTGCTGCTGCTGCTGCTGTACTGATTGTTGTGGGTCCACTTGCTGTGGCCTTGGAGCCATTGAAACACCTGACATATGTCCTTGTGACATCTGCAG
This sequence comes from Prosopis cineraria, assembly GCF_029017545.1. Lineage (NCBI taxonomy): Eukaryota > Viridiplantae > Streptophyta > Magnoliopsida > Fabales > Fabaceae > Prosopis > Prosopis cineraria. Next base: position 40,734,049 of record NW_026555343.1, on the reverse strand, counting down.
GGCCTGAGGGTTTCCAGGTGGCAACATTCTTGCATTTGGTAAATGGTTCTGAGATGAGTTTAGAGAAGGATTGCCACTAGCAGATGGCTTTACAATGTCATTGGATGACTGAGAAGGAATTGATTCTCCATATTGCTGCATTTCAATCGCAGGATTATGAGTTACAGTAACTCCACTAGGTTGACTGCCTGATGGATGGTTCACACGATTTGGTTTTGGTTGGATGAGATCGCCATCATTCATGTATCCTTCCCGCTCCATCTGCATTAGGTGGATTAAAGTACTCAACATACATGCATGCATATATAGAGGAAAGATTTATTTTTTACACTAATTCAGAAAGAGAGAGACATACCAGTAAACTGAACTGCATTGCTAGTGAATCCGCAAAATGCTGGTTCAACAATTGATCACATCAGTCAGAGCAATAAACTTGCAGCAATTACACACACACACACACACACACACATATATCAGGAAGATCCATAAATAAAAATCCACCAATCAATTTAATTAGACCTCCAGGCCAAATAACTACAAAATAACGTTAATTAAGTTAAAATTTCAGTTGTTTACTACAGGAAGACTTCATGGTCATTTATTTCTCTAGTGTAAAAGTTAATTCACTGGTACTTGTTTTCATAAGATCAGATTTTCAGAGGTGAAATAAGTAGGCTTTTTAAGGGATAATTAATGCCAGAATCTGAAAAAATCAGTTACTTCACTAAAAGTGGAGAATCTCGCAGTACAAAAACAAACATATAAAAAAATAACCCCTGAGACAACACCCTACATCTATTTATAAAGTGAACTGTATGATAATAATAACAACAACAACAACAACAACTCTCAAGCACTACAACCTGACATGTCTGCCCATTGCCTAGTCGTGGGTAAGAGATATGATTACTAACAATAAGACTAAGGAGCTGGTTTATAGAAACTGGTATATATCTCTCAACATTTTGTATAGGGAGCAAAATGAGGAAGCCCATGTCCTGGCCAGCACGGAATACATATGTAAATTTTTGTTCTTTTGAACATTATCCTCTTTTGGAGGTGGATAACGCTTGTCTTGTTTTCTTTGCTGCCTTGTTGTTTAGTTGAATGAAGTTTTTCAGTTTTTATTCAGAAAAAAACGAGGTAACCACCTCATTCTCCCACAGAATCCACTGCTGCTTGGAACATTTCTTCAACAAAATAGTGGCAATAGAGTTCAAAGTTTGAACTAAGAGACCAGACTATAGAAAGAGTTAAAAGGGAAAGGATATAGGACATTAATGATTTTCTTGCTGAGGAAACTGGGAAATGAGAAACATAAAAATATCAAAAAGAAAAGAAGAATGTTGATGATTCAGTGAATGATAGAATGATAATTAGTAATACCAATAGCCTGACAAGCATTAAAGTGCAAGCCTCACCCCCAAATTTTTTCTCTGTTTTACTTAAAGCTCTTGAATAAGATTAAATGCTTTTTTCAGGTCCGTATAGTTCCATTTTCCATTCATTACCTAAAGTCTAAGAATGTGTAAATAGATCCTTATGATTTTTAACATTTTATTATAGTCCCTGTCATAAAATTCCATTTCCATAAGTGTATTTGTTAAAACATTTTTACACATTGTCAAACATATGCAGCCTTGAAACTTCAAATATGTGTGGTTCATGCCAGAAAATCCCACTCACTTGATATTAGTAGCATAATTTGTTATAAAATGTGATTTAATTTGTTATTGACACAAATTGTATTTTCAGAGTGCCAAATAGCATATGATTCACCATGCAACAAAATTTAGTAGCGTGCTATTAAAGTTTAAAACATTAAATTAAAAATTTTCAACTACAGGGACAAACTTGAATATCAAATCAAACCATCACCACTAAAACAATAATTTAACTTCAAAATTATTAGATTCGTAAATAATGTCAATTTCATGAGATAAGAGGACAACTAGTTACTTGAGAAAGAATAACTTCATTTGTAACTACTCATCTCTCATGAATATGTGAAGGTTATTCTTTAAAATGTTAAAGTTGGTGAGTTAAAAATAATGACGACAATAATAATAATGAGTAATTAAATTTTATTAAATTAACATTCTAGTGCTCATTTTTTTAATTAAAGTTGTGTGAAAAAGCTACCAAAATGCAAAATAACTAAATAGGACTGCAAACTATACAATATAGATTATGGCAGCTAATTATACATGTACCACATAAGGTTATGTCAGGTGCGCAAATGAAATGAAATGGAGAGGAGAATGGAATTAAAAAAAAAAAAGAAATAATTTTATCCATGAGGCAAGTTACTTCTGCCTTTACATTTAAAATAAAAATATATTAAAAAAAAGGAGACAAAAAAAGGGACAAGTACTATTCAGAAATGATAACAAAAGTATAATATTGTATCTCTTGATTTTTTTTTTTTTTTTTTGCAAGGGCAAGGAAATCTATTTCCTGTATGCAAACCAAATGGACCCTAACAAAAATAACAGAATAGCCAAAGGGATGTACCACCATAACTTTGAGGATCCGAATCCTTAATACTGATTTCATGGTCAAATTAAGACATACGCAAGGAATTAAAAAAGATGAGGTATAGTTGCAATGGGATAAAATGGAAAAGGGTCCCCCAAGAGGACATAAAACTATAGGTAGGTGGTAAAATGAAACATAGCATTCCAACTAAAGCCAGAATGGTTGAAACAGAATAGATTTGATTAACTTCACATGTAAATCCTTAAGATTATGAAAAATATGTAGTATATAATGAAACTCACAGCATTAGGTAAGGTAGGAAGATGATCCTCGACAGCCAAAAAATCATCATCTTCGATGTCTCCATAATGCATAGCAACAGTACCATCAGATGGCTTCTCAGACATGATTAACCTCGTTCGCAACTTCGGAACTAAAGAAACATTGCCTGAAGAAGGAAATGGAATTACAGACAAGCAAGAAACTGGACTGAATGTTACAAAAGGCAAGGGCCAGGCCACCTATTTCAACTTACCTTGAACTACATTGACTACACGCTCAGGCAACCAGAAGCTTAAAATTCTTATTTTGCTGACATTCATACTGCCACCGACAAGTGACTTTGACAAAGACTTTGGATCATCTTTCAATGCCTCGTTGGTGGATGCATTAGCTAGACAGACTGCTATGTTCTGTGATGAATACGAATTTGGCTTTCTTATGGGATGATAATCATCAACCTTGTTCTTCTTGGAGTTGAGTTGATGCCTGACAAAAGTTGGTACATTATGCCAGGACCAAAAAAAATAAAGAAAACATCACAAACAGACACTTCCATTACATATGAAGAAGGGAGCAGGAGTCTTGCAAATAAAAAGAAGATCAAAGAAAAATAGAGACGGTAGCATGTGGAAACTGAGTCTTGTCTGATCCCCTGTTATGGTAAGGGTTCGGAAAAATAATGCCCGATTGAAAAAGTAAAATTAACAGAAGAAAAAAAATATATTAATAGTATGGTGTGCCATATACTAGTACAAAAAGAAGTATCACTCATGTCATTGATGAAACATATATAATAGTCCATGTTAATCTCAATGATAAATTGGCTTTGGAAGTTCAGAGGCTAAGGATTGTGCAAAAATAACAATTAATTAAAAAAATAATGATGCAGCTTTAAGAGTATAACAGCATACCTCGATGTCACCATTTCCAATTTTGAGAACCTTTCAAGGATAGATTGATCAACCGAAGCTGATGTCCCAACCGAGGGGCTATTTGCATTTAATGGCACACTAACGTTATTAACACTGGTAGGAGAACCTACTCCACTCATTGCTGGGGTCTTGGGAAGGGAATTAGCCCTCCGTTTTACAGCTGCTTGCGCCTGGTGTTGCCTTTGTGTAGAATCATTAGCACTGGAAGTCAAAGGTGGAGTCCCCACAGCAGTAGGAAATGACATTACTGCTTTATCTTTTTGTGATCCCATTGCTGCAGCTGCCGAAGCTGGTCCAAAACTGGGTCCAACTGAACCATTAGAAAATTCCCCTGATCTAGAAGATAAAGGGGATTGAGCTAATGCTCCAGCAGATAAGCGAGGACTCTGCACTGGTTTCCTTCTCTGGTGCAGGTCATCTTTTCTTGCTTCTTTCTCTATATGCTGACCCAGATTATTCCAGGTTGTCTGAGAGAAATTAGATCTCATGAATGCATGCTGTGGTAATCTTTGCTGAAGTCGCGACTGTTGAGGATCCAAAAGGTTTGCATCCATTTCCATCTGCACTTCACTTTTATTCCGGTTGATCTCTGAGACATCTAATTTATCCAATTCAAACTGCTCTTCCTTAGCAACCATGAGCATTGGCTGCTGACCAGCAGCATACTGAACAGGCCCCGCGTCCTGATTCAACCTTCCTTCAAAAGCCTGTTGCGGAAACTTCTGAATGCCAGTACTTTGATACTGGATTCCTCTAGACATCACCTGTGATTGTTGTAATAATGTATTTTGCCAATTAATATCCGACCCTTTAAGGGCATCAACATGCAGTCCTATTTGTGACTGTTGCGCTCCATCAGTAGGCCTCATTCTTTTAGGGAAATTGGATAAAGGTGATGTTTGTCCATCTTGATTCTCCCTTTTCCCATGAAGTGAGGAACCTGAATTGGCATTATCACCATATGAAACTATGATGTCCTGTGCAGCTGGGGAAGCTCCTGATGCATTCATAGCAGAAATTGAGCCATGCTCCTGCAAGCTTCTTGGAGTTCCAACCCCCATTTGATACCTTGATTGATGGGACATCATAGACAAACCAGATATCGAGGGATCTGATACAAAGCTTTTAGATAAAGACATGGCACTGCTTGCACCAAGATCTTGTGCAGCCAGATTTTCATGGGTCTGCTGTATAGCATTAGAAGCAATGATTCCAGGCTCTACCAACCTTGTGGTTGAGCTTTCTGGTACTCTATCTATGCAAACTTTCTTGCCATGGATTTTATGGCTAGAAGTAACAGTAAATTCTGGAATCTGCCTTAATCGCTTTCTCCGCAAACTACTGAGGCTTATATTGAGCTGCAAAATGAAGTTCGACATAGATGAGATGTTTAAGGCCACTTGTTAAGCATAAAAAGAAAGGCCACATGTTAAGTATACAAAGAAAGGCCCATTTATTTATACCTTTGTGGGAACTGGACCATCACATAGTCGATCTAACCTGGGAGTAGGATCTAGATGGAGTTGTGGTTGTAATGCTTTCAGTATCTTGGACTCAAATTCCTACCATCAACACAAAATACAAACATAGATAAGTAAAATTAATATGCAATAAATGATAAGATCACGGAACTTCTCACAGATCATCAATGAAAGGAAGATCATCCTCACCATGAAGTCACCATAAGTCCAAGATTTATTTGAAATCAAAGGAATGTCTTTCACAACATTCTCCAATGACATCCTGAGACGAACTTTACTGACAGTAGGGGAAACATCAGTAGAAGCAAGCCCAGACCCTTTATCAAAAGAGCATCTTCGATAATCACGCACCTGGAAGGTTACACAATTCAAAGCTCCATCTTGTGAAAAGGTGTGTACAGAGAAAAGTAGATATTAGATGGCCATAAAATTTTGAAAATGCCAATTATTCAAAGTCAAGCAAAATTTCCTCTGACTACAACATGGCAGCAAATTTTTTCACATGCATGGTGAATATTGTGCACGATTGCATAAGAAATAGATAAGAAAAATTTTGAAGGGCATAACAAAGTAGACTCACCTCACATATAAGTGCTCCATCAACGTACTTGCATGGTATATCATCAAGAATGTCTCCAGGCAAATGGCCTGACTCTATAGCCTGTGATAAAACATTAAATTGAAATAGCAGTATAAGTGCGTGTGAGCAAAAACCCATGGTAGTACTTGGATAAAACAAATATAATAGAAAAGGAACTTCGAGCAACCAAAAGGAAAGTGCCCAAACTACAGGTTAGTTTCTGGCTCTATTTCCATTTCTGTCCTCCAATAACAGTTACAAAAAGCAGACTTAAGTCGCTCTAATATAGTAAAACTAAACTCAGATAATGAAGCCAATAATAGCCATTTTTTTAGAATCGTTCAAACCAAGCCAGCAATCTTGAAAGCTTAATATGAGAAAATTTCAATATGCATGAAGATATTTGATATACAACGATATGAGTATAAAGTGTTTGATATCTCATTCAAAGATTGTAAACATTTTTAAAATAATGTAGCTAAGCATGCTGCTTGAAGAGTTTAAACTAAAAGAATGAGGGAATTAAGAAAAATTATATAACAGCCTTACCAAAAATAAACTTTCTGACATCCTATCATAGGGATGTAACAGCTTTGGAAACTCTTGATATGTAGATTGATTTGCTGTCTCATTCTGAAAATTCATAATTTTCTTACAATTAATAATAATTTAAAGTGAAGCAAGAATAACCTTTAATTCAGGCAATTTCATCAATTTCAGCAGCAAAGCAATAGTTCTGTAAAACAAACCTCCGATGGTTTTCTGATAGAATAACCATCTGGAAACAGGTTCAATGTGAAAGAAGCTTCACCCTCTGCCAAAACAACAAGAACCACAACACTTAGCATTGACACACAAGTTAGGCGGCCAATACAGTTAATGACTGACCTGCAATTGAAATAGGGCCAGATGAAATGGACACATCAGGCACCCAAGCAATCTTATCACCAGACTCAACAAGATTGTTCTGTATCAAAGGAAATTTGAAATCATTAGAAAAGGAATTTAAACACCAAAATGGTGAGTTATCCCCACTTTTTGTATTGATACTTTAATCAAATTTAATCATAATACAGAAAAGTACAAATATATGCCTGCTAGGAGAATGTTTGTCACAGTAAACGAGAACATAGCAAGTTGACAATCTTAGGTGCTGCAAACACAGAGAACTACAATCTTTTTTTAGTCTTAAATATTATACATCCCATCCCTTTTCTAGTCGCATTCCTCAATATTGACAGAGACTCAAAAACACAGATACAGCAAAAAAATTTCCCTAATGAATATTAAATTTAAATACAGCTAATAAACGAAAGGGATTGCCGTAAAACTATCAACTATTAAAAAAAAATGTTTTTAACTATTAAATCTTCTAGTTTTATAACAAGATGTTCACGGCTAGCCCCCTCATAAGTTCCTACCATAGCTAGACCTCTTCAATAGCATCCATCAAAGCGTCGGCTAAGAAAGCAACTACAGAACCTTTATGGTTCCACAGAAGTTAAAATACTAACACGGCCAAAACCTATCAATAATATTTGAATAGATGATGCGTTAAGCTAGATCACCAGGAAGATTAACGATCTATAAAAAAATTTCCTTAACTTCGTTTTCCTTTTTCTCTTGAAGCCCAGGGCTAACAAGCACCAAATCTTAAAAAAGTCGTGCTTTTTCTTAGTCTCTGGTGAATTATCAAAAAAAAAAACACACACACACACACAAATAAAACTCTTATTTCACCCTCCAATTCACGACTCAAGAGGTATTTCCTCATCTTCTGCGTTCCCAGATAACCCACTTGAATTCACATCTTACCTGGGGCCCTCGTCGTGAGAATTCGTTCTTGGAGGCAACAGCTCGGGAGCTAGACTTGGAATTTTCCGACGCGCCGTCCTCGGAAGCTTCGGATAGAAGAGGCTTTGGGCGAAACCTAGAGCCAGTCTTTGAGACCTTGAAGGAGACACCCATAATAATGGATCCACTAAAGAAATTTCGTGAGGCAATTGAAAGTAGTTGGGAGAAACGAAACCCTAGGAGGAACGTCAGTTGGGTTCATTCATGCATCTTTTTTTTTTTTTTTGGGATAAACTTCATTCATGCATCTGCGGAATTAACTGAAAACAAGAGGAGGGAGAGACGCGGGGATCGCTGAAGCTCTTCTGCAGAGAAATAATGACGACGCAGATTCTCGTTCAGTTACGAGTTACGACCCGAGTCCAAAAACCTCAACGTCCTGTTCCTTTTTTTTTTTCGCACACTCGTCACTTAATTAGAGAAACTAATCAGCTATCCAACGACCGAGAGGTCAGTGATGTATTTGGGATTTGGGAACTGGGAAGTGATGGGACAATTGGGAAATATCAACGTTACATTGATACGTTTATACAAACAATTTGACTTAAGAATGAAGATACAACAATTTAAATCAAGAAATAATTCAACATGTGTGTTAAAAGAGGATAACTTGAACTATGGACAATGCTGCGAACTTCACATTTATTTTACCGTTCAAATAAATATGATTGGCTTGGTGATTCATGATAAAATAAAAATGGAAGAACTTGTATTTTGCATTATTATTTAGGAACATATCATCACACTATAATATGAGATATTTTTTAAAAATTTTACTTGATTTAAAATATAAAACATTGAGTAGCTTTTATAGTTATTTTTTTAAAATATATCTCTATTTTATTTATCACTCTTTTTAAAAAAATAGTGTATTATAATTTAAATTTCCATTATCAAAATACTTATATATGATATTTAATGAAAAAAACAGAAAAATGTAAATTTTTTTAAAAGTAAGGCTTCAACCAACATTTTTTTTATAATTATGAATTAACTATTAATGTCTTATATTTTGATTTAGAAAGAATAGTCTTTTAAAAAAAATATGTTGACGAAGCTTGCATTATCTCATATCATGATAGAAATATTAAAAATTTTAGAGAATCGAGATCATTTGTCATCTATATTCTTTAAGTCTGGCTTCTCTCTAACCACATTCACTAATGGCAATAATGAGCTGCTTCTCATCACTTTAATCCCTGGTCCTTTTCTTGTGTTTATTTGATCTATAATTCTCTCTCTCATTTTGGTTCATTGTTACCCCTTTGGGCATCATCATTACCCTTGTTTTCACCAATAATGAGACGTTTGACTCGCAACAATGCCTTACAATATCAATTGTTAATGATTGTTCTCAGTCTCCCATTTTCTATTGCGATTCTCAAGCACAAGTTTAATTTCTATTACCTTTTACTTCATCTTCTTCCATATCTAAAAATAAATTTATCAATCTTCAAGTTTGTGATTTTTGTATTGCCTTTAAATTTCTACTTCATCCTCTTATCTATTGTAATATGGTTGAAGCTTGACAATGAAAGGAAGCTTGGAATAATAACATTCAAAGATTTTGAAAGGCAGTACATTAGAAGTCTTGATATTTTTTAAAACACAATGAAAAACTTGCAAATAATTAAAAATAAGAAGCAATTCAATTTATATAACTAATTTATTATGGGTTACATTTTATAAAATCAAACTGAATTGTTTTCATGTGAATTGGGATTTTCCAATCCGACCTACACTTTACATGTTACTAGATTATACGGGTCAACTTATCAATCCATCATTTTTCCCTATATATTTTAATAATTTCAAAAATCTATTATTAATTCATCTAATTCACGTAAACCACTTTAAAATTCGCATAACCCACACTATTTGTTTATTCTTAATTTTTCCAAAAAAACAATTTAATATAGGACAAATCTTTTTTGACTCAATTTTTCTCTCCTTGAGTCTTGACCGTTAGGTTTTTTAACTCAAACAACGATTATGTCTTCACTTGTAGTTTCAAGAATTTAGGAGCTTTTGGAGTATTTTTCTTTTGTTGCGGTGGCCTTGAATGTATTTTTCCCTAGAAGTATCAAGCCCAGGATCCAGTCCGGGCCGAAAATCTTGCATCAGCCCATAATGATAAAAATGAACTTATCATCAAGGTCTCTGTAATCTTATCCAACGTTTCTCATTTGTACAGCAATGACACGCGTGCTCCATTGCTCGTGCTTCCTTACGCGCCCTCGCCTCAGGCAACCTGTGCCGGGAGACCAATTTTCGCGAAACCAGCTCAACGGTCCTGGTCAGTGCTCGCACACAGCCGATCACAAATCACAATCGCCTACCTTTTATATTTCTGCCTGACTTATCATGAGTTTCGTGCGTCTGCTTTGCATGCCTGGTGTCATTATAGTGTTTTTGAGCTGAGCCTTCGCCAATCAACTCAAATTTCTTCCATGTCAATTGGGTTTTCATGTTGTTCTTTACTAGGCGGTGCTCATTGCAGGTTGCCCGTTGAGGCAGTCATATAAAGTGAAGGAAATGATTGTTTGTTGCTACCCCTTTTTGTCTATTCTTTCAGTAAATTGTTGACTTTTTTCGAATCATTGATCGACGTTGGAATTCATTTTTTCTGTCTTTCTCATGACTACGGAAATTTCGATGGTGCTGACTTTCTTTTTTCTGACTCATTTTCTACCATTTTGTAAAAAAAAAAATAGGAAAATTAGTGTGCTAATCTTCGGCATGGTTTAGTTTTTAGATGGTTGGGATTTTTATAATATTTAAAGTTGCACCAGGGTTTTCTCATCTTGCAAGCAAATATCCTCGTTGCTGCTGCCATTCGTGAACTGCTCACTAAGCTTATAAATAAATAACTAAGGTGAGAAATTGCTAGATACTCATGGAATTATTTACTTATGCTTCTTGAGCGAATTAGGAAAATTGGCTTGTCCTTCTTTCAAAGTGAAGAAGTTTGTGCGGCACCGTAAAGATACATTTCATGGGCATCCTGAAATTCAAAGCGTGCTCTCCTACTCAAACTGTCAGGTACGATGGTGAGTTACAGAACACCTCTTGCTCTGTGGATGCATTTTTTCCTTCTTACAACAGATCCAACTTTGAATTTTGTTGGCTTCTTTCTTGATTCATTTTTGTTACTGCATCCTGTTGATTCTCAATTGTTTTTTGATTGAATATTTAATAACTCTATAATAGCAACTCAGAACTCGGAGGACCTTGTAAACTGTTCAAAGAAAGAAGTGCATTGTGCTCCAAATTTAGTTTTATATACCATAGTTTATGTTCTCATAATGTTTAAGATCCCTCTTCGCTCATCATTATTTTGGCATCTGACTGTAATTGTATGCCTTGTTAGGAAGACATGGACCAAAGGTTTGCATCACTAAAATTTCTTACCAGCGATGTTTTAATGTTCTATATCCCTTCTCAAGCCTTAGCTGAAACATGTGAGCTGATAACTCTTTTTTTAATATGCCTTTGCTGCTATCAGTAGCTCTCATTGGAGCCACCGTTGGAGGTAAGGTAGTATGTGCTTCACTTACACCTTCATATTTTTTTTCAGGTTACATTTTTGGATTTGACTTTGGTCTGGTGATTTATTTTATTTGCTCCAAAAAGAGCTACCATTCTACTTAATAGTGTATGTATGCATGATCAATGCCTATCTCATACAGGAAGCCAGCGTGAAAGCTAGATTTTTGGCTGTGAGCCTGAAATGTCTCTTGAAAGACAATTTGTTTGGTTTTTAAATATCTTCAAGCTTTTGTCTAAATTTTATGCAGCAAAGGTCTTCATTATACAGCAAAGAGGAAATTAACCCTATGCCAGCAGGATTTTTGAGAGAAAAGGGGAGGTTAGAAAGCTGCTGCATCAGAAATTCTCCTTAAAGAAGAATTATTATTAGTGATTGAATATATGCGGAAAATGAAAATCTTACTCTGATATAATCTTTAAATTGAAAGAAAATAAAAGATATCAAAGAAAGAAAGGCTGATTATGTCCTATAGCATCTGATATTTTATTTAACTCGTTATATCAAATTATGCTTCAAAGTGTAGGTAAGCTGTTATTGATGACCGCATTTGAAGATATGAAGTTCTTTTCCCTGTTTAGAACTGATTGATCGTATGACAGGTTTGCTTGCTCGGCAAAGGAGAGGAGAGTTGAAGCGGTTGAATGATCAATTGCGCCAGATCAATGCAGCCTTGAGGAGGCAAGCGAAAGTTGAGTCTTATGCCCCCAGCTTGAGCTATGCTCCCATTGGTTGCAGGATATCTGAGAATGAAGTTATAGTTGATTCAAGGAAGCAGGACCTTATTTCTAAATTGAAAAAGGGGAAGAACTTTCTGAGGAATCAAGAGCCAGATAAAGCATTCAAGGAGTTTGAGACTGCGCTTGAGCTTGCCCAGAACTTGAAAGATCCAATTGAGGAGAAAAAAGCCACTAGAGGTTTAGGTTAGTTTCCTTTCCTTTTGCTTTTTGGGTGCCTCTGTTTCTTGTTCTCTTCATTTGAGCGAAGTTTCCTGGGTGTTTGTTATTAAGTTCTGCAATATAAACAATTGCTTGCACAAAAACTTTCATAAACAAACTAATCATGTGATGTTTGCTAGAAAACAATATTTGCATGTTGGATTTTTTATTAGAGAATCTAATCTAATAGCAAATATTTTAAAAACTGTACTTTTATTTTGTCCTTCCTAAGAAGTAGTTGGCATTGGATGTAGGCACAAAAAAACTTTTTGCTAGTCTACATATATGAAAACGAAGCCAATTACATATTGTAGATATGAAATCAGATCGTGGGGCACATTTTTAAGTGAAGTTTACATGTGAAAAAGTTACATATTTCTTTGATTGAGTTTGTCTCAGATTACCTTGAATATCAGTAAAAATAACTGCATGTTACAGGAGCCTCGCTGCAAAGGCAGGGTAAGTACCGAGAAGCTATTAAATACCATTCCATGGTATTGTCCATCTCTGAAAGAGAGGGTGAAGAATCTGGCAACACAGAAGCTTATGGAGCGATTGCTGACTGTTACACTGAGCTCGGAGACCTTGAACGAGCAGGACAGTTCTATGACATGTATATTGCAAGGTTTGAAAGACTGATATTAAATCATTCTCATGTTCAGCATTTCTTAATCAGCAGAAGAGTGTGTGACTGTAGAATAGCAGTCAGAGTTCCCTGATGGCTTGACACCATCTATTTCCTGCGGATTTTTACGTTCGCTAGTCGAGTTACTGGATTCCTTCTTTGAATAGTGACATTTTCTGGCCATTTGAAGATAGACTATACATATCGTAAGTATAACAAGTGATTCAACTTTGAGATAAAAGTGGCATTAATGTGCTGGCTTTTTTCCGGGTGTAATGTAGCCATGCTTTTTTTATTTTCTTTTGGGGGAACCATTTTGCCTTCTGCTATTGAAGCAATGTTTCCACATTCAAATAGACCAAATTGTCCGCGTAAATAAAGATAAACATGGATTTTTTTTTCAAAAAAAAAAATTGCTTATATTTTCAATAAGGAGCATTTAACTATTATTCTCCCACATTTTTATTCCTACATTACCGTACCCTCCTGCTTGGCCTCTATCTTTCTTGCATAGTTTTTTTGTTTTAAAGTTATCATACTTAATGTTAAAGAACTACCCATTTTGATTTCAAACACACAGAACTGTATTGGTGACAACTTATTTTAAAATATTTTTGGTGGTATTCTTACTATGATTGTTGCCATCAATTTATTTTGTTAAAGATAACAAGACATTAAATATCATGATATAAAAGTATTATTGTCAATATAACATTTGCCTACTTTCTCGCTATTTTCTCCTCCAAGGAGAAATTCATTACCTATCCATTCTCTCTCCTCGGCTTTTCTCCCACCCAACCCAAACAAACAAGAGACTGGGACATGAACATCACCAATAAACTACTCCACTTTTCTTTCTCCAGAAGTTGGGCCCAACATAACTTGGCAAAAACAGCTAGTACGTTGCACCTAATTTCACCTCCAATTTGACTTACCAAGATGTCATTTTTCTTCCTGTGTAAGAAACCGTATTTCTCCTCAATAATCAGAGTATCAGACAACCACCACAACGGATATAAACATCAACCATACAGTGAGGCAAGAACGGTTCAAGCGACAATAACCATGTGGACGCCACGATCAGCCACATCAATCGAAGGCACATCACTAAATAAGGACTTGCGGGATCAAACTTTAACATTTCACTAAACTAACAGCCTCTGCATAGGATGATCATGGAATGAGGTTGAAAACGTCACACGATGTACATGAATATTAATTACGTTGGATAAATCACCAACACCCCCAAATAAGGGTAGACAGGGAAGAGAAAATTTCAACAGCCTCAATATTTGACCACTCATCACTACTAATAATAGAACTGCATACATGATGATACAGAGCCATATAGATTACCATATCTAATTATGGTGGAGCCGACAACCACACTACTGTACGGAAAAAAGAAAACGAGAAAGCATTAAACCATATAACGATAACCCCTTTATGTATCACTGGTAGTACATCATTTGTTGTGCAGCAACATTCTGGAACCCCCCATCATAAATTGCCTGACTTCCTCCGAGTGCTGCCTGTTTAAGAGGTTGCTGCCCTTGGGGATGCATCAGGGCATGGATACCACCCATCTTGCTCATTGCTAGCTGACGCTCATAGGCCAGAAGATCAGAAGCAGAGAAGCCAGGCATAGGTGCAGCAGCAGCAGCAGGTGGTGGAAGAGGATTTGAAGCAGTTCCAGGAGGAGTGGGCTTGCTCCCCCAGGAGCACTATATAGCGAATGGACAACAATGATCAGAATCCGAATAAAACAGCTCAATGAAAAATATAATACAATTTCACTTTTATGAGTAACTAAGAGTGAACATCAAGAAAAAACTAAAGTCAGCAAACAATTCCCTCTCTTGACTTAATCCTCTATTTTTTTGGGGTTAAATAAAGTTTAAGTGAGGTTTTCTTTTTTTTTTTTTTTTAAAAAACACCTTAGTGTGAGTGAGTTGGAACCAAAAAAGCTGACCAAGATAAGAATAGGCTCCGGCTCAAAAGCACTTGCAGAAATATTTATAGATTACTCACTAACGTTATTCTGGCAGCACAATTTTAGCTCATGCCCTCGTGGAATATGAATCCTTACCAACTATACTAATTTTCATTGGCTCATCCTCTGAAGTATTAAAATAACTTAATCTCAACTCAAGTATCCAATCAATACCATGCGTTTAAGCATTTTTAAAATGATTTAGACACACCTGCCAGTGCTCGCTGACAGGCCCTACCAGTACACAATAGAAGAAACCTAATTAGACACGCAGCAGTGCCCCCTAACATTAAATGGGCTATTAGTTGAATCCTGATTCACATGGTACAAGACAAACCTACTTCAGCTTAATACAAAAACATTAATCTTAAAAATCAAGATAATCAAAAGATCAACATGATAAAAAAAACACAATCGAATGGGCTGGGAATCAAGATATATGGCAAGCCTGAACTTACCAGTGAATTTTACTCAAAACAGAACACCGATGATTCTGCTAGTGCATGGATTACCAAACACATCACAAGTAACAGAAACTATACACAGAAGAGAAGGATGACAATGACTCCAAGATTTTCAGAGGCTAAGCTCTCCTGACCTGGAAAATTCCCTACCATCCCTCTCAGCAATTCTCACTTAATAGAAAACAAAGCTACCCATCATAATTACGTAGCCAGAATCCTCATTTGATGCCTGCTAGGCCTATTCCATGAACCCTGTTCTACCTGATGAAAGTCCATAGTGCAACCTTATTTTTTTAGTGGCCCAAAACTCTGATAAGACAAAATATATGCAACCCTGTCCGACCTGATTAAAGTCCGTAATGCACCCTTACATTCTGAATAGACAATGAATGCAATCATCCCCATATTAGCAATGGCAGAGTATCGTGTGTTCACCCAAACAAACAGAGAGGTACCCTATGTCCAATCTAACTTTCAGATTGCCAGTATATCACCAAACATGTGCCCCTTGTCCATGATTGGCAAAATTTTGAAACCAAACAAATGAAATAGAGTCAAAACTAACTATACCATGGACAACTACTACTAACCATTAAAATTATTGTTTGCACAGGCAGTATCAAGTTAGAGAGAATACATCATTTTACACACCAAACTAGTGAACAAAAATGAAAAGTATGTGAACAAAAAACAAGCAACGATAATGTTATATAGCAACTGGAGACCATCTCAACAGATGAACAACACACCTTAATTTGTTTACCCAGGAGAAAAGACTGGGCATTCCCCATCTGAATAGCCATTGCTGCTTCAGCATGAGTACTGTACCTCACAAAACCAAACCCTTTATCACGCTGGACTCGAACCTCCTCTATCGCACCAGCCCCAAGATTATGAAAGTGGCGATGGAGATCAAGCTGGGTTACCTGAACAATAACCAAAGTTCTCAATTAAAATCACAACTGCCACCGAATTCAATGTACAGGTAACAGCTTAAAACAACCCATATATTGAATTAAAAGAACAAGAGATGACTATGGAAGGTGAGTCATTCTTGTACTTCCAGTCAGCAGACTAGTTAAAAAGAAAAATATTCCAGATTATTCATTCAAGATCTCAAGTACATGTGCACCATCTCATGAATAGTTCAGCGAATTAAGTTCACTGTACTAACACTTCCAACCTAGAGGTCCAAAAGGAAAGATACTCCAACAGAAAAGCAATAAATCAGTGACATCTAAAGTACAAATTTCAGCAATGCAATTGAACGTGAACTTTGAAACGTCACTTGTGTTGCCAGAAAAAGCTACTAGACCATTCCCCAGAATTGTGGATGGTCAACAACGTTAGCACTAAATCCAACATACAAATGAGGAAAACAGATTCTTGCCTCTGGTGCAAGATTTCCCACATAGACAGTAGTATATTGAGGATTATTCTCTGGGGCATCAGTGTTACTTGTCTCTTTACCATCTTCTGCACCATGACAGGAAAAACATCTTAGGCAGTCCCCATATATTAACAAGAACAAAATGCAACAAATAACATATCAATATCAACAAACACAGCCTTTATAATTTATTTACAACTCCAACCACTTGTTTATGAATGTTAAGGAAAAAACGCAAAAGATTGCTACGAAATACCTAAAAACATCCCAAACCCATCTGACGTAAGACACGTGTGCGCGCACAGATTTGAGAAAAGGGAGAAAGGAGGGAGAAAAAGAAACAGAGAGAGGGAGAGGTTAGAGGCAGAAACAGAGAAGGGAGAGGGCAGGCAGAGAAAGAAGGAAGGGAGAGACAGACGAAAGAGAAAGGGGGAAGCTATCTGAACACGCAATCACAATATTTCATTTATCAAGAGTACATTACAAGAGCAAAGCCTAATCTATTTAAATTAAACTTTCCTACCTATTAAGGAAACCTTAACAACTTGGCTAGATAAAGCTAATGTTCAGATTTCCCTCTTTACAGAAGTATTAAAATAACACAAAAGTAATTTGCCTCTTCCTAGATAGGTTTCTCACAAGCAAAATACAATGACAATAAGCTACTAGCCTAGGTTTCTTTTCTTTTCTTTTTTTTTTTTTTGATAATCAAAGTGCAGCAAACTAGCTGCTAAAGCCAATACGGACTAGCCTAGGTTTCTTCCTATAGGAAATTTCTTCAAAATATATTAATTCTTATATTTCATCACCATCATTAAAAAGGAAATGCATAAGCTGAATAAAGAAATAGTTTTGTCCATCAACATTGTACTTATTGAAAATACAGTATAATTTACTCACCAGATGAGCCATTTGTGAGTTCAACGACACTTTTAGCATCTGAACTTTGTTTATCCTCACTAGAACCAGCACCTTTTGCTGCCCAGTTGCAGCGTATTTGTCTACTACCAAGCCATTTACCTGAAAGAAAAAGCTTAGACATCTTTACTCAGCCACCAAACAGAAGTGCAAGATGAGAATGAGAACATAACCCCCAAGCAATTAAATGCATAAAAAGAGAGGAACTTCTAAAATAGTCTCAAAAATATTTTGCCATCTTGAAATACTTGAATTAGTTTTACCCATTTTGTAAATCATAAAACAAAATTCGAAACTACAAAACAGTCTTGCAAAAACTTCCCAATCATTAACAAACAAGACCAGTAATACTTGATGCCCATCTAGCGAAGAAGAGTACACAAAAACCAACTTCAATACATTAAAAAAAGATTCTAAATATGCCATTTGTTTAAGTTGGAACATTTTTTGTTAAGCTGACATAGAACGATGCAAACTCAGAAGATTGATCAAATACTAAAATGGCTCAAAAATACAAAATTTCAAAAGGGAAACAAGAATGCAGGATAATGGTGAATTTCTTACCAGTTAAATCATTTATAGCGCCTTGTGCATCCTTACAATGGAAAGGTAAAGGAAAAAGGCAAATTAAAGATTGTATAAAGAACATTCCTCTAATACATGAAACCTGAGGAAATAATAAAAAAGAACAAGCTGAAATGAACCTGTTGATTACGGAATGAAACAAATCCAAACCCTCTTGATCGTCCAGTTTTCTGATCCCACATAACCCTTGCATCTCTAAACGGCCACAGAGACTAAAAAAATTAGGGTGGTCCATGCTGAAACGCCAGCTAAGTTATCAAGTATAAAGTATGCCTTGCCCAATTATTGCATTTTTTATATGAATAGTTCCTTTTGAATAGAAACTGATTCAATCTTGAGCAGAGAATCAATGGCATATTGAACAAGAGTGCAATACAAATATGAAGCTTACGAGCAACTGGGGTAGACGGAAAAGCAAGCAAACAATGTAGCATCAGTAACCTCAGGACTAAGATCACCAACAAATATGTTGTAATGACCTGCAAAAGTAAAATTCACACATCATAAAATAATTAAGTTCCTAAAGGTTCAAAGAGTAAGAACGATATACATAAGTATATTGCGTGTATGAATAACCTGATGTATCCTCTCTCTGCCCGCTAGCATATGCCCAGTTAACTTTGATCGGCTGACCAAACCTGTGAAGCAATTTAGGTTAACTTTTTCACCAGAGAAGAAATAATAAACAAGCGTGAACTAAACTAACAGAGATGTAAAGAGAAAGGATTACAAGTGCCTTCCATTGAGAGATAATATGGCAAGAGCAGCTGATCTACGATCAAAATAGTGAACAAATCCATAGGATGACTGCGCAATAGAAACACCACAATGTCAAATAAAAAACTTCACTGTTAGCTGGAACTTCAAGACAATAAATTTAAAAAGAGAAAACCACATCAGATTTTGAAAACATACCTTCTCTTTTCTAATAAGTTTACAACCTTCAACTGGACCATTACTTGCAAAAAGTTCCTGAAGCAGCGACTCTGTTACCTGTGGATGAATGTTCCCCACATACCTGCATTTTCTCAAAGATGAAGAAGCTAGAATTGTAAAAAAGAAAAAAAAAAGAAAAGAAACAAAAGAAATTAGGGCACAGGCAGTCAAGTTTAGTGAAAAAAACAGCAGCAACTAAAGGGAACATCTCGTTACAATCAAACAGGTTTGAAGTGAGAGCATATACTCAAGAAATAAACAACAGCAATCAAATGCCCTCATCAACGTTCATCATTTAAAATGCAGTCAAAGAAGATACGAATCAAGCAGCAAATACCTAAGATTACTTAAATCACAATCATGAGGAGACCAAACAAGATATAAAATAAAAAAGGGAGAAAGGAAAAAAAATGTCAAGACAAACACTCACACACTGCGGCAAGAACTTGGATCAAAACCAGGAGGCAGATTTCCACTTGGAATTGGTTCAATCTGCAAAAATAAAAAATTGAAAAAGAAAGGAAAAAAGGGAACAAATCAAGATAAAAAGTTTTGCACTGAACCCACCAATATAGTTGTGCAAAAACCATGTATTTGGGATAATAAAAAGGAGTGAAAGCAGTAGAAGCTTAAAACTTCATTGTAAAGCCACTATAAATATTGCTTACTGTAGATGTTTTCTTAATTAAAATTTGTGATATACCCATTTCCAAGCACCTCTAAATACTTAACAGTAGCTAGATGGAAAGATTCAATTTCATTTCTCAAGGCCAAACATGTTGTGTGTAGCTTACTTTTACAGAGCAAGCAGGTTGCTAGGTATATGTCATTGTAATTAAACTGACAACCCCCTCACCGCCTACCTTTCTTCCCCCTTTATACACAAGCAAAAGGCGATGAAGAAGACACGAAAATAAACAAGTGAAGTAATGTCTATATTTTTTCACATTAGTTTGGATGAATGCCACTTCAAAATAAAAGCTTGGAGAACCTGATAGGGCATAAAACTTGAGATTTTTGGACTTTGGTTATGAGTTTCTCGTTCCATCTGACAGGCCTTTGCCCATCACAATCAATTATTGCTTAATCATATGCTACAACATTTACATATATCAGAGAGAAAGAGAGAGGAGTATCAAAATCAAAGAGAGTACTTTAAAAAAACTAATAAAAGATGCTTGAAACAATTTGAAACCTATTGGCCACCTCAAAAATATAGTAGGTGGTAATAATAGTAATAAAATCCAAGCAAAAGCATAAAAAGAAGGGAAGAGCCAAGTGTAACCTCTCCTAAAATGACCAAAGATTCCAAAACAAATGATGTTAAACAGGTGGAAATTTTTTTTTTTTTTTTTTTTTTGGTTGAAAAGAGACGGGAAGCATCACGGTGCAAACTGCAAAGACCTAACTTCGAACAACCAGTTGAGACAGTGCTTAATCATGCACAATTATGACACAGTGAGGCAGACAAGTTTTAATCTTACTTTGAAATTGCATTGCCCACAATAACAAATGCCAAAACAGAGAGATACCCAATTATAAAAGAAAGGAAATGCACACAGAGCGGGAGAAAAATGGACATTTCAAAACCCAAATTGCAACAAGCAGCAATTAATCATGTATCCAGCTCTATAAAACCTCTCGTCTTTGAAACAAACGCGGGCAGCCCAAATTAACCCTAAGTGCTACAAGCATCGACCCCAAAAAAATTAATCATCAAAAGATGAGAGAAAAAAGTATACGATCTAGGAAATGACCGAAAGTTGAGACGAAATGAGAGGTAAGTGGGTCCAACCTGAGGAGCAGCTAAGAGGCCAGGGTGGTAGAGAGACTGTTGTTGCATAAGAGCTTGTTGCATAAGAGCTTGCTGCTGCTTCAGCCTGGGATTCTGCATCTTCTGGGAGATTTTCCGAGAGGGTCAATTAACCGATTAGGGTTCGAGAAGGTCTCCAAATTTAGCCCTCGGGTCAAATGAGAGAGGGATAAGAAAGATAGAGGCCTTCAGAAAACCAGAGGAATCATCACTTTTAGGCTTCAGGAAAACAGGCAAGAATCCCCTCAAGGGTGGGATCGTAAAATATAACCGCTGGATCAGATGCATGGCCCAGATTGTGACACATGCAAGAACATTTTAAAAACTTGTAGCGTGATGAGTAAATTGCAACAACAAAAGTTTTTTAAAAACAAAAGACCAAAATGAAATGCATAGTTTTGGTTTTAAAAAAATATATTCTGCAGCTTAACAAGATTGCCATGGTAAAAAGATTTTTAATGGCATAAATACCATAAAAAGAATAAAATTAGACTTTAAAAATAAAAACACGTTTCGTGTGTCCAAACAAAACTTCAAAATGAAATATGAGATGAATGATGTGAACCCACGAGGCCGCGAGTGAGAGACTGAATAAGTAGGAGTCTAGAGAGTTTATTACCAAAGAGCGAGTGTCTTCACTAATCTAACAAGGGAGAATGACGTTTAAGTTTTAAAAGAATTAATTAATTTCAGCTAAATTCCAATCAATTTTAGAGTATCAACAGACCCTCTTAGTCCTTTAATGATAATAAGTCTAATATATTCAAAAATTTACAAGTTTAACTCTTAATTTTGTAATTTTATTGTGATACATTTGCAATTTATTTTTAAAATTTTTATCAGATTGAAGAATAATTAAACAATAGACAATGAAAAAATGGAGAATCTATTTTTTATTAATAAATAGGAAATAAGTAAAGAATAAATAATAGACTTAATATTTTTTACTATTAAATATGAACATTTATATTATTTGTTAAAATCTAAAAAATAAGTCACAAATTCATTACAATAAAATTGTAAAATTGGAAACCCAACTTATAAATCCCTAGAGCTGTTAAACTAAATACTTTTCAATATTAAAAATGAGCATTTGTGTTCCCTCTTGAAATTAGGAAAATAAATTACAAATGCATTACTATGAAGTCACAAAATAGAAAGCCGAACTTACAAATTTCTAACACTATTAGACTTAATACTTTTTAACATTAAAGATAAACATTTATGTTTTCTGTTAAAATTTGAAAAATAAGTTATAAGTGCATCATAATAAAGTTGCAAAATTAGAGGCTGAACTTCAAAATCTTTGCAAATCCTTAGTATACTTATTACAAATGAAGGATCAAAGGACTTTGTTGCATTTTGAAATGGGATGGGACTTGACTTAAATTGATTAGTCTTCTTGAGACTTAATTGTCATTTTCCTAACTTAAAAAGCAATCACAAATTGAAATGAGATTAGGATAAAAAATTTTGTAGGAATAGCACAAACCAAAATTTTTTTCAAGTTTAGATGAAAACAGTCGCCCTAGTATTCTCAATATTAATGGAAATGAAGGAAAAATAAGAAAGATGTGATAGTGTTCAATGTTAAGATGGGCGAGTAGAGTGGTGGTATGAGTCCTTCTATTAACTCCTTTTCCCCAAAAAGTGATGAGAGCAAAGGTAAGTTAAAGGAGGATGAAGATACTTTGAGAAGAAACTTCAAGAAGATATTGATATTGATATAGAGGAAGAAAGGGAGGATTAACAGTACACTGTCATGGAAGAGAAAGGTAAAGCTACAAATGAGAACTTGATGAAGAATAGAGCCAAAGTGAATATGAATCAACCTACTACTAAGACTTCAATATCATACAAGGCGAAACTCTTAGGTATTGAGAAGTAACATGTCAAATGAAGTTTTGAAGAGCTAATGAAGGAATGGCTAGCTGAAGAGCAAGCCATTTACCCTCTCTTAAGCCCGATCAATAGAAATTTATTGATGGTCTCCCCACTTAGAGTTATCAAATGATAGGTTAAAGACTCTTTGCTTAATGTGGAAAGATCTTTAGTTATATGATTAATTGGTTTGAATCTATCCATATGGTCAATGAAAATTTGAACTCATTGATCTTCTTAATGGTTAATTTGTTTTTAGGACACAAAATAATGATCTTTGTCACAAGCTGTTATGGGAGAGACTTGGGATACTGGAGCATTACCTAGTAATTCAATGTTAGAGTCTAAACTTTAACCCATATAATAACAGTATCAAAAAGCTTGCTATATGGATTTGTGCACCTCCTTTGCCGACGTATTATTACTTAAAGGAGTTTATGATAGAAATTGACAACTTGGTGGGTAAAGCTTTAAAAGTTAATATGAAGACTTTAACAAAATGCAACAATTAAAACACGACTGTAAAAGAGGGAGATATGCTCAGATTAATGTGGAGATTGATGTAACCAAGCTGCTTTAATCCAAATTTGTTATAAGATATAAAATCTACCATATGGAGTATGAAGGGTTTGAAGTTATATTTTTTTGTTGTGGTAAATATGGGCATAAGAAAAGTGCCTACTACTACTTATTGAAAAATCCACAACAAAAGGCTCAACATGTCAAGATCAAATTCATCGAAAACAACCCATAAATCATCATTAGAAGCTCTAGTGTGCAATCCTAATATCCATGAAACTTAGATGCAATCCAAATAGCCTAATAAGAAAAGACCACCTATAACTAATGGTGGTAGGTTTTAGATTGGTAGAAGTAATGGTCAAAGTAAAAGTAGTGTCAGAGATGTGAAGTAAAGATATGACATCTGAAATGAAAAATCTTATGAAAAGTAAGATACCTATAAAAGAATGAAAGTTGGCAAAGAGGAAGGAAAGTGTCAAAATGAGGGCACAGATGAGGGAATAAGGGTGAAGAGTAAAGAATGCAACCTATAGCAACTTTCACTTTTTTTACTAGATATAATCTAGGCCTATCCAATAGAAAGCCTAAAATGGCTAAAAAGCAAATAGGCTTTGCCGTGAGTCTAAAAAAGAATGAGAAAGGAAGGACGAGGAATTTAAATAGTAGGCTAAAAGGTTTATCTCTTTTAATGAGTAAAGAAGGTGCTTTTAAAGAATGTAATATGGTGTTTAGTTCTCTATCTTGTGTGGATCCACTTAATTTAGGCCAAGATACTCAAGATGCTAAAATGATTGAAAGACAACCCATTGTATCCTCAAGGCCTTCATAAAACACAAAATAGCATAAAGAAGTTATCCTTGATATTAATAATCAAGTAGGAAAAGCTTCGAATAATCTTAATCTCTTCCCACCAGGCAAGCCCCCTGATGTGACCTTTCTGACGGTACAAGTTATAGATTCCGACTATGGAGAACTAAACAATTAATAATTTGAATTACAAGAGGAAGATAGGGAGGGCTTTTCTACTAACAATGACATAGAAGGAAGTCCAAGGGTTGATGCCTAAGTTGCTAAGGTTTTTTTATCCTTCATTTTCAATTTATGTTTATGATTATACAAGCTTAGAATTGTGGAGGTGCAACCTCTAAATCCTTTCAAACTAGATTTAAAGATGCTTTTAAGGGCAATAATGTTATGTTGCCATATTAATTGAAACACAAATTCAAGGGTAAAAAGCTAATAAAATCATTAAAAGGTTTGGGTTTTTTATATTGGATTAGGATTAAAGCAGTTGGGTACTCAGGAGGAATTTGGCTCTTCTGGGATACAAACGTAATTTCTAATAATTATGCTTTATGTATAGCTCAACTCCTGCACATGTTTATCACAATGAAAAAAAAGCAATAAATCCTTCTAGTTGTCTTGTATTTATGCAGAGCCAAATTACCTTTTGAGAAAGAATCTCTAAAAGGATTTAATTAGTTTGAGCAAGAATATTAATGAACCCTGGCTTGCCATTAGTGATTTTAATGCCTATCTTTCTCCGTCTAATAAAGTTGATGGGGTAAAATGTAACATAGCATTAATAAAGTATTTTGCTAATTATATTCAAAAAGCAAATCTCCTGGAGGTATAGTTCATTAAAGACAAATTTACTTGAGAGAAAATTTGTTGAAAGAATTGATTGATTGTGCTTTTACAAATTGGTAGTAGAATTTTTTTTCGAGCCTCTTGATAAAGTAAAATGTCTCAATAAGTATAGTTTTGACCATAGACCCTTACTTTCTGTGGTGAACCTTCTAAATCTCAAAGAGCTCATAAACCACTATTTATATGCCAGGATACATAGTTGCTAGAAGAAGATTTTGTAAATGTTGTTAAAACAAGTTGGTTCTCTAGCTGTCGGACTCAAAATATAAATAATTTTATCTCAGCTACTATAAATTGGAATAAGGACAGAAGTGGGAATCTAAATGAAAAAAGAAGAAGATTGATGAGAAGACTTAATGAAATTGATAAAGCCAGAGCTATAAGGGATAATATTTTTCTTGTTCAAACTGAAAAGGAGCTTTAAAAGGAATATAGTATAGTACTTGTGCAAGAGAAATTAGTATGGTTTTAGAAATCTAGGTGTAACTGGCTTATATAGGGTGACAAAAATAGTAAATTCTTTCGTGCCTCAACTATGGTTCGCTGGAAGAACAATAATCTTAAGGGGTTAAAAGATTAGGCTAATAATTAGGCCTCTAATTGTAGGAATATGTAGTATAAGAATCTTTTTACTAGTATGCCAAGAAATGGAGATGACTTGTTCATTACAACTTCTTTTCCTACCATATCAAGCTGTGATGAAGCTCTTCTTAATATAGAAGTTTCTAACAATGAAATTAAAGAAGCTGATTTTGACTTTAAAGCATTCAAAGCACCTGGTCTTAATGGTATTCAAGAGTTCTTTTATCAAGAATATTGGAACATTGTAGGGGATTCGGTTTACAAAATGGTAAACGAGGTGTTCCAAGATCTGAGTAAAATTAAGAAAGTGAATGAAACTCGTCTCATCCTTGTTACAAAGGTTGATTCTCTTGAGTATTAGAAAGACTATAGACTAATCTTCTTACATAATGTGAGTTATAAGATAGTCACAAAAATTTTCACTACCAAACTGTAGAGAATTATGGAGAAGATTGTAGGATAACATTAGGCTAGTTTCATGGCAAGGTGGCAAAGCAAGAATAATATATGGTGGCCCAAGAAGTTATCTACTTTATAAGAACTAAGAGGTTGAAACAACGTATAATAGCTATTAAGGTAGACCTAAAAAGAGCTTATGACAAGCTCAAATGGAATTTCATTATGGATACACTAAAGAAGATCGAGCTAAAGGAGAATCTATGCCAACTTATTATAGAATTTATTAAAACTTCTTCCATGCATGTTCTTTGGAATAGGGAACCATTTGACTCCTTCAAGCCTTCTAGAGGGATTGGGTA
The DNA here is from genome assembly GCF_029017545.1 of Prosopis cineraria. NCBI lineage: Eukaryota > Viridiplantae > Streptophyta > Magnoliopsida > Fabales > Fabaceae > Prosopis > Prosopis cineraria. The sequence goes on along the minus strand of NW_026555343.1, from coordinate 40,707,840 downwards.
AGGTGATTTGATTTTTCCTTATATCTTCGTGCTCAGCATGGAATCACTTAATCATGTAATGCAAGATGAGGTCTTACGAGGAAATTGAATGCATATTAGACTTGCAAAGAATGGGTCAAATATATAATATCATAATTTTAATCCCTTGATTAATTAAATCTAATTAGGGTAATTATGTAAGTTGAGGTGGTGTGTAGTCGGAGAGGTCTATAATCATGATTAATTGTATTTTAGCCTAAATTGTGGGTTCGGTATCAAGTCAAGCCACCCGGGCATCAAAAGGAGAAGAAAAATGAAGAGTAATGTTGCTGTGCCATACACTACAGCCTGAAAATTGTCCACTAAAATACACAAACACTTCTAATATGAGGGAGGACCTCTCTGTGCCATGCGCCTCAGTGAATCCGCCGCGGCACATGGTCATTTTTTATAAATATCAGTCGTGAAAATGAAACAGAAAAAAAGGAAAGAGGAAAGAAGAAATAGAAAGACGCATCAAGCTTTGCTAGGGTTTACTTATGGATGACATTGGGAATATTTTAGAGACTACAAACACTCAAGGTAAGTGTCACAGTTATTAATCTTTCCATTTCTTCACATTTATGAGTTTATAGCTAGGGTTTGATTATAGAAAATGATTTTCGGTCCATATAAGTTATAAGTTTAAATTTATTGACTCAAATAGAGTTAATTGAAGTATATTAGAGTATCTAAACCTAGCATAATGAATTTTTAGTGTCTTGAGATGTTGGACACCATTAATATTAAAAAATTTCATTAATTATAGATGGTTGGAAGATTGTGATACCATTGATGAGAATTTAATGGTTCATTAATGTTATTGGGGACTAAAGGTAATTAATAAACCTAAGGGATAGGCTCAAACTCTTGTAGAATGAATATTAGGCAATTTAGAAGTGGAGATTAAAGGTTTAATGCTTGAGTTAGTAATGTTAACAGGAATCTAATGACCAAGTTGATGCAATGGCACAATTTATTATCTATTTTTATGAAGCCTTGAGTCAAATCATGAACAAAGAAAAAACTAAGGTGTGCTTCTCAAGAAATATTCACATTATTAGAGGAATTAAAATGAGCCAAAGGATTAGAGTCATCTTACCAAGTGATCTTAAGAAATATTTGGGGATACCTATACTACATGAAAGAACTTCTTATTGTGTTGTCGCTCTTATTATGGTGAAGACACAAAAAGACTATTAAGTTGGAAAGGACAGTTCATAACTCTTGTAAGGTGTGCCACTTTGTCAAAGTCAATTATATCTACCCTGTTGAGCTATTATATGCAAACTATTATATGAAATTTGGTCAATAATGAATACCTCGCTTATTAATTTAATACTTAGTAAGGAAGTTTACACTGAGAAGTGTAAGAAGTTTGTTGATTATGTGAATGAGGAGGGAGAATGGGATAAGGAGCTAGTGGGGAATTAGTTTCATCCTTCTGTGGTTAATGTTATGACTCGCATACCACTACCAAACAATGGTAAAAAAGAGGATGTTTTTATCTAGCTATCATCTTTGGATGGTAGATTTAACATTAAATCTGCCTATAATTTTTCTTTTATAGGTACCAAGAGTAAGATGAATAATTTTTAGCAACTACTATGGACATGGAATGTACCCCAAAAAAATAAAATCCTTCTTGTGGTTGTTTGCTAAAGGTAGAGTTCACACAACATAATTCAAAGTCAAATGGCACCTAGAGACGAATGATCCTTACCCGTTTAGTTGTGGTATGGACTCGATACATATGGTAAGAGACTGTTAACATGCAACAGAGAAGTGGAAAACATTCATCAAACTTGCATATTAGTTGATTTTCTTTAAACTCAAAGGTATTGCTTGGACAAAATGGAGTCTCAAACATAAAGCTAGTAACGAGGGGACTAGGGGCATTCCCTTAGCTATTTTGTTTGGTTACATTTGTTAGGATATTTAAATTACTATATGTAAACAAATTTTTAATAACCTGGGCAGTATAGTATTTGTAAATCCTTTAATTAGCATATACAAGGTCATCATGGACTTTCAAATTCTTAACCCCTTATCTTTAACATGTAATAACTTACGAGCAGGTGCCTTTTAGAGTCCACATAATATAACATCTTGAATTTTCAATTTGCAATTTCATTAAACATCATAGGCATAATTCAGTAAATTAATAAAATATTTTGGTTTATTGAGTTTCCAGGTCACTTATGGACTTATTGGATTTCTTGGACAGCATTAGAGTCAAACTTGAATAGCTGTTAGGTCAATTTAAAGCCTAAAATCATGGACCTTGAATCTATGTCATCTATCACGATGAGTGCCTCTGTTCACTGCGATGAATAGACAGATTCATTAAATTTGTCCTGAGTAGTTTGTGATAGAAAGAGGAAGATAAGAAATTGAATAAAGGCGATGGTAAAGAAGTGTGGGTATGTTAGGGCTTTAATTTGTCACCACTTGGGAGATATTTTCGGCTAATAATTACCTTGGTAAGCTTTCATAATCTCAACTCTTGATTACCTATTATTCCTTAAGCGAATTTTCAGAATTTAGGGTGTTGGGAGGTGGTGATCTCTGTAATGGGTGTGATTTGGGCAAACTTACTGGTTTAGATGGAGCCATTAGGAGTTAATTTAAGCTTTTATACCTAGGTTTAATTATTATTTATTGTTTTAGCATTGGAACATAAGGTTTGGACAAACCCTAGACTAATTTTAGGACTTTTAGAGCAATGTGGGCTCTAAATTAGTGTTAACTAGCTTCGTAGAAGTTAAATGAAATTAATGAAATATTGCTAGAAAGTTGGTTTAGCCAAAAATAATGATTAAGGGTTATAGGTAGTTTGATTAGGCTTTGTAAAGCTTATGTTAGAATTAATAATTAATGACTATCATTTGATTATTATAGATTATAGTGTTTGAGCTCATAAGAGCTTGAGAAGGGTTGAGATAACCCCTTTCGATAATAAAAGAGTTAAAGTAACCAAATAACCTACTCTACTTATTAACTTGTTAAAGCATATATGAGGTTTCACACATACACATATGTATATTAGTGGACAAGAATAAGGGTGTGTGAGTTGTTTTAGAACTCATGTAAAGTGAAAAAATGATTTTGAAAATAAATAGCTTACTATGAAGTTATGAATATTAAACATAAATATTAACATATGATATTGTTGGGTTAGGTTATGCTAATTGTGTGCAAGCATAATCAGTAATTGTATATGCATAATGTGGATAAACGCAACATGTGGTTGCAACGATCGTGTATATGTGAGGCGGATCATGACAATATATGGTTGCATGATTGTGTATATGAGGGTGAGAGGTTCATCCTAGGTGGAGTAAAATAAAACCATATGGTATCTTTAACACTGCTTTGGGGCCTCGATGTTTGATTATATATTTGTTTGGAAGTCCTAACTCACCACTTGTGGTAGTAGTTAGACACCCCTATCTCATGCCTCTCTCGAAAAAAAGATCAAAACTAAATTTTTATCTTGTATCCCTTCCTATCTCGAAAATTATCTCATCCCATTAAGAATTGGGACAAGATAAGGATGAGACCAAGACGTCTCACTGTCTCGATAAATTGAAAAATGTTGGAGAAAGATCTAGATAATAACATTCATTAAAAGTTTAAATCATATAATTTATTAAGTTTAAAATCAAAACAACACAAGTACATAAATCACAATAATCTAAAGTCAATTATTGAATTACATTAATCATAAACTACACATTATGATAGCAATTATAAGTGATCTTTAGGCTATAAGAGCATTAACAATAGGCAAGCCAAGCACAACATTAAATTATTATTCTTCTACTTTAGTTGAGATGTGCTAAGCTAATTACTTTTTTAAAAATAAAACAAGAAATACGATATAAATAAAAGCTATTAAATAGATAGATATAAGAATAAATTGTATTAATATAATTAATATATTATAAAGAAAGATATCACCCTATTCACTCCATATCATTAAAATTATCAATATAAAAACCTTAGTTTTATGTAAGAATTGCAAGTATTGAAATTATAATTGATATAATTAATATAAGTATAAATTATATTTATATATTTAATGTATATTTTTAAAATAAAAATAATATATATAATATTTGGGATGGGACGGGACATCTCGGTGGTAATTCCATATCCCATCCCCAATCCTTTTTTCCTCTTATAAAGTCTCGTCCCGATTGTTTTCGGGCGAGAACAAGACCTATCCTCATATGATTTTAATGATACCAAGCCAATCGAGACCGGTACGAGCTAAACTCCCTTAACCTCGAATATTCATAAAGGGGGAATTCGTGGTCTAGATAAGGAATAGAACCTTAGCTAAGTAACATTCCCTATCTAGTGAGCTCAAGTTGGTCTATCCATATAGACCTGGCCCAATTGTATATTAGCCCATGGATACAATTACAAGCATACAAGAGGTTTGGTTTGACATTGTGGATCTTGCATTATAAACATGCATAGTTATGCTTTTTATGGAACTATGATTACTATGTTTTGTCCTTTTCTTACCTACTTTTCATGCTCAATTATGATTTAACTAGTTGATAAGTAGTGTAGTTTATTTGGTTGCTAGGATTATAGTTTACCTGTGGTTATAATTTTATAGGTGATAGCATAACTAAAGGCAAGGGGGAGGCTAGCTAGAGCAATAAGTAGCTGAGCATTGCTTATTCATTTTGCCCTTGAACTTTTGTTTTGTATTGTGTAATTGAATATATATGTATATATATAAGCTTACATTTGCCAACTAGGTTCATATCATTCTTTTGTATTGTACTTTCATGATCTATTGTGAAGATTTTTTTTAAGGTGATTTGGCTTGAAAGGTGTATTTCTTAAGGAGATTATATGGTAAGGGGCTAAATTACTCATTCAAGTGCTTGACTGGGTAAGATGTTGTGATATTATGATAATTGAATGTTTTGTTAGCCAATGATGATATTTAGGAAATGCTCTTTAAGTGTATGTGGAGTTAGGGTATAGTGGCCATAATGAAATTGGATGATGATATTGTATGCATGATTATTCTATTAGGTGTGATCAGGTCCCTAAGACTTGGTTCAAGTCTCAGTTGAGTTTAGTGGCACACAATTTAGACTTTTTACCCTCAGATAAGTGTTAAGTTTTATAAAGTTATTTTTTTCAATCTGAGTTTCCAACTTTTAATCGGGATGTCTTTCTCTGAGAAAACCAGTTCTGCTAGCTTAAAGACAGAATTAACTTCGTGAGGGCATTTAAACCACTTCAATCAAACATCGAACAGTGAAATGGCTTATGCCAGACATTTTTTTCAGGTGTCATCATGATAGGCATATGTGCCACAGTGAAGGGCTAGTCTTGCCATGGTAAACAGTGCCATGGTCGGTAATCGCAGCCAACATGTGCCTTGGTTGTACGGCTTACAAATGATATGTCATCTGCCACAACGAGTGATCTGTTGTTTGTGGCTAGCGTTATAAATTTGGGGGTGAATTACAGTTTTGCCTAGTTTGATTGTTTCATTTCTATTTTTGACCCTGTGCCTTCTTATTATTTATTAATCACACATTGAGCTTAACCATTTGTTTAAAAAGGGTTTTTTATGGGATCTTAAACCAAAATTTCTTTTCAATGATTTCAATTTATTTTATTATTTAATTATACCCTTTTCATTATGTGGTCATAAGGATAAGGGTTCCTTATTAACTTGTGATTGTGTGATATATTTTTGATAATGTCAAGGCGCAGTTTACATCTAAAGTAGACTTTGTAAGATTTGATGTGGATAGATCTATGCTTCAAAATGGCAAAGTAGGTCATGGAGAAGTTGTTCAAGATAACAAGGGGAACTGGATAAGAGGCTTTTGTTGCAAGTTAGGAAGATTTATTTCAACTATTTTTGAGCTCATTAGCATGATAGAGGGACTCAACTACTATTAAGAGAAGGGATTCATAAAGATAATGGTTTGTTGTGATAACACTAAAGCTATTGGCATCATTTCTCAAGCTCTTGATGTAAAACATCCTTTTAGTTAGAGCCGGTAATTCGGGCGGGCCGGGCTTATTCGGGTCGGGCTCAATTCGGGCCGGGCTTAAAGAATCCTACTCTTTCTAAAAAACCCATATAGCCAAGCCCGACCCTAACGCCTTCGGGCTTCGGGCTTATTCAGGCCGGCCTGAATACCCGAAACTTTTTTAAAAATATTTTTTTATTTTTAATTAATTTTAATTTTTAAATAATTTTATTAAGCATAACATATTATTTTAACTTGAAATGAATAAAAAATAACTTATTAACTTTGTAGTTAAGTATTTAAGTAGTGTTACTATTTTGTTGTATTATGTGCAATTTATTCATGAATGTTTCCTTTACTTGTAAATTAATGTCATATTTATTTAAATATTGCTCTTTTCATGGTTATATAAAAATATTTATATATTTTAATTGAATCATATTATGTTAATTATGATCAAGTTAATCTCAATTCAACTACGGTTAAACCATTAATTTAAAATTATTGTCCTGATTAGTTTAAAGTTTTTAATAACTATTGGATAAACTGTACTTTTTATTTTTAAGAATATAAAAAAATAATTGTCATTATATTATATAAAATAAAAATATTTAATTATGGGTAAAATACTATTTTTTTAAATTTTTTTAAATCTTTTATATTGTTTAAGTCCTATATATAAAAAGTATTTACTTTAGTTCATTCTTAATTTTTAACTAAGTCTGGCGTGGATAATAATCAAATAATTATCTAAAAATATTATTTTATTTATTATGTTTGTTTAGTAGTAGAGCCGAAAATTCATACATGTCCAAATTTTATTTTTAAAATTATTTTTAATTTAAAATTAATTATCTTATTTTATAAAAAATATAAAATATAATTTTTTAGACAAGAAAATGGTTTATATGACTCAATTTTTTTAAAAAATTGAGTCTTAAAATATAAAAATTAATATTAAAATATATTTTAATTATTATTTTGAGATATTTTATTTGATTAAAAATAATTAAAATGGGAAAATATAAATAGTTTTATTTTTTCAAAATAACTATAGTAATACACTCAAATATATGGTATTTTAAAATAAAATGATATAAAACTTGAAAAATAATTAATATTTATTATATTATATATTTTTTAAAAAATTATTTTTTTCCTATTCGGGTATTCGGGCCAAGCCTGAACCTGATCGGGCTTGGCCTGAATTTTCTCGGGCCTATTACCCGAATAGGCCCGAATAATAAAAAATATTATTTTTTCGGGTTCGGGTCTAAATTTTTCGGGCGGTTCGGGTTGACCCGTCGGGCTTGACCCAAATTACCGGTTCTACTTTTAGTGACATCGTTGAAATTGCTTGTCTCTACCTTAAAAGAAATTGGCTGATTTCTATTTTTTTCTTTCTTGTCTTTAAGGAAGATAATAGATGTGCCCATTTATTAGCCCAATTAGCTCATAGTTACAGGTGTGATTTTTTGACATTTGATCAAGCCCCCACCTTATTGTCAAAAGGTGAAGAACGATGAGAGGAATCTCACTTAGTTTTGTTTTACTTTGTTTTTGTTCACCTAGTAGGAGTTTATTTGTATATTAATATGGTTTCCAATTTCCATTTTGAAAAAAAAAAGATGGGTGGCTATAAAATAATACTAAGACGATAAAGCTAATATTGGTCTAGAAAAAAAGGCTTCCCAAGAAATAATCCCTCTTTATTTAACCTTGAAGCATGGTTAGATACTAAATATAAACACTTCTTCTAATAAAAATTTAAATTTCTCATATTATGAGAGACTAGCTCACTAATCTCACTGGTTGTTAAGAAAGTTCTTCATTACCTCGGTGACCCAAAGACCCTTCAAGCTCCATAAGATTTAAAATACTTATAGGCCATTGTAGTGATTTGGACAAGCCCAAATCTGCATAGAGTAGTGAATATTTTTTTGCCACAATCAACTTACGCTTATTGATGCAACAAAGAAAAACATTTAGAACTACTTGATGTTGCCCAAGAGAAAGTGAAAGAATTTTTTTTTTTAAAAAAAAGACGATTATAGTGGATGACTGCAGGGTTCATTTGTGTAGTCAAATTAGTTTACATCATTTCAGGGAATTAATGCCCAGAATATTGTTGTTGTAGGAATTCTAAATTTTGAAGTTGAAATAATCCTTGTGAATACAGTTATGTGGTGATTGGTAAGACACCAAAAATTAGAATGGTATGTGTGTAATTAATGGATACTGGGTCTGGTGGAACGACTAGTCCCTTCAAATATGATAAATTAAAATTAAAATTTTTATTAAGAGAGATACCCATATTTAATACTTGATTGTATTTTGAATATGATTACCTCTAATAAAATAATTCATATGAACAATAAAAAAAATCCGCAAAGGTAAGAGTGTTTAACTTGAATAATTAGGACAGAACTTTGCAAAACGAAACGGAAAAGGGATTCAGGACAGGATAAGACACATGATTGCCCTCAAGACATCTTGTCCCATCACGAATATTATATATATTATTTTTATTTTAAAAATATACATTAAATATATTAATTATATTAATATAATCTATACTTATATTAATTATAATTTCACTACTTGCTATTCTTATTTAAAACTAAAAGTTTTTTATATTAATAATTTTAATCATATAGAGTAAGTAGTACATGTTAATATCTTTCTTTACAATATATTAATTTTATTAATATAATTTATTCTTATATCTACCTATTTAATAACTTTTATTTATATCGTATTTTTTGCTTTATCTTAGGAAGAGTTACTAGCTTAACATATTTTAACTAAAAAAAAAAGAACAATGACTTAATGTCATGCCAAGCTTGTCTATTATTATTCTTATAGCCTAAAAATCACTTATAATTACTATCATAATATGTTATGTTTTATGTATACTTAACTTTAAATTGTACATTTGTAGTTGCGGTTAAAGTAATTCAATAATTATTGTGATTTATGGACTCGTGTTATTTTAGTTTTAAACTTAATAAGTTATGTGATTTAAAATGTTAAGTAATAAATGTTATTATCTAAGTTTTTCTTCCACATTTTCCATTCTATCGGGACAACGAGATATTCCGATCTCATTTTAGTTCCGTTCTAATTTCTAATAAGACGGGATAATTTTTTGAAAATGGACAGGATATTGGATGAAAATTTAGTCTCAATAATTTTTTGGGATAGGAAAAGGGACAGGAGAGTATCAATCCTCTCTTATACTGTGAACACCCTTACTAATGTAAGTGGGCGGTGGGTATGCTGTGTGTATGAGACATCCTTTCTTGTGGGAAATTGTTAGATAGGACATATAGAAAAAAATTGCGATGAGTTCGTATTGATTACAAAGGTTGCAAGTTTCATCAAGAAACATTGCTCCATAAGCAAGCTTTGGATTGCACCTAGGGCACTCAAAATAAATTTAGGTAAGACCCAATGCATTTCGACTGCAGGCCCAACGTTCTTATTTAACATCCTAGATTTTAGTCTATAAATAATAAATTAATTATAGAGAAATTCAAGGTATAGAAAGATATTGTGAGACATAGGAAATTATTAAACATTTATTGAGGATTAAAAATTTATAAAATAAATTGAATAATTTAAAAAGGAGAAGTTGTCAAAAATAATATACATTATTAGAATTTAATTCCAAATAAAAAATGCAATATATATATATATAATGGGTAGGTAATTGAAAACATTGCGTGTATATGTACTAATAATATAATATATAATTTATATATGTATATAGTTAAAAAGAAAATAGACAAGGTAACGTGTGGGCTCAAGGCCCATTCTCACCTATTACTTTCTAAGCCTCACAAATGCGCGGGCGCACTTGCACTTGTGTTCCAGCAGCTGTAACGGGAGTGCGAGAAAGAGGGAACGATGATGCGCATAGATTGGAAGGCTTTAGAACTTTAGTTCCATTATCAGATATTTCGAAAGTGACATGAGTCTTTCTAAGGCTATACTCTCATTGAGAGCTTTTAATGTTTGAATTATCGTGTGACCACTTGTAAGCAAGAGGAAAGCAAATAATTCGGGGTTTTTTTTTTTTTACATGTGTATGCAAGTTTTGTGTGACTATTTGCCATTTAGTATTACCGCAAGCACATAAGTCATCACAAGTATAGAGTTTTTTAAAATATTGTTCTCATAAGAATTTAAGTAAAAGAAAGCTAAAAATTTACTATTTAACTTTGAATTAGATTGAATAAAATTAAGTGTACAGTTTACTTACAGGTAATAAAAATTAGATTAAAAAGTGTTTTAAAGCAATTAAAATTTTTTAAAGCCTTGATTTCAAAAAATAAGAGCCCATGATTACCTCTCCCCTTTATATTTCACAAAACTTAAATTAATTTCTCTCAAAATAATTTTTAATAAAAATAAGTATTAGTTTAAGATTCTAAATTAATTGAAAAGCTTTTTCAAGTCAAAATCAAATATTTTTACAAACATTAAAAATTAACAATCTCTTGAAAATATTTAATGAAAACAAGCTTGAAGCCCCAATCTTAATTTAACAATGAAGGATTAGTAAAATATCTTTATTTTACTAATAAAATTATCCATTTATCATTGTAACTTTCAAGTCCCACACTATTTTATTCAATTTCTACAACTAAATTATCTTTCTCAAACACAACTCAAGTGAATAAAATAATTTAAATGGCGATCGAGTATTTAAAAGTATTAAGCATAGGATAAAATAAACACACACACACACATCATTAGCTATCAAAAGAACGGAATATTCAAGTTTTAATCTATATAAAGGTTTAACATAATTCTAGAACAAATAAACTAGTTACTCATATTTCAAAAAGAGAAACAAATATCAAAATATTCAGCACTCATCATAAGCAAAAAAATAAAAATGAAAAGAAATAGATAAACTAAAGGAAATTCACTTGCATCTCTTCAAATCTTCAATCCTTAGTTAAATTTTTTTCAAGAACCCATAACCATAGTTGAGCTTGCCTCCAAGAACCTTCAAAAATAATGGACTGCCTTCTTAAGTCTTCAAATTTCACATGTGTAACCCTAGCTCAAGTATGATTCCAAAACGTATAGCTTTAATAAAAGGCTTTTGGCCATGGTCAATGTTTCTTTAGCCACAGCATAAATGCCTCTATAAGCATTTTGGCTATGGCTTATGGTTTCTTGACTAGAACCAATATGCCTTTATACATGTTTTGGTTCTGACTTTTGGCTAGCTAAAGGTGTGTCAGTTGAGGCTCGGTGCTCTCTATCTCTTGTTAGCTAAGGTCAAAAAAACTTTGGCTGAGGCTTAATTCTCCATTCTTTGTCTTGTCTTTTTTTTTTTGTACAATGACTTCATAACTCCTTCTTTGCTTCTTAAACAATGTTCAAACAACTTAAGGAGACAATAAATTTTTGTAAGGTCCAAGATTAATCTTAAACAAGAAAAAAATTACGCACAATTTAGATTGAGATTTTTTTTATTTAAACTCAAGTATGAGATATGTACATTTTCCTATTATATGTATCAAAAATTATGCACAACTTCATCAAAAAAACATATGAAATTGTAAGAAAAATATGTTAAGATGGCATAAATTATCATAACAAATTTATATAATTATACACCCATATAAACCTTGTATAGTTAAGAATGATAGGAGTACATAACTGTTAAGATTGCAAAATGATAATTTTTGAAGATCACTGAGTTACAAGAATATTTTCAAACATGGTTGTGATGAAATCATGATATATTACTTCTTCATTTTAAGCATGTTTTGAATTCTATTTATTTCTATGAAATCCTATAGCAATTTACCCCTCTCCAATGTGCTTGTAGCTCATTGCCATCATTTTGTGAAGTACTTTAATTCTTTAAAGCTTGATAGTATATATTGCAATTGTTGCATAAGCATGTCATACATTAGTGATAGGTTGAGGAGATGATAGTGATGTTGATGTTGATACATGTGTATGATTCACATGTGTTTTAACTCCACTTCACACATAGTGCTTGCCCTTTTTTAAAGCCTCATTCCTCAATGCTTACCTGGCTAAGTTTGTAAAAGTGGAATGTGAGACAATAACATCTCCTTGTTGGGCTTTTTAAGAAAGGGAGCTATAGTTTGGGGTTTGGGATTTGTACCTTTTGGTCTAGTCTATTTCAAGCTTCAAAGATGCTTTGGCTAGTCCATGGTATGGGCTCTACACCTTTGGCTTGGTATTCTCAAGCTTTTAGAGATGCTTTGGTCAATCGACGGTGTATGTCAGGTTGTGAATAAGCTTTTGGTTTTGGTTAGCGATATAAGGTTGGATGGAGCAAGAAGGAAGTTACTTATTATGCATACGATTATATCCTGTGTATAATTATTATGAATGATGCCTCGTAAATTATTATGCTGATAATTGAATAATGATGATGAAATTATATGCATGCATATAATGTTGTTTATGAGTAGTTACTTTGTACATGTATGATAAAACTTGGAGTTTTTGAAATGCAAGTGCCCACCCATTTCTTTAACATTTTTAGATAAGTCTAGCAAAGCAAAACAGAAGAGTCTGGAAGCTTTGGGCTTAACTTGAGTAAACCCTAAGTCCTACTTTAGTTTGTAAAATGATTAATTGCCAATTTATGATTTGTTTGTTATTTGGGATTAATTTGTTAAATTTTTTATTATTTATTGACTATTGATTTATCTCACATAAATATTTTATTATAAAACTTTAGTGTTGAGAATTTTAGAGAGAAATAATATTTAAATATTTGTTATAGGATATGACATGCATATCTATAGACTATGATAAGCTTGTATATATACTTTATGAAAAAGAAATATTAACATTAGACTCTTATAATCTTGGTAGCTACTTTTAACTAGCTAATCCTTTTTTACCAAAATTAGTTTTTAAGTGTCTATTTATTAGATGATTTTCTTTTAATAACCATGGTAGTTCTTTAAAAGTTAGATCAACTCTTTTCTACCATGGTGTAAACATAAATTTGAGAATTTGTTTTAAACTTTTACACTATGATAATTATTTTTAATGGTTTAAATCATTTTGTTATCATAGTATTTGGTTAAGATTTTAGTTAGTAAAGTTAGGGTGTTACACCTCCAGTGTAATAAAATTTTAGGTTGCAATTACCAAAATGCCCTATCTTTTTTTTTTTGAAGTGTCATTGTCACTAGCTGCTAGAGCCACCATGCCGGTTGTTAAAGTTCTGTTGCAGGCAGGAGGCTACTATCATTGATTGTCGCGATAGTGAAACATTGGTTGAATGTGCCAAGGGGTTAAGGGTGGATTTGAACCCTTAACCCATTGGTTCCCTAAAATTAAGAAAACTATTAAGTCAACAAATACCTGAATACAACTTTGAATTCTAAGCATTTTCATTGAGTGTTGAATATTTTGGACATCTTATTATTTATATCCAAGCAATTATTTGTAAATATTCGAACATAACTCATTCAAACATAAAAATATTTTTAATTTTTAAAACCCAACTTATTCTATATTTTATAACTTGTTCCTTCAATATTGTTAGGTTATTAATATTATTAATAAAATATATATGTTATAAATTTATCTTCAAAGCATTTTCATGAGCTTTTATTAATCATGGATGTCTTGTTGTTAATATTTAAATAATTACTCGTAAATATTTGAACATGACTTATTCATGCATAAAAAAAGTTATCAATTTTTAAAATCTGACTTATTCTATTTTTTACAACTTGTTCCTTCAATGTTAACAAGTTATCATTATGCTAAATAAAAAAATATGTTATAAGTTTATTTTTCATGGGCTTTGTTAATTATGGACATCTTGTTATTAATATCTGAATAATTAAAATATTCAAACATAATTTGTTCATACATGAAAAAAGTCATTAATTTTTAAAATCTAAGTGTTTTCATGGGCTTTTGTAAAATTCATTTATAGCATAGTATATATTTAGATAACAAGGTGTAAAAAAAAAAAAATAAAACAAGTTAGGTTTTTAAAATTAACAACTATTTTAATGTATTAACAAGTCATGTTCGAATAGTTAGAAGTAATTATTCAAATATTAATAAGAAGACATCCATGATTAACAAAAGCTCATGAAAATATTTTAAAAATAAATTTATAATATATACATCTTTTATTTACCATAATATTAATAACCTGTCAATCTTAAGAGAATAAGTTGTCAAATATAGAATAAGTCAGATTTTAAAAACCAACAACTTTTTTAATGTTTATAGGTAACTGTTCGAATATTAATAACAAGATATACAAAAGCTCACGAAAATGCTTGAAAAATAAATTTATAACATATTTTTTAGAGTTAAGATGCATTTTTCTTGAACTTTTTCTTAGGAGAAGTAGGCACCATATACTGACAAGTGGAGCAATTTTTCCATATACTATTTTTTCAAGGAGCAAAAAACACATTTTGTTGGTTAGCCATTAACTTTGACATTTTCTATTAATGTGGCATATGCGTGGGGCTCATGCATGGTGGCAAGTAAGACTTTTTAATTATGTCTTTTGGTGTTAATTTGTCTCTAAACTCCTTTTTTAAGAGCACTGGGTACTCTAAATTTTTTTTAGAAATATTAGGTACCTTAAACTCTTATTAAAATAAAACTTAATAAATATTTTCAAAATTTTAAATAATTTCATATTTAATAATTTAAATATTATTATTTATAAATATTCATTCAAAATTTATAAATTACTTTTTAAATATTAACAATTCAAATTAACATTTTTAAATTTATAAATGACTTCTTATTTTTTATATATTAATCTTTAATCTTTTTTTAAACAATGTACAAATCATTATGTCTTTTATGTAAGTCAAAACTTACTTATATTTTTAATATTGATTAAATTTCTTAAATTTTTATATCATTTTCTATAATTTTTTAGTTAGCTAACTATCTTCTTTCAAAACATTGTAATATCTAAATTTAATATTCTTTGAACATTATAGTGTTAGGAGTAAAATAAAAAATATAACAAATCAAGATCAATAATATGCTAATAAAGATGTTTATTTAAAAGATATCGCTTATTTTATTACTGTGCTACAAAAAAACTACTTAACAAGATAAAAATGAAGATATG
This sequence comes from Prosopis cineraria, assembly GCF_029017545.1. Taxonomy (NCBI): domain Eukaryota; kingdom Viridiplantae; phylum Streptophyta; class Magnoliopsida; order Fabales; family Fabaceae; genus Prosopis; species Prosopis cineraria. The sequence continues at coordinate 40,692,669 of NW_026555343.1, read as the reverse complement.
AGAAGCAAAAATTTTTCATTAATTTGGAGGTTCATTTCCTTCATTTTTAATACAAAATTATAAAATATCAAAAATATTAAAATATTAAATTTGGTGGTATAATATTTTGAAATATGACAGTTAGTTAATTAAATAAATTATATAGAATGATATAAAAATTTAAGAAACTCAATCAATATTAAAAATATGATCGATATATAAAAATATTATAAGTCATCAATAAATTTCTAAAACACTAGTTTAAACTGCTAATATTTAAAAAATAATTTATAAATTTTAGATGAATATTAAAAATAATAATATTTAAATTATTAAATATTAAAATAATAAATATTTTAATAATATTTATTAAATTTAAATTTAACAAGACTTTAGGGTGCTTAATACTTCTAGAAAGAGAAATGTTCTTAAAAAATGAGTTTAGAGATAAATTAGCATCAAAGAACATGATTAAAGTCTTGTATGCCATTGTGCATGTCACATTAGTAAAAAACAAAAAAATTAACTGTTAACTAACAAAATGGGGTTTTTTTCTCTTAAAAAAATAGTTCAGAAATAAAATTGCTCCACTTATCAATATAGAGTGTCCAACATTCCTAAAAAAAAGTTCAAGGATAAAAATACACTTTAACCCATATTTTTTATTAAGCATAATATTAATAACTTGACAACATTGAAGGAACAAGTTAAAAAAAAATAGAATAAGTTGGGTTTTAAAAATTAACCCTTTTTTATATATAAACAAATCGTGTTTGAATATTTATAAGTGATTTTTCAAATATAAACAACAATACATTCAAGATATACAATAATAACATATCAAAATGCTTGGAATTCAAAACTATTATATATATATATATATATATATATTGCATTTACTATTTTCGTTCAAAAATGTAAGATATTTTTGATCAAATTTCACTCATCAATAAAAAAGTTACTCCCTCCATTCCAAATTATAAGACATTTTTGGGAAAGATTCAGCGTTTCAAAATATAAGACATGTAAATAAAAATAAGGTTTCATCAATAATAATTTTTCAATATTACTTTTTTCATATATTCTTTCTTTTCAATATTCTTTCATCAATGGGGTATTAAGTGAAGGATATTTTTGAAAGTTTATATTTTTTATTTTAAAAAAGTAAGGTTGTAAAGTGTATTTAATGAACTTTATTGTAGGTGAGATTTTGTTTAAACATATTTTATAATTTGAGACGAAGAGAGTACTTATCTTCAAATCAACACCGCCTTTTGATATTTACTTTTATTTAATAAAATATTTTATTTTAAAATAAATATAAAGTAATTTATTTATCAGAGGCATTTTTAAAAAAATGCAAAAATTATATTTTAAAATGTTTAACCGAAATAAATATATATTAAGATGTTTGTTGCCTCAATAATTTTTTTAATTTTGGGGGAGCAAGGGACCGAGGGTTTAAATCCACTCTTGGCCCCTTGCCACATTTGCCCAATGTTTGACCATTGTGCTGACGCTAGAGCTTTGACCACTGACGATGGAAGCCTCTTAGTGACCAAGCTCGGGCACGACGGCTCTAATAACAGGGACACCTTTTTTTTTTTTGTAACAAAAAAAAAGGCAGGGCATTTTGGTAACTATTGCCTAAAACTTTATTACATTGAAGGACCTTGAACTTAGAGTGTATTTTCATAATGTATTGAACCTTAACAATAAAGAAGTTCATTTTAAGGGCCCCAGGTGAAATTCTCCGTCGTTTTATTTGATAGGCTAATTGCATGATTTATTAGAAGGCTCTCTTAGAGGCCTAATTTTTCTCACATTGATTTAATTATTAGTTAATTAATTAATTGAATATAAAGTACTGTAAAAGTGTGAATGTTTTCCAATTGATATACATGCAAGGGATATGCTAGTGTTTTATGAATGTAGTAGCGTTTTGCTGGTAAAATAATGCATGAGATACCGTTTACGTAATGAAGAGTATATGAACAGCAAAGATGAATCCAGGGTTTGATACATGGAGGGGGATCAAAGTTTCAAATTACATAAATAAGTTGGAATTAATTTTATCATTTTCCCCATAAAAAAAAAATTGAACCAATTCTAAACAAGCACCCTTGCTTGCTCTCCTGAATCTATTCCTGATGTACACACCTCATTAATTTCCAATGCTATTCGACATTGAAAATTTTCCAACTAATCAATCTGCTAAACAACCTACACTTACACTCTCATTAATTTTGGAGGAAAGATGTTAATGGAAGCAAGATGGGAGGAGATAATAATAGAAGATAAGCGTGGAAAGCTGTTGTTTATATGAGCAGAAAACAAAATAGTTAATTGATGCTTGGCATGACAGAATTAAGAAAAAAAATAGAGATTAATGCATACAAAAAGGCACAAATGCCCATAATATTGGAAGGAACAAAAATGATTCAGGGGTAACTAATTTTGGTATCTCTCCCTTTCCCTCCTCATTTCATTCCCCCTCCACCAAACAGGCGCATTGGTCCAATAAAATAATCGTCTCTATGCAGTGATATAACACATTGATGTAAAACACGTGCAAATATTTCGTATTTACGTGTGAAGGCTCGCGGAAAAATTACAAGTGAAACACAGACAACATCGACGGGTTGCCGTTCCTTGAAGCCAAGAGTCGTACTATGATTTAATTCTTTTTGTTTCTATGCTATCAACGAAAAGTGATGAGCTAGAATCACTATAAGTTAAGGTCAAAGGGCTTGCAAGGTTGATCTTCAGGGTTGCCTCCAGATCTGCCTCCTTCATGCTTCGGGTTCATATGATAAGGTCCTCTTGCAATGACCCTGCAAAATTAATCAATTAACTTAATTAATCTGCCATTGATTCAGAAACCCCATGTTAGAGTACAAATTGTGGTAAGTCCCACGTTATTGATTCAGGAACTCGTCCTTACCTTTCTTTTCTTTTCTCCAGAAATTTTAAAAGCGAGGCCCTCCTCGGGTATCTTATGTCTGTTAGACAAAAGTTGAAACCCAGAATCAGTAAGGAACTTCAAAATGATTGCGACGAAGTCCTTCCTTCGGATCAACAGGGAATAGCTAAATACCTGAACCAGAAGCAAGAGAGCCTGGACGAGAAGCTTCTTGGGATGTGCCTGTTTGAGGCACCTTAACCTCGTTGATATTTTCAAGAGCCGCAGAATTATCAGAGCTTAACTTGGTGGCTAGTTCCATGATCTCCGTCGCCTTCTCCGGCAGAAAATCGTCAAACACTAACACCTTCCCGGCGTAAAATATTGCCATTTGGGGAGTTTTAGACTCTGCCTTGGCCTGCGACCTGTTATAGTAAGGTAAGATAAAAAATAAAAAAAAAAAGTTAGTCTGAGAATAGGGACTCGAATAGGCCACAAGGATTTCACCGCTACTTTCATCTAACGATTATGTGCAGAATTTAAATTGCCACGCACCTAATAACAGAATGGTTTTCTACAATCTGAGGAAGAAAATCCATAGCTGAAGGACTTTGTCTCGAGGAATCATCAGATTTCTCCAGGGACGTTAACAAATCCATCGTAGTACTTGGAGTTCCTGGACGAAAAAAAAAAACAATAACTCTATCAGGAACATTCACCATTCTGATTTGCGACTCAAGTAAAAAAACGCAAAAACTTGGTGGACAAGACGAGGCACAGATTAAAAAAGAGAAGAGATGAAAGAACACTAAATCTACCTCTGGGATCATTTTTCCCGCACATTCCAAGGTTCAGAGCACCAGAACTACGCTTGCCCTTCAAGAACTGGCTTATGAGATTGCAAGTCTGGGAGAAACTGTACCTCTCCGCCGGCTTGCCTACCCTCCGGCCATGAGCCGCCGTATCAGAAAAAGTAGACATTTTTACTGTTGTTGATGATAGCGATGACCAGTAATCGCAGTGATGCTTGAAGACGAAAGAAACTTTGAATTTGGGGTTGAATAGCATGTGATGATGAGGAGGGAGAGAAATATATAGGAGGCAGGCGGTTTCCTGAGCATGTTCCTTGAACCTCGTTTGGTCCACGGAACAAACCATGTGGGCCTTCTCGTTGAATTTAAAATTGCGACTTTTTTTAATTATTTATTTGTTTTGTAGGGATTCTATAAAGCACGTGATTTTTATGGTTATTTAAGTTTCAAATTGAGCGACAGTGGGGCGACGGTGGTGTTGGTGGTGAATGGTGAATTGGTGGTCGCCAAGGCCAGCTAAGAGGAGAGAGAAATTGAATTAAATTAAGAAATACACCATGCGGGATTTGAACCGAGGGGACAAATCAGTGACCCTGTACGTGCATATATTTACAATTTTGACCTCCCACATTTTAATTATGACTGAGTTGGGTATCGAACGGCCAGGCTCACATGATCCGAACCCTTATGTGCTAAGTATGATTTTCTTAAAAATGGTATTCTTCTAAGCTTGAATTTTATTTAAAGGACGGTTGGTATGTAAGGTTGTTTTTTTTTTATTTTAAAATTTATTTTTCACATTATAATAAATATATTTTTAAATATAAATTATAATGTTTAAAAATTTAAAATAAGAGATGATAGTCATTTTTATCTTTAAACTTTATCCGAAAGGTTACTTAACACTCTAAACTTAATTACAAGTTAATTCTGTCATTCAATGTTAAAAATTCTCTTCCTTATTACTTTACCATCCACGCATTGTTAATTTACTATTAAGTTTAGTGTGTCCTACCATTTGTATTTTTTAATATTTATTAAAAATAAAAAAATTTCACTTCTAACACACACACTCTTTGTCTTCATCTCCTTCTGTCCTCCTCACTTTCCCTATCTCTCCTCCATTCCTTCTCCATCTCTCCTCTCTCCTCTCTCCTCTCTCCCCCCTCCACTTCATACCTTCAATGTCATCTCCTCTCAAAAAAGCCATTCCTCTTCTAAGCTTTAGCCCTTCGAAGCAAGAACATGATCATTGTCATAGTCCAAAGTTGGAGATCTAGTTCATCTTAAACACTTGCTACAACTTGCATCTGTCACTACAAGTCCTTATCATGCCTCTTTACTTGTAAATAAGAATAGCTTGAGAGCTACAACTCTCCTTCTTCCCTCACGCACAAAGAGAAAGCTTCATATGTCTATAACTCCGTCTTCCCTATCGTGAGAGAAAGAGAGAGAGTGCACTTTTATAACTCTTTTATTCTTGCCACTTCAAATCAAATCCTTCCCATGCAATTCCTTTTACCCATGCATAATGGTCTCTAATATATGCTCAACTCACAATTGGGGAGTACTTGTAGTCAAAATCCACCACCGCGAAACACGATCAACATTGTAAGATAATAGTCAAACCTACTATCAAAGATGCAATAGATGGAATCACTTCATCTTCGTGGGTTGCATAACAAGGGATTTTGTCATTCCCAAGATAAAGATTGGGGTTCTAGTTGCATCTACATACCGAGAATGAAGAACATCACATGACTTCTCATTAAACACAACCTGCAGGACTATTTTGACATTAGTATTCCATACCTCACTAGATACTATCCCCAATCCAAGTTGGACTTGACTTAGTGGCAAAGCTTCTACTCATTCTACCCATACAATGCTTATGGTGTTAACCCCTGTGAGAGCATGATTGTGCCCTTAGTGGCTATAAAAAGCTTTTTTTAATTTACAATAAGGGTGAGCTCATCTAAAAAACCTCTCATTGATAAGGTAGATTGTCTTTCATCTATGTTGGAATTGATAGTTACTTGTGCCTTCTTCATAAATTGGACATACATTATGACCCTTCATGTTATAACCAAACAAATTCCCATATGTAGGAAAATTGTTTGTAATGCAAAAGATTATATCATATAATTTAAAATTCTCCTTTCGATTTGCATCAAACACTTCCACACCTACCTCCTACAGCTCTTTCAAGTTTTTAATCAAAGGTCTTAGGTAAAATCAATGTCATTTACAAGTTGTTTTTGTCTCAAAATCAACATGAATAGTATCATGTATTTCTATTTCATGCACAACCAAAGTAATATGTTGTAAATCACAAAAAAAAGCAGGTTGTGAACTATGTATATTGTTAAAACTATCATAAGAATTCATTCCATCATTAGAAAGTCTGAGCTTGAGGTTCCTTAGCTTATTGCCAAATTTAAGAAATAATTGATCAATTTAAGCAATTGCTTGAATCTTGGTATAATTGAAAGATAACATAAGGCCTTTATAGAGGCTTCTTTCTCTTTATACCGTGATGCGTCACATTTTAAACACTTTTCTTCCACTTTAAAATCTTTTTTTGTACAACACGCAATCATTATGGCATGCATGTTTCTTTTTGTACTTTGTACCCATCAGGCACAAGATCATATTAGTATTATAGTAATAATTTGGTAGTACATTGCCTTTCAAAAACATTAATATGAGAAAATCTAGAAACCGTATAAAATTCTTGTCACTTCACTTAGCTCTTGCCTTCAACGTAACCAATTTTAACACTCTAGACAATAGACTAAAATCGGTACACCTAAGTATAGAGGCTTTTTCACATTAATGCAAAAGTTATCATACACATGTGCTCGCTCAAAGGCCTCTTTCCTAGCATCATAGATCATGTCCTCTAATCGATCTTCATTCGTATATACTTCTCATCAATATTATCAACTTCTATATATTGAGATGTACTACTAGGATTCAATCATTTACCATGCCAAATTCATATCATACAATTCTTGTAAATCTCATCGCTAATTAAGTGCTCTCTTATTTCAACAACACCTAGTATCCATTCACTCAAGCAATTTACACAAGAACAATAGAATCTTCTACTATTGTCAATAGCATTTTTCTTAACAAATTTTAAAAACTCTTTCACCCCATTATCATGTTCATTACTCATTTATCTTGCATTGATCCAACTACAATTCATATGTTAATATCTAAAGAAGAATAGACTAATGTGTTATGACAATCAAACTATTTTAAAATTCTAAATTCCTAATTCACATAAGATTTTAAGTAATTTAGGGAAAAGAATAAAGTTAAAAAAATTTCAGTAGATTCTTCACTAAAAATTGAAACTCCTAAGACTTTTAAAAAATTTTACAAGGGAAAATTCACAATTTTATACCAAATAAGGGATCAAATGCAACAACCTAAGATCTTATGAAGCCATTAACAACTTTTTCAGCAATAATCAATATTAATAACAACTAAATTTGAAGTAGTGTTGGGGCAAGAATGAAATTGAAAAAATTTCAACAGTGTCTCCCTAAAAAATTGGGCCTAAAAAAATTAAGTAAAAAAATACAAAATTTTATACTTAAACAATGTCAACTTCAATAATAATTTAATCACATGCAACAACCTAAGGCATGAAGCAGCCACTAACAACACTTCTCAGTAAGCAATTAGATAATAACTAATTAAAAGTAATTAACAAAAATATTTAAAAATAACTAAATAATTAACTAATTAAAATAATTAATTTAAAACAAAAACCAAAATTAAACTAAAATCATCATATGTATAAATTAAAAAAATAAAGGGAAGAGACATACCTAGAGAACCTAGATGAGGGAGGATGGAGGGAGGATGGCCATGGAGGGGAAATAGGGTTTTGGGTTTTGTGGTGAGGATGACGACAATGGGGGAGGAGGAGCAATGATGATGATACTAGTGTAAGATCACCCTTATTACTTCAGCACTTAGCCAAGTCTACCATGATAATTACAAAGCTAACCCAAACGGATTACCAACTCATTTGAAAACAAGTTAACAATAGTTAAAATAAACAAATCATAAAAACAATCAAGTAGGATCCTAAGTTTTTCAATTGTTAAAACAATGTCAAACCAAATAAAACGAGTGTAAATTAGAGTATGTACATTTTTAGAAGCGCGTGATACCAATTGATACTTAAATAATTGAAAATGTGTTAAAAATACCAAGAAATACATAACAGAAGGGTAAGCCATGGCATAGGATACTCCCTCATGGCTTGCTCCTTTCTATGCCATAAGTCATGGCGTCTTGCATAGATTTTAACACTGTTGTGTTGTCATTTGATAGCACAAGGTTTGAACTTTTGACATACCTCATTTCTCTATCTGATGTCCAATCGAGGCAATTAAGATGTCTATGGAAAGTTCTTTTTAAAAACTAGCTAATGACATGGATTTCACTCTTAAATTATTTCACACGAGAAAATTAGATATCCATATGCATTTCAATCACTTATTCACACATAACCACAACAAGATGTCCAAAACCCAAACAATTTGCTAAAAGCTCAACTCGACACCTAAACTATACTTAAAAGATTTAAGACAACTTGTGCAACACACCACAACATTCATATCACATATAAATCTCATTTTTAACCCTAAACTTCTTGTTATAGAAAACAAAAAAGGTAGGTTCTTAGCATTGCATGTTCTAAAATAATCATTTATTGGTAACAATACAAATATAACTATACTTACATCAATATTTTAGCCCTAACGAGATAACTTAATTGCATAACAATGACTCTAAGGCCCAAAATACATCCAGCCTAATAATGTATGCTAATAATGCAAGTATAACCAAAATAATTCTTTAGTTGGCAATATCACATTCAATTACGCATATAGTAAATAAAATAGTGAGGCACTATAGTAAGAATAACTATTCCTATGTCTCTGGTGCTTTTCCTTTTCTTATCCCGAGCTAGTGCATGTACTTCCTCCATTTCTTTATATAAGAGAAAAAAAACTGCATCACACAATTTAAGAAAGTTTGTTAATCATAATAATTATGTCTGAAAATAAAAAAATTAGATTAAAATACCTTATGTTAATCAACATAAGCATGCATTAATTATTTCTTGTTAATTTAAATTATGAGGGGCAATTTAAAAAATATGTAATAAATACTTATTAAAATATATGATTTTGCTTATATAAAAAAATAAGTAAAAAGTGATAGTTTCTCTTATAAAAAAAACGGAGTAGTATGTAACATCTCAAATTCTTACTCATTGGTTTAATTGGGTTAATAATAGTTTAAGAGAGTTTAGAGTATTTAAATACATTGGAAAATGAATTATAATCAATGAAGACTTGGAAGAAGATAACAAATGTGATGCTTAAATATGAAAACCCTAGACTTGAGGGAAAGTTTTTATGATGATTTGAAGAGTTAGAGACTAGATACATGTTACATAAATGAAATGATGCTTTTGGTAAGTAAGTTTAAGCTTAATGAAGGTTAAATAAGATAATAGAAGTGAGTTTAAGGTTGATTTGCTTAATTATGCTTAATGGGTGTATTAGACCTTAATCATGATTAAGAACTAATTAGTGATGATTGGCCATTAATGATTCTAATTATAGATTTGACTACTTTTGGATCTTGTTGATTGTTTAAGAGATCCCTTGGAATTAAAAGATGCACTCTTAGGGCGGGAATTTAATAATTGAGGTAATTGAGAGTTAAATTTTTATATATAATTATTGTTTGCAATTATGAGTTATATGTTGTTAATTGTGATGAAAATAATAATGTGGTTATACAAGCATGTTAGTATTGATTATTATGAAGCATGTGATTTGTGGTTATGAGATTGTTGATGATGACATGAAAATGCTGGTTTGATTAGAGTTGAATAGTTTTAGTATGTTAAGGTGTTGATAGCATGACTGAATAAATTCCAACACGGTTATTAAGTACAATGTGATATTAGTATCGTGGCTATTGTAATTTTGACAAATATGTTTTGGTATGTGAACTTATAAGAATTGGTATGAATGTGGAATTGTGATTTAGTGTTCAAGTACGTATGATGCGATATTACAAGTTGAGTACAAATATATGGTTTGATAGGATAATCATGTGTGTGAGCAAAGTTGAGAAGTATATATTAATGATGTATCATTATGTATATATTTATGATATTGGCATGAAATTATAAATATAGGTTAATTATCCTTGACTTGATATAATGTGCTTTATTGTGAGATAAGTTAATCAAGATGCATTGATAGGAAGTTATTAAATAATGTGAGCATGTGTATAATTATAGATGGGAGAGAGTTCACCTGAGAGACTAGGGTATTATGAAAATCCACATGGTATTTACCAGCACCACGAGGCCTCAGCATTTTGGTTCTTAATACTTATCTTGGATTGGGTATTACCTTAGACTAAGCAAAATGACACCTTATGAGTTTGGAATGGCAGAACCCATGGTTTGAGAAAAAGCATGGGGCCTTCACTGGGTCATTACTCACAGTTGGAAAGCAGGGTTAATTCAGCCATATGAGTTTGTTTTGTATGATTTAATAACTTATGGATTCAGTCAAAAAATAAAGAGAGGAATAAGGATGAAATGCATCCAATCATGCATAATTATCATCATTTCATTATTTTCTTTGTGATTAAGGGTTAATAATCTTGTGATACATGTTGAATGTTGATAGAATGTTAACTGTGATTCTTTACCTTATATGCTTGTACTTAAGTACGTGGCTAAGGAGGAAGCATCATAAGCTACAGATGCTTAATTCTTTAGTAAATGCTCTAGCTTTATATTTTATGTATTTGAATACTTATTATTGTCAACATTGGGAGTTTGTCCGTGCTTAGCTATGCCTCATTTGCATGTTTGGATTATTTAAAAATTGCATGTTAGCCTTAGATGTTTGACTTGGAATTTTGGTGAATGGCCCTATGTTTTATGAAAAGGCCCACTATGCAAATGTGTGAAGATGTTGATTAATGCTTGTTAATATATGTTTTTTATATTATTTACTATGAGTAGTTTATACATGAATTTGGTTGCTTGTAATCTGGTTGGAAGTTGGTTTAAAGGGGAGACACTTGTATTTGTGCATAAAGCTTAATTACTTGCTTTGCACTAAGTACTCCATAATCTTTATATGACATTAGATTAGGTTATAATCAGAATCACTAGTTAAATTTTTAATTTACATACATATGAGAGTTTGGATCACTTTAATTAGAGGTCTTAGTGTTTAAATAGGAATTTTAGAAGTTATTTTTTTTTACTGCTGTTGATCTGGGCTGATGCTCAGGGATTACTTCAATGGAATATGTGTCTAGTCATAGTAAGCATGTGCATGAGTAGTGGCAGTGGCAAGTTAGGCTGTTGGCCATGGTGAGGTGGCCTTTGTATCACTAACCACGACAAATGTATGTTTAGCTGCGACGAATGCTTCAGTGGATAGTTGGCTGTGGCAAATGGACTTCCAACCACAACAAACGTGCCAGTTTTATAGAAAGACGGTTTTGACCTAAATTTATATGGTTCTCAAGTCTACTCCTATTTTCCATGTTGTCACATATTTTTCTAATACTCTGATATCTTAAAAATATTTTGCGGTGATTTTTATTAACAATCTTTAGGATCTCGATATTAACATAGCTTTTATGAAGTTAATAATTGTAATAGTCATGGTTGATCCTAAGTATTTTTTACATATTTAGGGAAGTCTAACTTGAGTTAATTACGGAGGTCATTATACTGTAAAATGTTAAGAGAAGAGTGATTACAGCTACCAAGTGATCAAGATACATCTAATTAATACGCATATATGTTAATCAATCATAGAGAATGCAAAGTGGCATATATTCATTTAGAAACTAAAGTCATCAATAATCACAAGTTCACTGCTAATCTCATAGTCACATTTCCATAATGCACATATAATCATATCACAAACATACATATGATGATTTACTAATAAAATGCATGAACACCTCCCTTATAATCTCCCAACACCTTTAACTGAAATCATCAGCTATTAAGTTAAACAGGGCATCGTTCATGTGAATAGACTACCAAGCTTACTAATTGTGAGAAGTAACCTGGTCAAAGGTCACTACACTTACTTTCAGACCATAGTTTTTCCTATTATTGAATCCTTAAGGTGTTATTATCCTTAAACTATTTTCTTCAGGAAACAAGTGGAGACAAGTTAAGTTCAAATTCCTCAACAAATAGTGGAATAGTCCCTCGACAAAGGCTAACTTTCGATTACCAAAATGCAGCCATACTATATGAATATACCCAACTGCTCTCCTTAAGGCGAACTCTCTCTAACATTATCATGCAATACATCATGATTCATGCTAGCACATATAGCATGCCATAAATCATATTAGTGCTCAAATAACATCTAGCATTCAATATATCATAATTAATCAATCATCATTTCATAATTTTTAGCACATGATCTTGTGCCGTAAAATCATCATCTTATCACACAATTGCATCCTATCACATCATTCTCATTCACACATGCCTTATTTCAAGAGGTAACATGGATATACTCATGCTTTTCACAAAAACAACATTAACTCATTTGTGATCTTTTACATTGTCATTAGTTATTTTACCATCAGAGTCGTTTAGCATATACCCTCATTAAAATCACATTTTCCCCTAAATCACATCAATCATCAATTTGAAAACCCATAGTTGCATTTCTTCTTTTCAAAATTATATGCCATGTTAAAGCAAATATAAATTTAATTTCACATATTCAAGAGCATATTTACAAAATTCTACAATCAATCAACAAGCAAGTGCATAAAACTAAATTTTCTTCAAATATATCAAACTTTTGAGAAATTAAAAGTTTATCCTTCAAATGTAACTTAGTTCTAAAGTTAGTACTGAGCTCAAACAATACACAAGATAATTAATCTACAATTAATGATGTCAATAATTATTAATATTATCATAAACAGACTTTCAATTCTCAATTCCAACACTTTGACTTCCCAAAATTATCAACTAATTCTACTTAAATCCATAAGTCACATACCATTAATTATTTTAACACTTATTTTTAAATTTCAAATAAAGATTATGATCCTTCCAAGATACAATTATTTTAATAATTTGAGGTCTTTAATTGTCATTAATGCTTTAACAAGTTTGTTATTATCATTTTACCAAAAAATAATAAATATATAATTTAAAAATTGTAAAAATTATCCAATTTATGATATTTTGAACCAAACACAATTTTTAAAAAATATATTATATTACGACCCGGAGTAGGTTGAATGTGGCAAAAAAGAAAAAGAAAGACTACATTTGGAGAGAAACAGCTTATGATTAACGGGCCTTGAGACCAAAAGCAAGAAGTTACACGACGCACTGTTTCTGGAAAGGCACAACGCAAGCTGAATCGTGCCGGCAAGCGCGAAGTCGATGGTGGGCCCCCAGCCTTTGATAATTGAAAGAAGCCACTTCATCGCGTTTCACGAGGACTCGTGATTGTGAATGCCAAGCACGTTATAAAATATAAATGATGTCCCAACTATTGGGGCCAATTCTGTCATTTCACTGACCTCTTGCCAAACATTCTAATCCTATTCCTCTATCATTAGCACTTTAGCAGCCACTGGAGTGGAAGCCGATAAAATCCTTATCGTTCATGCTAAAAGGATAGTAAAATCGCATCTTGCCAACAACTCTTTCATAATTCGTGATTCATAGATTTTTATACCCAAATCACTATTATTTATTGCTACAATGGCACACCAAAAACAAGTCAGTCCATAATATTAAAATAATGATCTCAGTCAAAGGCATAATACTAAAGAATTAGACCACTTGCACAAGTGAAATAACTCCTCACGCTTCGTTCACTTGTAAAATGACAAATGCATTTAGGACAACACGATAATCCCAAATTTTTACTTCTTTAATTTAAAAATATAATATATTTTTAATCGAATATTAACTCTAATAAAATAGTTACACATGTTTAAATTAACTTTATCTTTTTATATTTATTCTTATTAAACACTCTATAATAAATATACAATCATTCATCAATAAATATATTTTTTAAAAAAGATAATGATTATACCTCAAAAAATTAAAAATATTTTATATTTTTAACCATTCAACTCTTAAAAAATGCTTTACATTTTTGAATGAAAGAAGTACATATTTACGCATAAAATATTTATTTAATTACATTAGTGATATTTGTTTTGAAAAAAGGTGTATAATCAATAAAAATTGTAAAAGGATGATTGCCAAAAAAAATTGTAAAAGGATTATAACCTTAATTTCTTAATTAATATTAAGCGTATGGAGAAAAGAGACAGTATTGCACACGCTCTATGCACGATGTCATCCTATTTATCATCTTTCAAATAAAAACAAATCATATTATACGGGTGCAATCAAACAAAATTTTACTTCCTCCATTTTTATTCATGGTAAAAAAACTGTATTACACAGTTTAAGAAAATTAATTAACTATATTAATTGTATTTGAAAATAAAAAATTAAACTATAATACTCTTCATTAATTGTATTAATCAAGCTTTTATTAATTATTTTTTATGACTATAAATGATAAAATTATGAAAAGTAATTTAAAAAGTTTGAAATAAATGCTTATTAAAAAATATAATGTTACTTATATAAAAAAATAAATAAAAATGATAGTTTTTTTTATAAATAGAAATAGAGAAAGCATGCATCATTATTTTTAATACTTTTATTTTTTGAATAAAATATCTTTTTAATTTCTTACTTTTTATTTCTGTGTCATTGTTAATGATAGAGTTAATTTTTTTACAATCATTTGATTTGACATATTTTTATTGAATAAAGTATGAATGAATACCACATAAAAGTTTCTTAAAATATTCCACCGCCAAAGCTCTAAGTCCACATATAAAAGAAAACGCACAATCAATTAGAAATACACATTAAGCTTTCAGATTTTATGAATATTGGATGTTGTATAATTGCAATGACCGTCTACATTTATACAGAATTTAAAAGAAGTTGCACTATTGGCTATTTTTTAAAAATGGTATTTTTTTATTACTTCTACAAATGCATTGATGTAATTGTGGATATAAACAAAATTAAAGTTTGACTGTGTGAACACACTTGCTTCTGGCACAGGGGGAAAAAAACAAGAAGAAGAACACTCATACATTCACATAATTAGCATGCCGACCTGCTGCTTAATCAAGATAGGTCGGAATTTGATTGGACACGACTTTGGATACGATCTGTTTTTTTTTTTTATAAACAAAAAATGTAGCAACGACAAAAATTTTTTAAAAAAAATGAGGATGTATTTATGATTTAAATTAGATGAGGAGAATAAGAGTACGGTTGAGAATGAAGCACATGTTTGTACATAGTCAGCTTCGGGATCTTTTGAGTAGTACGGTCACGTTCATACGTGTCCATATTCAGACCACAAATAATTCGTCTCAGGACGTTTACCTAGGCTATCGTTTCAGATAATTCCCCTCAGGATTAGAAAAAATTACACATAATAATTCTAAATATTTCAATCGCCCCCTTTTCTTTTCTTTTTTTTTTTACAGTTTTTCCCTTAAAAGGTTTCACTTATTTCCCCTAAAAATTTATTTAGCTCAATCTTATCTATATGTTATAATCTTAAATAAATGGAAGGAGTAATAATTTAAAAAATATTTTTTTAATTTTAAATATTTTAAAAACTAATTAATATTTATCTATTACAAATAATTTTGCTCTTGATATCTAATTTTTCTAGATTCGTGGAATTAATTAATTTGTGAATTCTCTCAATTCTTTCTAATGTGAAACCCTTTAGCGGCTGGCCTTGTGTAACCATTTCCCTTTCATACTTTTTTTGGTTAACCAAAAAAAAAAAAAAAGAAAGAAAGAAACGCACGCAGACAACAACGTCTTGTTCTCATTTGTGTGTGCGCCGTGGCGTTTTCATACAGTGTAAATCATTTATCGGCATTTGCACGTCACGCATATTTAATTAATAACGTGGCTTAAAAGGTCTGGGTCATTTTTTGGGCTGAGATGCTTCTTAATTGTTATTGTCGTCTATATATTTATAAAAAAATTAAAATTTCGAGGAGGGGAAAAATTAGGGACGATCATAACAACCGGCAACATTTATAGATAAATTTCTTAAATTTACGCGCGTGATTATTAAAGGACCGAAGAACTATAGGATCTTTAAACGATATATATGTTTACTGTTAATAACTAATTAAGAGAAAAAAATTAAGTTTCTCAATGAAATTTAAATTGTTAAGACTGAATTAAAATAAACAATACATTAGTAATTAAGAGAGGAATTCAGTAAGTTTTCATTAATAAATGTTATATATATTTTGAGTAAATGAGTTTATACAATTTAAAGTAATTAGGTGGTTGTTCATTTGCATGTGTTTGATGCTTCTTTCGTTAAGCTAACAAAATATCATACTTAGAAGATATAATGATGTTGTTTTGGCCAGAAAAAGAATGCATGGCTGATAGAGTACGCGTCTCACATGTCCAACATGCTCAACAATCAACCAATGGTTCAAAAACATAAAAGAATTACAGGAATAATTGCATGGATGATGACATAGCCCTTGATTACTTCAAATTAATTAGCTTAATGATTTAGATATTAGTTTTATATTTTATTTAAGTTTTCTTTCCTGTTTTTAGATTAGGATTTTATCTAATAATGGCTTTGATCAAGCAATCAATAAATAGTCTGTTAATTAACAAGTCCAAAATAAATTTAATAATTATTATTATGTACTGTGAATCTGTGATAATCTGAATGTATTTATTATATAAATATATATAAAAAAAGAGAGAGAATATTACGATTAAGTGTAGAATATATTTTTTTAGTAGCTTTAATTTATTTGTGCAGGGTACTCACTAATCAATATAATTAATAAAGCACTGAAATATAATCAATATAATAAAAAAGAGGGGGAATATTATGATTATTATCTTTTGCAGGGAGAGAAGTGATAGTTAAAACTGTAGCAAATGTAATTCAAGGTTTTCCCACATCATGTTTTAAGTTTCCAAAAAAGATTTGTGGTGAGCTGGAAGGTATGGTTTCCAAGTTTTGGTGGGGTAAGAGTGGTCAGGAGGGAAGGGTGCATTGGAAAGTGTGGAAGCATCTATGTAAAGCAAAGAGTGATAGAGGTAGAGGTTTAGGTTTTAGAGTTTTTTAAAATTTTAATAAAGCACTCTCAGCAAAGACAATTTGAAAGCTACTTCAACATTCAGATGATTATTGGTGTAGGATGCTAAAAGGTATTAACTTCCAAATTTTGATTTTTTTACAACCAAAAAAAGAAAGTAGGGCTTTTTGGGGTTGGATCAGTATTTTAAAGGGAAGGGAGTTGTTGACGAAGGATTTGTGCTGGATGATCAATAATAGGGAGAAGGTGAAGGTATTTACTGATCAATGGATCCATAAGGCTCGTGGTTATAAGCTGAGTCAAAGAGTTTTACTTGATGATATTAAAAATATAAGTGTTTATGACATGATCAAGGATAATAGGTGGAATCTACAGTTGATTGATGAATGGTTAAGTGTGGAGGAAAAGATTCTCATCAGTAGAATAAGATTGCCTATGATTGAGAGGGAGGATCAAGTTAAAGAGTATAGATGGTGCGTATAGTGTTAAACTGGGTTATAGAGTTGCTATAAAGGAGCCATCTCTGTGGGTGGTAAAGAAACCTGAATGCTCTTTTAAAGTCTCAAGAAGGTTATGGTCTGGCATTTGGAGGATCAAATTACCTCCAAAGATTGGTCATTTGATGTGGAGAGCAGTAAGTGGGGCCTTAGCTACAAAGGAAGCTTTACTTAGAAGAAAATGTTCTAAGGATCTAGGCTGTCCTATGTGTCAAGATTAAGTTGAAACTATTGAACATATGTTGTTTTTGTGTCCATAGGTAAGGCAATGCTGGTTTGGTTCACCTTTGGTATTGAAGGTTGGAAAGTGGCAAATTACCATATTTGACAAGTGGTTGGAAGAATGGCTCTCCAAGAAAGGAGAAGTGGATGAGTATGCAGTGTCTTTCTTTACTACTATGTGTTGGATGATCTAGAAGGTCAGGTATAGTTATATGTTTGAAGGTGTTGAGATTCATGCTGATATGGTGGTAAATAAAGTAGTTGCCTTGGCAGGTGAATTTTGGAATAGCTTGAATGTGCATAATAGGGTTAAGAGTGCTATGGTCAATAAGGAGAGAGCTATAGTATGGAATAAACTAGATGTTGGTCGTGTTAAGTTGAATATAGATGGTGCTTTCTATGCAAGGAAGAAGTTAGCTGCCATTGTTTTGGTAGGAGGAGATTGTAAGGGTCAGTTTATAGGTGATTTGTATAAGCAAATTGATGCTAAATCAGCTTTCAAGGTAGAATGTTTGGCCCTTTTAGAAGCTTTGATAGTGAAGGATTTATTCAGTGATGGTAAATTGACCATTGAGACTGACTAAGAAAATAGTTGACAGGGAAGTGAAAGGTTGCAAGTGGTTCTGTTTTGATATCTTGCTAAAGTATTTTGAGTTGCTTGATGTTGATACAAATTACTCCTTGGCTCTTGTGGTTCGTAGGGGAAATTGTTTTGCAAATTGGATTGCAATTGAGTTTATGAGGAGTATAATACTGTAAGGATGGCTTTTTGAGCTACCATGTCCTCTGGTTGCTGTGTTGAAAAAGGATCTGCAAGGTAGAACCGCTAAAGCTAAGATGAAAGAAGGTACTCCTTCCAGTCCCATTTATAAGGTACATTCTAAAAGATTTATATTGTCTTATTTATAAGTTATTGTGTGGCTTTTTAAGTAATATTTAAAATATATTTTTAAAATTACCTTTCATGAGAGAGAAAAAGTAACATAATATCACTTTTTGAATTTGTTATATAGGGGCATATTTAGAATTCTATATAGTTTATTCGGTATTTTTTTGCATTAGTATTGATGAGATTGCTAAAATGACTTATAAAGAGGATTGAATGAGTATCATTTAAGTTTTTTTTTTAGGTTTACTTAAGGACGGACCTAGGTAGTCCATCCTAGATTTTTTTTAATTTTTTTTTTGTCAAGTTAGAGGATGATTTTCTATAAGAAAAAAATTACTGTTTTGGCCTCTCAATCTTTTAACTTTCACTTTTATCATATTTTTATTATGCATTTCTTACTCCTTAGTCCCTATGTAAGTATTACACTTACTCTTGTGTAGCCTTTGCACTTATAGGGTAGAGAGACGAGTGTTTTTTTTATCCTATTTATAAGTTGAAGAAATAAATTTTTATTATAAATTTTTTCTTTTATCCTTTATTAAATGTTAGAGAGATAAAATATATTATTAAAGTATAAACATTTAATAGGGCTGAAATTAAAAAGTTATCAAATTTTTAAATAAATTTAATAAATTTTAAGGTTTTTTTGATTCCAATGAAACTTTTTGATAATGATTTATAAATAAAATTAAAAAATATTTTTATAAATAATAGTAGATAAATATAAATATATTATTAATTTCTTTTAAATTTTATAATGTGAGTTTTTTATAAACTTTGGAAAGCTCTTTTTTTATTTTTTTTAAGTGTTATATAAATGATTTGTTATCTTATAAATTTTCTCAATTCTATTATCAAATTATTTTTAATTATTAATAAAAATTAAATAACTTGATCTATATATAGTTATATATTATAAAATTGGCTTCCTGGGTTTACTTGCTTTTTTTTTTTTGGGGTTAGGTTGTACTTAGGTTTACTTGCTTTATTTGTTCTTTTGTAGGTTGTATTGCTAGGCTTTGTTTTTTTTTTTTTGGGATTAGTGTGTGTATGTTTTTTTGGATATTGATAAAATTGGTTTGTTTGGCTAAAAAAAATCAATATAATCAATAAATGAATAGAAAAATAATTGGCGTAAATGTAATGACATGGAATGTGTGCGAAATGAAATAAGTCATACAAGCAACGTGAATATTTGTGATCGGCAAGAGAAAGAGAAAGTTCTCCATAATTCACGCTCTTTCTTTCTTTTTTAATTATTATTACTTCTATCAGTTTTATGGAAAATAATAAAATGTGAACGGAGCGAGCATTCGCTTCTTTGTCGTAATGTGTGGAGTGGTTGGGAGTGTAAAACGCAAGGGGCAAGTAGCTAACCAACGCAAAGTTTTGGCTGAATTTTATGTCGTTTCTCAATTGCAAGAAAAAATCACATGGAAGAGCCTAAGAGGGTTGGAAAAGTCAAGTCTGTTTTTTTTTTTTAATTGCTTACATTTGAAGATCACGAAAGCAGTACAAGCCATGTGATATTTTGAAAGAGTAATAATATTTACATTTCAATCTCATAACAAGTTTCAATTATAAATTAATTTTCTAGATGTAGTTCTTAATAATATTTTATTTCTGGCTTGTTTAAAAAATTTAGCAGGACAAAAAGTTCATTTTTATTTTTTCTGTATTCCAAATAATGAAAAAGAGAAAGTATCATTAACTAATGTTTTATTAGCCATGCCTAGACCTATAGTGTGTGTGTTTGTGTGTGTACAGTTATGATTCCGGGCATGTGCGCGCGCGCGCGTATCCAGAAATACAAAGTAATAAAAGAGAGGGGACGGTGCAAACAAAAAGGTGTGTTTGGATTTTAATTGGGTAAAATTTGATTATGAAAAAGTTCGATTGTCAAAATAATTGATTATTAAATGGTGTTTTGATTAGCTTCTCCCACAATAAAATTTCAGAGTCTAAGCAGAGATTATGAAAAACAAAATTTCAATAACCATAATTAATTATGAAGGAAATCAATTGAGATGGTTGAGGTAAAGGACATTTAGATAAGGCTGCGAAGCTTAGGGGCGATCGATCAGCAATGGTGGGTAGTGTCCATTATTGAAGTATTCATAACCTAATTGATTCCCCAATGTCAGATATTGTAGAGTGGGGACCATGGTCAACCAACATGTGTGTCACATTAATTGCACGTGCTACATACATTCCTTATGGCAAAAGTTAAGCACCTTGTTGGATCCCGAATGATAAAAATGCTTTGCTTTTGGCCAAATCAAGAGAGTTTCTCCTGGAGACTAAATAGAAGACATGTTTTGTCTTGACATAATGGGTTAATGTACAAATACGTTCCCGAAGTTTTCAAACATACACAATTAATATTATAAAATATTTAAAGACGTAATGTTGCTCTAACATTTTTTAAAACGGTGTGATTTTGCTTTGAATTGATGATTTGATTACATTAACTATTTACTTTGACAAAAATGCTCACGTGGAGGCTATGTGGTGTTCACTTTGCTTGTTTATTTTCCTTGTTAAAAAACATATTAATAACCATCGAATATATTAGAATGTGTTCGGTTGAAAATTTCTGATGGACCAGGGGAGCTAATTTTTTTTAACTATTTTATCTTTATTTAATTTTTAATATTTTAAATACACTCATAAGTAAAAAAATTCTCCTTCATATCAAGTGCTTTACTTCTAGACTTTGACTGACCTCATTAAATTTTTTTTAAAAAAGTTACATTTCATTATATTTTATTATAAATTTAATTACTCCCTTCAATTTTATTTATAAGTTATTTTTACTAATCTCATCAATACCAATATAATAAAAGTATAAAAATAAAATTTTATAAAATTACAAACATAACCCTCAAAAATAAATAAATTATATAATATTATTATTCATTTATTCTATTTCTCTCTCTCTTATTTTTAAAGGATAGTTTAGACATTTTATTTGAAACAAAACATCACTATCAGTCCAATTACTTATAAAGTGGATCACTTCACCCATCTAGAAGGTGACTTATAAAGTGGATTGAAGGGAGTATTTTTTTTAAAAAAATTATTATCATTATAATTATTGATTTAATTTTTTTTCACATATTGATAATATGATAGGATGAGAGTGAATTTTTAAAAAAATCATACAATATAAATTGAGGTGTAAAATTATTTTTTACAAGAAAAAAATTTAAATTAATGTATAGTATAATAAATTAGTTGTTACCTCTCCTCCTAAACTAAACAAAGGATCATTAAACATCCTTTCCTTTTTTATTTCTCTAACAAAACCGAACAAGATAACATTAAAACCCTCCCCTCCCTTTCTTGAGGAATAGAGTGGCGCTACCAGGATTAATCAATTCACACACAAGCGAGTCGTGACCGAGGCTGAAGATGAGGAAGTTTCTCGGCCAACCTAAGGATCTAAGCACATGGAATGCGACTTGGATCTTCGATAACGATTGCTAGGGGGCAACCTTAGCGGTGGTGTAATGGAAGCATGGAGCATAGCCTTAAGTTGGCTCGACGTGGAGGGAAGATCCTCCGCCGCACCACCCTTAGCTGCAGAGACAGAACACAATAGGCTGATAGCGTTCCAAGTGACGATGGATATGCACAAGGCTCCACCAATTTAGCTGATCAAAGTGAAAACCAAAAATCATGGTTTCTTCATTCCCTCTTCAACATTCAGTTCCTTCTTCCCCTTCTTCCTTGTCTCTAGATCTAACTTTGAGGGTGGTTTTGTCCATTAATTCTAACACAATTTGTATTTTTAAGCAAATACTCCCCTATTTCAATTTATAAGTCATTTTCAATATATTTTATCAGAATTAAGAAAGCCTCACAACTTATTAATTTTATTTAAAAATTTAATAAATTATTAAATTTGTTCATATTAAATATACATATTTTCTTTCACAAACATTTAATCGAAGATGAAATAGAAATTTTGTGATACAAATTTAATAGTGAAACTTATAAAAAAGACCCAAAAAAAAAAAAATCTTCTTTCCCAACATAAATAGAATTAGAGATAGTATATAAAAAGTATTGCTTATTTTACAAGTTTTCTTATGATACAAACAATTTATAATTCAAACCAAAGATTCATAATTCACATTATTCAAAACCGTAAATTTATGTCTTAGACAATTCAAACACAATACTACTTAATACTTACAATTCAAACCATGATTTATAAAATTCAAACACTACAATCCATCATCTAACTAATTAAATCTAAGAAGTTTTAAAAAATAAAAAATGCAGATCCTTTTTTCTTTTTTGGGCCAAGCCACTTAACCTTTTTGCCAACTATCTGAACCATATGTTTTAAAGCACAGTATTTCCTCCCAAACAAAATATAATACTTTTGCTGAATTATATTTTGGTCAAAGTATAAGTTTCATCACTTAGTAATATTCAAGGCATTAAATATTTTATCTCTTTTCATTTACCTCCTTATATACAATTGAAGGTGAGAGAGTTATCTTAAAATTTAATAGGGACAAAAATAAAAAGTAATGCCATAGTTTTAGGAGATCAACAATATGTTTAATCCAATGGAATATTCATGTAAAACCCTCCTCGTTTTGAAAAGTCTCCCATGGAATATTCATGCGAAGCAAGTCAGCCAAACCAGTCATTCTTTTTATTTTCCTCTATTTCTAACTTTCTTGGCTCAAGTTCACATTTAATCGTTTAAATTTATATAAAATTTTATTTTAGTCCTTTATATAAAATTTTTAAATGAAATTTTATAAAATATCTTTTTAATTATTTAACCTTAACATTGTTAATTTCATCAACAAAAATTCCTACTTTAAATTTTTAAATATTAATAAAAAAATTTTAAATGTTGACATATTAGATTTAATTTTTTAAAATAATAATAATTGGTACAAAAATAATCTTATGAAAATGATGATGTCAAAGTTAAAAGATTGCAAATATATTTTGATAAAATTAAGAGACTAAATTAAAATATCATATAAAGTTAGAGGATAAAAATACCCATTAGCTTTTTTATTTTTAAATTTTTTTAATAATTTATAGATACATTTTAGGGAATCATATCTACTCACGTAGTTACAAGCTAAATTGCCATAAGATGGGCTTAATTTCATAATCAACTTCTCATTCACATTTTGGCCCTTGTCCAATAGGTTTTTTATATTTTTAATTTCTAGGGCTACTGCCCATCTCAATTTTTTTTTTTTTTATAAAAGGATTGAATTCATAAATAAGGAGAAGCTTATCTTGATTTGTCAAACGTTTTTTTTTTTAATCAAGTATCAATGACGTGATTAACAGGCTTGCAACATCTGAGTCAAAAGGATGCCGTTTTTTTGTCCTCTTGATCCACAAAATGAAAAACAAAACAAAACAAAATAAAATAAAATAAATAGTTTCAAAGATTAAAATTTGGGGCAAAACTTACATGCTTAAAGTTATATCCTTGTTATACTTTCCTCCAATGAATTATTGCCACCTGGGGGTGTGTTTGGATTTCAATTAAAAAAAATTAATTATAGAAAAAATTGATTATTAAAACGTGATGATGTTTGGATAAATTTTTAAAAATTGATTTTTATAAATTAAATATGTTTGGATAATTTTTTGAGAATCAATTTTGAATGTGCAAATAAATAATACAAAAAAAGGGACTCAAATAGAGTTTTGCAAATGAAAGAAATTTCAGCTTCTCTAAAATGAAGTTTTCCAAGCTAAATAAAGTTTTATAAAATGAAGATGTTTGGATAAATTTTTGCAAAACCATGATTTTAATCCCAGAATTTATTCCTAATGAGTATCCAAAAGGCCTGGGTGATTTTTCCAGCTTACCAATTTGCTATCCTTAACAGAGTTTTTCACCTTCAGCTTTCAAAAATGGAAAGAAAATCAATAAACCTAATTTCTATCACAATTGTAGCCGCTGATGTATTTGATGCCCCTGTTGCTACCGCTGCATGATTTTTGAAGAGGTGATCTTATTACAGCAAAGCAAAGCTAGTAAGAAGAAAGAAGAACAAGTGAGGGGCTTTGTTTTTTTGTATGAATATTGCATTGCTAGAACAAGTGGTGAGGGAAATTGTTGTTGACGAAAATTCAACTAAAAGCGAGTTTCGCAGAAAGAGTGGTATACCTATTTGGATGAAAGAGTCCAAACTTCTAACTTCATCTAAAGCACAATAAATGAAAAGAAAATTTGTCTTGACACAGCTAGACAGCTAGTGCATGTGAAACTTCAGTTCAGGAGCATCAGGCTCAATTGAAATCACAAGCCAAGTGAAGGGAACCAAGTCAACAGGGAAGCAAGAGAAAGAACTGTCTCAAAGCAACTCGCTCGATCCTTTAGCTGCTGTGCTCATAATCAGCCAAATTTTAATTTCATTAAGGCTTTCTACGTTGGTGCTCTTACACGGTATAGTCACTGCAACACTATCCCAGATACTTGCTCTCTAAAGACTAATAACAGAGCTGAAAAATTTTATAAACAAAAGAATCAATGACTCTAAGAAATTGTCCAACGATCACATAAAAGGTATGAAAACAGAGTTTCAAATGACTTGCATCCACTGCTCCTCTAGTTTGCCCCCAAATAGAGTTTCAATTCCCTTTTACCCCCAAACAATTCTTGCCATCATTAGACAATGGAAGGTGAAGAATGGTGTTGCAGCGGCAGCAACAGGGGAGCGTCAAAAGCATCAGTGACTGTAAGTTGGGACGAAAAGTAGGTTTATAGTATTTCTTTCCATTTTTGAAAGCTAACGATGGAAAACTTTGTTAATGAGAGGCAATTGATGAGCTGGAAAAATCATCCAGGTGACAACAATTTATTAGAGGAAAGTATATCAATGATATAACCTTAAGTATGTAAGTTTTGTCCTAAAATTAGTACCTTGCACTAGCCTTTAAAAAATACTCCTCTCAATTTTTATTATAAGACACATTTTAATATAAATCAATGGCCCTTAATATATGATATTTAATAGGATATTAATTATATTTTTTTAAATATTATCTCTATTTAAACTCACTATAATAGAGAATGTAATGCAAATTTTAATTTTTTTAATTTAAATATGGGTTAAATTAAAAGTTTGATTATTTTTCAAAAAAGTTAATGACTCAATCCCCTTTTCTTAGTATTAATGAGGTGGTTAGGGGTGTCTTATAATAGGGGGCCGGATGGAATAATATATACTGTTAAATGAACCAAGGTTTGTCTCTCATAATATGATGAACTAAAGCTTGGACTTCCATTAAAAGATACTTATATTTAGTGCCCTATTGTATATCAAACACAATTGTTTTTAGTAGAATGACACGTGTACACAATAATGGATATTTCTAAATGAGTAATTAATATCTTAAATTAGAAAAAGTGATACACATTTCAAGAACAGGAATTCTGTTTTGTTCAATTACTTGAAGGGTGCTTGCGGTTAGTGCAATTGTTTTTGGTTTCTGTTTGTTGCACTTCCGTTTCTCTGATCCAAATAATAATTCTTTCACTGGCCATCACAGGCCCAAGCAACCGATTTTCGAACGCAAGCATTGAAACTGCTAGACGAAAAGACAACAATGCCCTTGGGACAGAAAGAGAGTCCTCCAGGAGAGTAGCGTCAACATGGAAGGGCATTGGCGTCAATGAAAACAAACGGTTTTGACGGATTTTCCCTCCTTTTTTCTTGGACTTGCTTGTCAACAAATTAAACTTACCTCCCCTCTTCCCCAAAGCCTTGAGGTTGAGGGGTCTCAATTTTTTATTGCAATACAAAATTAGGCAAAGTCGAAAAATCTGCAGAAAAAAATGAATGATTAGAAAATCTGCGGGCAAACCCATTGGTCAATTTTTCGACCAGCAATGGCCATAGCTCCGGCAATCCTCCGGCCAACTCTCCTCTTATTCTCCACCTTCTTCGTTGTCTTTCGTTTGGTAAATTCAATGTCAGAAGTTCAAGCTTTGGTTAATTTTAAAGCATCATTGTCCGATCCTCAAGCTCTGAAAAGTTGGGTGGTTAACTCTGTACCTTGCAAAGAAGGGGAAGAATGGGATGGGGTTATCTGCAGCGATGGATTCATCTCTGGCATTCGCTTAGAAGGAATGGGGTTGTCAGGGAAGATCGATGTAAATCCATTGCTGGAACTTAAAGGTCTTCGAACTTTCAGCATTATGAACAATTCTTTTTCAGGTGCAATTCCGGAAATCAATCGAATAGGTTTCTTGAGAGCTTTGTACTTGTCGGGAAATCAATTTTCTGGCGAGATTCCGTCAGATTTCTTCCAGAAAATGAGGTCTCTGAAGAAACTATGGCTTAACGATAATAACTTTACGGGTCAGATTCCGTCGCAGATTCCTCTACTCCTCGAGCTACACCTCGAGAACAATCAGTTTAGCGGTAACCTCCCGAATCTGAGTAAAACATTGTTGATAGAATTCGATGTGTCCAACAACAAACTGGAAGGCGAAATCCCGTCGAGCTTAACACAATTTAGTGCGAGCTCATTTTCTGGGAATCCTGGCCTCTGCGGCGAGAAATTAAACAAAGCGTGTCAAAATTCAGTTGAGCCGCCAAAATCCGTGGAAAATACGGAACAAAATGAAGACAGCGATGCCGATGACTCTGATTCAAATTCTGGAAGTAAGAGTAGTAACAAAGTGATGATTGCCGCTGGTGTTGTTGCATCAATTGTAGTGTTTCTAATACTTCTAGCTCTACTTTTCGTTCGATCAAGGCGAAAGAAGAAGGAGAAGGGAATACAGGGCTCGGTTAGATCAGGGAACAACAACGAAGAATCATCAGCATCAGTAGAAGTTCAGGTTGCTGCACCAGAGAAGAAGGAAGAGACAAGTATATCCAGAAAATCAAGTCGGAATGGTTCCAGCAGAAGGGGGACCGGCAAGGGTGGCGGCAACTGCGGCGTCGGAGAGCTTGTGATGGTGAATAGTGAAACTTGTGTGTTTGGGATGCTGGATTTGATGAAGGCAGCAGCAGAAGTTTTGGGGAGTGGAGGGTTTGGGTCATCCTATAAAGCAGTGATGGCTGATGGGGTTGCAGTGGTGGTGAAGAGGATGAGGGAGATGAATGTGTTGACGAAAGATGGGTTTGATGCAGAGATGAAGAAGCTTGGGAGTTTAAGACATAGGAATATCTTGACTCCTTTGGCTTATCATTACAGGAAGGATGAGAAATTGCTGGTTTCTGAGTATGTTCCTAAAGGGAGTCTGCAATATTTGTTGCACGGTAGAGACCTTCTTCTTCTTCTTCTTCCTCCTCCTGGTTTTTAACTTAAAGGCGTAACAGTAAAGAGGAGGAATGGTAATCGTATACAAGAGAAGCTTCAATTCCTAAGTCTGTAGCAGAGAATAAAATTCTAGTCACTCAAGGCTTTCCCTCCCTTTTTGTCTGTCATATTGATTTAACACAGGCTAAACTACATTTCTTGTGATTTTGCTAAAAACTTCATTATTAACTTATAACGAGGAATTTTACTCCTTGCAGGTGATCGTGGACCATCCCACGCTGAACTGGACTGGCCTACTAGTTTTAAGATTGTGCGAGGGATTGTTGATGGGATGCTTTATCTTAATACACAACTTGCTTCCTCTGTTTTACCCCATGGCAATCTCAAGTCCAGTAATATTCTCCTTGGTCCTGATTACGAGCCGATGCTGGTTGATTTTGGGTTATGCTCCTTGATCAACCCTACCAATCTAAGCCAAGCCCTATTTGCTTACAAGACTCCTGAAGCCTTACAGAAAGGCCAAGTTTCTCCCAAATCTGACGTTTATTGTCTGGGAGTTGTCATTCTTGAGATCCTCTCTGGGAAATTTCCTTCCCAATATCTCAACAATGGCAACGGCGGAATTGATGTAGTTCAGTGGGCTAACTCAGCCATATCTGACGGAAGGGTATTAGAGATGCTTGATCCTCAACTTGCTAGCTCTAAAAGCTCTATTGGTCAGATGGAGAGACTCCTCAATATTGGTGTTGCTTGTACTGCAAGTAACCCCGAGCAGCGACCACACATGACAGAAGCATTGAGAAGGATAGAGGAAATACAAACGAAAGGTGCCCAGGAATCAGGCTCAAAAGGTCAAGATGATTGGTCCCAGAGAAGTTTTGGATCAAGCAGCGTTGGAAGCCAATCGGGCCACCGGCACACTGATAGTCTTGATTTTGCCATTTCCTAAATCTCTTCACGACCCAAGATATGTGTACATAATTAGGCACTCGATACATCTCTTTGAACTCACAACGGCTAATAGTATAACTTTTGTAAAAACGCATACAAATTTTTACTGATCCCTCGGTTATGGGATTTAGTTTGTTTCCAGGCGTAGAAAATTAAAAGATCCCATGTTCCCGAACATTTTACTGACATAAAATATCTGCCATATTTCTATGAACAAGATCTACCTCAACAAGCAGCTTCAAAGTTGAGCTGTATCCATCACGCATCACAAACGAGACATCCATGGCCGATCAAAACCACCATGAACCTGTAAATACCAGTGAAGCCGAAGAAGCAGTGAAAAACAACGAAGCTGAAACCGAGGGAAGATATGGAGAAGCAAGAATTGGTGGAAGATGTGGCGCAGGCAAAAGTGGAAGCAAATTCTGATGGCTTAACGGAAACCAAAATTGAATCGGTAATGTTGTGATGATGGAGGCTGAACAGAAATTTGGACCCTATCAAACTCTGCGAACGATAAGCAGAATAGCATATTAAGGCCAATTTCTGATTCTCATCATTTCACTTCCGAATCTTCAGTGAAGTTAAATTGCTGTTTGAACATCAAAAAGTAAAAAGAAAGCAATGGTTCCATTTGTTGCTTATCACACTTCAAGTTTCCTTTTCGCGTATCGTAGTGACGCTATGCATGTGATGCTGCCTCGAATTTGAACGCATTTTGGATGTTTACATATTAAACACATGGACATATATAAAATTATGGTGGTACAAAATTTAGGGATAATGAAGTTTCAAAATTGCCAGCTGCAGAAAAGAAGACTGTGATGAGCATGAGATATGGGAAAACGAACAATGAACAAAGAATCAAGCAACAATAGTTAGCATGCACTCGAATATGACTGACTGACATTTCTTTTCATCATGTTTAAGTGAGGAGTACTGGCTACATTTGACTAGGATTTAAAATTATTGGCGCGTTTGATCTATTGTGATATCATTTCGTTACTTCTCTGACCAAAATTAGTATGTACATATATTATAACTGGCTAATATTTTCACCTCATCTCTTCAAAAAAATATCTCGTTGACCAAAGTTGATTTTTAAAAATTTAATCATCAATCTTTTTTACCAGAATTTGAAACTTTATACTCTTTCTGGTTCTATTTATAAGACAAAAAATTTTTTTTTGATCCTATTTATACATCCCATCATTAAATTTTTATTATAAATTTTCTTTTTTCACCATCCATTGAATATTGGGGAGAGAAAACAAAGTTAAAAACTTATTAAATTTTAAAATAGAATTAATAAGTTTTAAAGTTTTCTTTAATAATAATAAAATGTGTTGAAAGTAACTTATAAATAAAACTAAAATAGTAATATGATTGAAATTTGGAACAAAGTTAGAGGTAACATCAAATTTTTTGTTGAAGGACAGAATTTAGGAAAGATATTACCGCACGTGTCAAATTTAGAATTTTTGTTGTCCAATAGAGTAATTTGCAACTTCACTGAATGAGGAAGATAGAAATTAACATGATTGTTAGCTTTCACTGTACATCGAGTATAAAATAAGCCACATTTTTTTATCGCTGAAGAATAACGTGAATTTCATTTTATATAAAATATAGATATAGAGATATTGAAAGGAAGCTATGACAAAATTATTAGAATTACCATAAGGGATTTCGTTTTAGGGGGGAAGGTAACTTCAGACTAAGGCATCATTAAATTACTTGTGTTGAATTGGACAAGTTCAAATCTTAACTGGAATCTAACTAATATTGGATTCGCCCTTCGGGTACTAAAAAATTTCAAGAAAGGGAAGGAGAAGAAGGAAAAAAGAAAAACTAGTACATATGTACTTATACTTAACATCTTGTCCCTCAAGGTACTTTGATCTTTTGTTGTCTAAAACAAAAGCTTCATGTCTAGGCAAAATTTGGATCATTTACTCATTTTGTTATTTATGCAGTCTTCCACAAAGCAACAGGCCAATGAATTTATTAAGGAGTTTGAACCCCCCCCCCTCCAACACACACACAAAGATCAAATGGAATATCAAAAATCCTTATTTGAACATATATCAAGCTGTAGGCTCATATTGGGGGTGGATGTGTGGTCAAAATGGAGCTAAAACGCAAAAAATTGTGGAGGCAGGGGAATAGCAAAAAAATGAAGTTCTAGACAAAAGTGAACAAATGAAACAGATCACATGTAATTTCACACAAGTGCTGATGTAAAAATCCCACCTTTTACCCAAAAATTTGCTCCCTCGTAACTGTTTGCTACCAAAGGCTTAGCTTGAATGGAATGATTTAGAAAGAAAGCAGATATTTTCGCATTTTAGTTATGATATGGAATGATTCAGAGTATCGTCAAATTCCTAGTCATTTTCCAATCCACCTCCTAAATAGAGAGCGAAACCTAGTTCCAGCTGTGAACAAGTCATTTGGGATTTGAGTCCTCATTTTGTAGTCCAAAACGACGCCTGAACTTGGCAATCTGGCCCAAACTCTCAGCCATTTGACGCTTAGCTCGGAAGTGGTAGACTTTGCCAACAGGGTGTATCTTTGTCATCATTACATGCATCAACCTACCACTTTGGGTTACATAAGATATCCATTGCATCTGTGGGTGAACCCCCTTCTTCATCTTATTCCAATCTGCACACACAGAAATTCGAACGAATACTAAATGCACACAGACTCACAATCCGGATCGCAATTACAAGTGAGGAAAAAGCCATGGCAAGTAAGTGCATGTTCAAGCGGTTATCCACATATATTTTCCTTCAGCTTAATCCTCCATTAATTAAACAAGTCTTTCAATTTCTCATTTCATTCCATCTTCATCCATCAATTAATGGAAAACATAACAAAATACAGACACTCATTAACACATAACTTCTACAAACTTAATCTGCAACAACAAAATTCCGATTTAAGAACCCTAAGATCGTGAAATTCAGAAGTTTTATGCCCCTGAAGTTTAACAACTGAATCCTAATTTCGTGAACTTGATTATTTCATGTGTGCCATTATGAATTAATCAAACACTATGCGTGGTGAAGCTTTGCAATTAGTTTTATCCAACACTTTACTAGCTAATGATCATGCAGCAAATGCTTGAAAGACTGTTCAAAAGACCAAACATCGGAGATGCAGGAAGGTGCCAACCTAGGTTGTATAAATACAGGTACGAGTATCAACTATGATATAGCATGATATGGCAATACAAAAAATTTTCAAAAATTTTAGGATACGGGAACGGGGATATATAAAATTTTTTATAAGAATGTAAGTAACAATTTAACTGTTAAAAGTGCATGGCAATTAAACAAAATACAAAGTGACCAAAGTGGCATAACACCCTAGGGGAGTTCTATCTTTTTATAGCTCATTCATAGAAGAATAACAAGCTACTGAATTAATACTTTCCCCACAACTGTTAGTTGGAGCCATATCTAATTAAAAAGAAAAAAACAAATTGAAATAAACTAAAATAAAACAGGATCAGAACCACAGAGAATCATAGTCAAACTAAGTCTAAAATAAACAAAGTGAGAAAAAGTTTCTGTGCATATGGAGAGCAAGATATTAAATTAATAATATAAAATAATAGTCAAACTTTCAAAAGAGCAACAACATAATAAAATAAAAATATGCTTCAGTTACAGGCTATCACAGTAGGCAGAGAAGACGAATGAGATTTTCTAACAAGAGCTCAAGAAGGCAGAGAAGAGAGAAGGCGAGTGAAGGATGGGAACCTGGACCGGACCAATGAGCTGAGCAACCACTAAAGACAGAACGAGACACAACTTGCGAGTTGAGAATGGATGGGTTCACAACAGCGCAAACAAGAAGGCAAGAACAGGGATGAGAGCAACGAATGAGACTAGGGAGAGAATGGAGGATCCGAAGACGTTCGAATGACTGAATGGTTTGCAAATTAGGGATTTAGTCAAATTTTTTACGCAAAACACAGCGTCCTGTGCAGAAGTCATACCCGCCACATCAAAGCCATGTCTCACTGTGTCACTCAAAAAAAAAAAAAAAAGGTGTCAGACACGGACGTACTCGCACAGAGCAAGTGCCCGTGTCCAATACATATTGGACACGAATACATCGACAAAATTGGTGTATCTGTGCATCCTAGGTGCCAACTTCACCCAAGTGCAAAACTGAATAGAAGTAATCAATTTTTGCTCCTAAAGCCAACAGCAAAACGTGTGCAAGTTTCTGCCAAAGCATAAACAAAATAAACAAGCAAAGCATAGTAAGGTGGCCCAGAATTTCATTGCAAAATTTACCAGAACCCACAGCCAAAAAGCACAGGAGCAAAAGTGGATCCATTTTCAACAACAGATTCACCATGAGTCAAATTGTTCAACACTAACAAACGAGAACTTTACAATACAAAGCATGAAAGTGATTTCAAAAATAGAACCACCAAAATCAAATATCAGATGAAGCACAAGGGTCATAAGGAGAGAGACAAATGTATAGGATGGTAGGATCCAGAAATAAACACAACAAATCCCCAGTGCACACACTGAATGAAACTTGGAGTTCGTTTTGGAACTTGCAACGCACAACAAAACAATAGTGAATGAGATGTTGGAAATTATCTAGGTATGCCTTTGTCACATGGCAGATCTAAGAGAAAAGATTACGAGTATGTACTGGAAAAGGTGAAAAGAAGGCTTTCAGGTTGGAAAGCGAGCTGTTTATCTATGGCAGGTGGAGTCACTTTAGCAAAATATGAGCTATGTGCTCAACCCATTTATCCTGTGATTATTGTGAAGCTACCTCTTTCTATTCGTGATGATTTAGAAAAGCTAGAAAAGGCTTTTCTTTGGGGACAAAAGGTGAAGGAAAGAAAATTGCACTTAGTTAATTGGAAGCAAGTGCAGAAGCCAAGGGAGTTTCGAGGTTTGGAGGCCCTTATAAGGGCTATGAATGAGGCTTATCTGATAAAATTGGCTTGGAATTTAAGATCTGGAGGAAGGGTTTGTGAACTGAGGTAATTAGACACAGATATAATGGTAACAAAGACTCTTCTGATGATACTGAGGTGAGAGAGAAGTACTGATTCCAGTTTTTGGAAAGATATAGCTCCTGCATGGGGAAATTTGAAGGGAAATTGTTGGATGGAGGTCTGGAGTGGGGAGGATACTGCTTCTTGGGATGATTGATGGGTGAGTCAGCAAATGAGATTGAGAGATTCTGTTTTGCAGGCGTTACCTCAAGAGACGAGCAAATGGAGGGTCTGTGATGCAATTGATGCAAATGGAGATCAGAGGCGGCTTGATATTGAGCATTTATCTCTGATGAGGCCAAATTCAGGTTGAGTGCTGTGCTCAAACATGATATAAGTGAGGGAATGGATAAAATGTGTTGATCTGGGGGGTAACAGGGTGAATACACAGTCAAAAGTGGTTATAGGCTGTTAATGAAGAATGCTTGGGGGCAGATGGATGAAGTATGGAAATTAGTATGGAGATGGTCAAGCATTGAAAGAATAAGGATTTTTTTGTGGCTTGTGGCTAATGACAGATTGCATGCTAGTGAGTTGAGGTTCACAAGACTCGGTGCTTCACCTGACTGTAAATTTTGTGGGCAAAATGAGTCAGTTTTGCATGTTTTAAGGGATTCTGGTAAAGCCTCTATAGTATGGCAGGGTCTGGTACCAGGAAATTTGAAGAACTGGGATTTTAGTTTACCACTGAGGGGAACGGGTGTTGTGCAATCCAAAGAGAAAGAAGGATCAGGTAGAGCAGATGGATTTGACGATCATTTTTGGTGTAACCTAATGGAACTTATGGGGTGAGAGGAATAGGGGGCTGTTTGAGGAAGGTTACAGAAAGAAGGGAGGTTTTGAATTGAAGTATTAGGTAGTAAATTTCTGCAGTAATATGGTAAAAGCAATGTTTTGAAACCTAAACTAGACAGCAAATGAAAAAGAGCAATGGGTCGTGGTTTTCATAATTCAATCGGTTAGATTGACAGTCGAATTGTTGACATAAAAATTAAATAAAAATAATATTTATATACACAAACATATAAATAAAACATTAATTTATCAATGGTGTTTGGGACCTCAACGCCAAAGGCTAGACGCCTGGACTACTAGAACTAGAGGTAGAAGCATGCCAACACAAGCTCGCGATCTCAAAGCAAAATGCTGGAAATGGAGGCATGCCATCATGTCACGACTCACAAGCTTTCAATTTCGATGCCAAAGGTTGGATCGCTAGAGCGGGAGGCAGAGGCTGGAGAAGAAGTCAAAGATTAAGCCTGTGGAGGAGAAATCAAAGATGCAATAAGAGAAGATAGAAGAGAACCAGAGATTAGAAACAAGAAAACATGATTTTGAGTGACTTAACCTAAATTCCTTTTTTCCCCCACTTTGAACCAGGTTGACTTGCTCTAGTGTCCAAGTCAAATCAAGTTCTCTCAAAATTGGCCGGGTCAACTCAGGTCAATCTGGTTCGAGCAGGTGGCGGTTGGATTGTCTAGCCCAGTCCGATTTTCAAAACACTGGGTAAAAGCCAGTAGTGAAGGTGTTGTGGAAGGTGAGTCACTAAGGATTGTGGGAGTGATTAGATGGTGCCCTCCAGAGCATGGGTGGGTTAAAATGAATTCTAATGGTGCTAGTAGAGGTTTGTTGCCACCTGCTGGCTGTGGTGGAATTCTGAGAGATTGGAATGGGAGATGGATTTTAGGATTTGCCAAAAAGCTTGCCCCTTACTATGCTTTAGAAGCTGAGTTGTGGGGATTTTTTACTGGTTTACAGCAGCGTTGGAGGTTGAGGATTTGCAAGGTAATAGTTGAGGTGGATTCCTTGACAGTTTGCAGGAAGATTCAGAATGAGGAACACCAAATGAGGGATGGTAGCACTGCTGCAGACAATGGTGGGACAGAGATTGGCAAATCTGTGTTTCTCACATTGCCAAAGAGGGTAATCAATGTCCAGATGTTCTTGCAAATCTTAGTTTGGGTATGGAAGCTGTTGTTCATACTTGGACTGAGATGATTGATGGCTTAAGGCTTTTATGTTTAGCAGATGCTTGTGGGTTTGGTTTTGACAGAGGTAGTTAGAGGGTTTCTGCTAGCTTTTTTTTTTTTTTTTTTCTGTTTTTCTTGTAATTCTGCATTGAGCTTTATGCCTCATTCTCTTACACACAAAATAATGATGATGATGATGATGATGATGATGAATGAGATTTGTAGACATAGGCGGACCTATATTACAATGCCCCCACTGAAATCTTTGAAATGTGCATAGCTGATATAATACCCTTTTAAATTTTGTTCCAGATACTTTGGCACAACTTGGGCCAAGTCATTTGCAAGATCATACAGCACAAATACCTTGAGAATTTTCTAAATTGACGATAGTATAAAGAGATAATAAACTGAATCCAAAAAATAAATAAATAAAGAGATAATAAATATAATGGCAGTATAAAACAAATCCAACATTGCAAAACAACACAATCCAAGGCATACAAGTCGCTAGAAACCAAAATGAAGAGGGCAGAAGTATAATAGACAATTACACACCATTCAAGCAAAAACTAGTTTGAAAAAGAAGAAATTAAACTTAATCTGTAAATATTCCCAAATTCAAAAGTGTCAATGTTCAAATGATTCACGACAAGATTCAAAGCCAAATTAAAATGAAAAATTTAAAACAAAGCAAGAACAACCATGCAGGGAACAGATGATGCGGGTGACAAATTCAAATAGATTAAAAGCACTTCATCAGATTTTGGGAAAACCCTAGAGTTCGAACCTTCTTCACTACTTGCTGGAGAACAACCTCGCAAGACTAACGCAAACGGCGTCGGACACAGTGCGGAATGCTTGTTCGTCGACAGAGAAAAATGGATCCGCTCCTTCTTCCTACGAGATTGTGTTTCGTCGGGGTTCTAGCAAGTAGAGGTTGGGAAAAATTAACTGCTCAAGTAACAAAATTAATTATAAGTGTTATTATTTTTTAAATATCTTCTATTATTATTATTGTATATATATTTCAATTATTATTAAAAATATTATTTAATATTATTATATAATTATTACTCATTATTATATTATTTATTTTTTTGTACATATAATGTAACCTTCATTTTAATAATAGATACAACATTTTTAATTTTTTTTAATTTTTCTCTCTTATTCTCTTTTTTAAAAAATATAATAAAATTCATTTTATTAATTTACATTGCTCTCAGTTAGGCCCATTTTGTAAGTTTTTTTTTTATATGATTTCATATAAGGCTGCACATGGGTAGGGCTGGCCCCTACCTGATGTCCAACCCAAATAATTTTTTACAACCTGCTACCTAACCGTGCCTACAAGAAGCCTTAACATTTTGGGTTGGGTTGGGCATGATGGGCACCTTCGGGCTGTCTTGCCCAAGTGTTACCACCCACTCATCATTTGTGAAAAAAACTTCACTTAATCATACCTAATAAACAACATTTTAAGAAGAAAATATATGTAATAATTTAACCCAAAATAACATCCCTACTCCATCAATCCACATCATAATCCAAAATAACATCCATAATCCATAATGTAATCCAAAATAACAACCATAATCCATTAAAACCATAATCCATAATCCAAAATAGCATAATCAAAATAGCTCCTAACTCCAACATACTACTACTTTCCATTCTGCATAAAAGGATATGATGTAAGTAAAAAGAAAAACATAATTCTGACTCCATGTAACAATTGTTTGCCACTACTAAAGTCATTAATACAAAAACTGACTTGTCATTTTCTTACTCTCCTTTTTCCTCTTTTACCCTTTTCCTTTCCCTTTTTAGTTTTTATTTCCCTTTTAGAAGGTTGTCCTATCCTCCTCTCATAATTCTTCAATTCTGAAAATGCTTTTATGCTATAATATATCAAAGTTCTTGTAGAGAATAATAGCTAAATTATAGTTTTATGGGCATCTTTGCTACTATAGTAATGTTTTAAAACTTGGATCAGACAGCAAACTAGAAATATCAACCGATCACGGGTCTCATGGTTTAACCAGCCGAATTGGTAACCTAGTAATCAAATAAAAATTACACACACACATATATAACAAATTGAGTAGATGCAAGAATAGATGCATGTTCAGATGATGACATTTTCTACAACTAAAGAAGTAACTCAAAAAAAAATCAAAATTAGACAGACAATATAGCCTTCCTATTTTCTATTTTGTCAATACAAAATTATAGAGCAAAGTACTAGACTCTCGAATGCATCAAGATTTAGGCGTAATCACTTGGAAAAAAAAATAAAACCTCTATTTGCAATAAGCAACTCTTATTAGACAACAAAAAACAAATTCATCTTCATCCAATCAGCAATCCTTCGTTTTGCTGTAAACAACTCATACAATAAAAAACAAATTCATCTTCATCCCTGCAGCATTCCTTCGTTTGCAATAAACAACTAAAAACAAGTTCATCCATCGATAATCCTTCATTCCATGCCATTCACAGCCATAGAGATTAGGCTAAACTAGGCAGAGAGATAAATGAGGGAGAACGAAAATCTCACCAGGACTGAGAGAGAGAAAGAGAGAATGATTGACGAAGAAGATGAAGAATAAAGAAGAAGGCCAAGCTCGACGCCGTTTGACTATTTCCAATAGCTGCATGTAACACTAGATTGAACCAAGAACGCGAACAAAAATGAGGAAAGTGAAGTGAAGATGAAAAATGAAGAAGCGGCTGATAGCTACCTGAGCGAGGAATTGAGGATGAATGCTTGAACAGTGAAGATAGAAACAAGAATCTAAGATGGCTGAGAAGGCGAGAATGTGTGCAATGTAGACTGCAGAGAGACAAGTGAGATTGACACAAAGAGAGGACGCGTGAGAGATGGGTGTTGGTGAAAGAGTGAGGAAGGGTTTGGGATTTTTCAAAATGCCAATTTTATCCTTTTTATAACCCGCTTTTGAAACACACAAAACCCATTCCGGCTTCTGGGTCTTTAAAACCCATCTAATTCTAAGTAGGCCAACCTGAACCAATTGTTAATACGAGTTAATTAGTTAAACGAGCTGGCTTTCTTCAACGAGTGATGGTCCGATCAATTCAACTATCTGAATTGATCTAAGTTTAAAGCATTATTCTATAGCAATTCATCAATCATTGTCCCCTCATATCTTTTTTAACCAGATTCTAAATTAGTGAAAAATGGTTAATCTAACCTAACCCCAGATTCTAAACATAACTTATTAATATATATATATATATATATATATATACATCTCTAAAAATTAAAATAGCGTATTACAGAAAACACAAGAATAGCATATCATATCAATGATTTAGCGTCAATGGCTGACCCAAAAAATGGAAGAATATTTTAAAAAAAAAAACATAAAACTCCACGGACACGAACTGAGAAGGAGGCAAGGAGCATCTAAAGAGAGAAATGGACTATGAACATAGAGACTATGAAGTATAAACATAGAGTCAGAGACTATGAACAAACAGCATGGAACTATGAATAATAACATGAGAACAAGAGAGAGATGGACTTACCGGGAAGGAGAGAAGCAAGCCGAAATTGTTAAGGAGAAATAGAGGTGGAAGTCACAGTCTCACAGAGCAAAGCACTGCTCATCTCAGTCGCATGCTTTGCTCATCGTAGTCGAGGTCTCGTGGAGATGAATGTTGCAGTCACAATCACTAAGATGGACAAAGACGCCGCTGAGTGGGAGGCAGTCACAGTCCCGCGGAGATGAAGGTCAGCAAACGCAAGCGACAGGGGAGAGTGGGCATGGATTCTCTCCTCTTCCTTCCCATCCTCTTCCATTCTTTTTCCTTTCTAGCCATTAGATCAATATTTAAATAGTTTATATTTGATCTCCTATAAAATTATTATTAAAATATTAAATTATAAAAAATATAAACAACAAAATTCAAACTACAAAAACTTAATAAGAACAATTTAAAAATACAGTAAGAGTAAAATAAAATAAAATAAAATGTTTTGAAGGAGATCAAATTTGAATTATCTAAAATATTGATCTAATAGTTAGAAATTAAGAAGAGGAGGGAAAAAAGATGGGAAGGAAGAGGAGAAAATTCTTTTTCAGCCACTAGGGTTCGAAAACAGGACTCAAAAATTTAACCCTCATTTTCACTTTACTCTATTACCCTCGCTCTCTTAGGCAGTAAGTCAGTAAAATTTTTTTACAAAAATGTAAAAGTTAAGTAGTCAGGTTAGGCCAAACATGCAGGGTAGCAGACCTTTTCGTTGCTTGGCCTTATCGCACATTAACCTAGCTTGAACATGCCCAAAATGTGTTAGGCTACTTTTTTTTTGGGGTCGAGCTAGGTAAAATTATATCATGTTTGGGCAGGCAAACTAAGCAATCGAACTTCATCAACACCCCTAATTTCATATTTCTTTTTTATTTATTAAATGAAGAATACTTTCAAAAGGTACTTTTTTAACCGTGAACAATAAAAATTAATGAACTGTGGTGTTTCTTAGATATAAGTTTGAAAGGTTGGGAGCCTTGATGAGGGGAAGAGGCTCTCCACTTTTTTTCTGTTCATTTTTCAATTATCACCATTCATCAAATTTATTATTAAAATAAATTTATTCAATAAAATCAAATCAATGGTGATGATTGAGAGAAGAAGAGAATAGAAGAGGAAAAAAGTGGAGAGGTCCTCTTTGATGAGTTAGTATTCGATGCAGCGGAATTTGTCTTGCTTGAGTTTCTTTTCTCTTCACGGCTTCCATTTTAGATCCTTGACTACTTTTATGGGTGCTAAGTATAACGCTAGATGAAGATCAAGGTCTCAAAATGCGAAACATAGTACAACTGATTTAGGGCTAAAAATCTAGGCCGAATTGGGAACCCTTGAAGCTTAGTTGGTGTTGGATCATAAGAGAAGCTAGAAACAGCCCTCAAACCCAAAATTGACCCTACGAGAAGGAAGCACAGGGTCCAATAGAAACAACTCCCATGTCGCAGTTTTAAAATTCTTCTTGTTAATTATTAAATTGTCAGAAAAATGAACTTCAATCGATTAGCTTATATCAGTGGGATTTATTTAATCAAATTAATTTAGCTCCTTTTTAAGACCCATTAAAAGAGGACGAACATTAACTTGATCCTGAACCTGAACAAGGCCTATGTCTGTTGAGCTTTAAAAAACACTCCTCTAAATCTATTTATAAATCATTTTTAACATATTTTATTAAATTTTTTTTATAAAAAAAATGTTTTATTGAAACGAAAAAAACTATAAACCTCATTCACTTTTAAAATTCAACAAATTTTCACCTTTATTTTTAATAAATATTCCTAAACTTCATTTTATTCAAAGTATTTAACAAAAACAAAAATATAAAGAAAAACATTGAAAACTAACAAGTATTTTATAAATAAAATCAAATTTTTTCTCTCCTCCCACCTTTATAAATAAAACAAGAGAAATGCAAAAGTTAAGTCACAATCTTTTACCATTTCAAGGAGACGACTTGCGCCAGAATCTCTAATTTAATGTTAAAGGTCATGTAGTTGTTTTTATTCCGATAATTTTCCCAAACTTAAATTTCTCCAAAAGATTGAACTTTTTAACCCAGGTAAGACTCACGATCAGGCCTCGAGTCTCCCGTGTATGGTTCCACCCAGACGCAAGTCAAAGATCCCGTGAGAACTTTCCTTCGCATTCCCCCCCCCCCCAAAAAAAAAAAAAAGAGTGAGAACTTTCCTTCGCACACTTTGATCAATGTAAAAAGTTGGTTTAGTAATATAAAAATTTGAATAATACACTAGAATTGAGAATGAATAAACTCGGACTTACAATCTCCCTATCAAGGGAAATGCACTTGAATGAAGCATCTAAGTAAACTAATTTCAACAATGAAAAAAATTGAAAATTTTAACATCAATTTTTTTTTTTGCCTAAAATTAAAAGTTATTTTCCTTTCCAAAAAAGATATTTTAATTGTATAATAAAATGTAAATTTGAAACTCTAATTATAAGATTGATTCCCTCAGGCCTCAAGTGACTAGTGAGAGAATCTAAATTGGGAAAGATCCGCATAGGATGATAATGAATGAACTTCCCTTTACTCCCAAACAGATAGACGTCAAGGCCTTGAAATCATGGTAACGAGCGTTCCCTAAAGAACAGGAATCACATAGAAGAATATTTAGCAACGTCCAATCATATCCTAATTCCTACAATTACATTTAAACAGTTACCAACACAAGAAAAGAGTGAAGAACAGCCGCTATAATATTTGCGGACAGAAAAGGGAAGGATGTGAGGGAGTGTGGGGTTTACTAGTCCAAGTCCAGGAATTCCATCCTCTTCCTCATTGTTCCTTTCAGATCTGTAGCCTCCCTTTCTGCTTTCTGTGCCTGCATATTCACAATCACATTCAAAAACCAAAGGAAATCATTAACCTACAAAACCCAACTGCATGAACTATCGGCTGCCACAATCAATGTATTTTTTATGCAAATGCCATAAAAATGAATCAAAGCAAATCAAATCAAAATCAACCCTAAACAAAACCAAAGGAGTATCAATCTGAGAACATTTACCCTTCTAATTTCTGCAGTTGAAACACGTGTCATATGTGGGGGAAGTTCCTCTTTTTCCAAGTCCTATAAGTGGGAAGAAAATTATTTCTTAAATTGAGGTTGAGACATATACAACATTTACAAGCAAAGGAATCTAATCAGTGAACATACCAGCTCACCAATCAAAACAACATTCTCCCCACGGATTACGTAGAGGCCCAAAGGGATATCGCAATACAGATCACCAACAATAACCCTCTCACAGGCACCCTCAAGAACAGCATTAGCTGCATATCATCAGTATGAATATTTAGATGGTCACCAACCATGTACCATGTCAACACTTACATAATAGGAGGAAAGAAAGTTACCAAATTGATCAAAAGAGCGAAGTGTTCCCAGTAGCTTTCTACCATCTCTCAGCAATACAAGAAGTTTCTCTACAACAACAAAACAGTGTCAGGCCATTCAAAACTGGCACAAAAAACAAAATAAAAATTCAGATTCGTCCACATTGTAAAACCCCGATCAGAATTTACAATCATGATTGGAATTTTTTGCTTTCAGAACAATCTATAGACAAACTTCCTTGCATGATGATTTGCATGCTGCACATGGAAGAGGCATTGTTACATAGAGCATATTTATTGAAAGCTCGAAGAAATCAAAATTCAGATTAAAACTATTTTAATCTTTTCCTACCCACATAATAAGATAAACAGTTCATTCTAAAGCATTCATTTATCCGCGAGCTACTACAAGAGTCTGGCAGTATGAGGTCAAACAACAACTATCAACAACATAAGATTATAAAAGGCTTGTGTTTATCTGGCTTTAGCAGTAGTGATGGAAATTATGGTATCCTGGAGGAAGAACAACAATAGATTATTATGAAAAACAAGGTCTCCAAAATGCAATGAAATAAGAAAGAGGCCGAGTATTGGACTTCAGTCCAAATTTATCATGTTACCCTGCAAGTCATAAATGTTATCTCCTAGCATGTCCTCATACAATGTTTGTTATTTCTCATAAATAATCATACATGAATTTAAGCCCTTCTAATGAAAGTGATGCCTCTCATAATAGTTACATTTCATAATTAGCAGCAGTGACTTGTCACAATTTCTCCGAATCCAAGAAATTGAGCATTACTAAGTTCTAAAACTATCAGTAGGAAGCGTCAGAATCATATGTTCACGACCGCAAAGCCCCAAACTAACATACATGAAGTGAACCCGTATCATCTACTATTGAAATTGTGCCCTCTTCCCTAACAAATGATTATGATTAAGAAAATAGTCAAGGACGCACAATTCTAACTGATAAACTCTGAAACATGGCTACCACAGATTCTTGAAAATC
The DNA here is from genome assembly GCF_029017545.1 of Prosopis cineraria. Lineage (NCBI taxonomy): Eukaryota > Viridiplantae > Streptophyta > Magnoliopsida > Fabales > Fabaceae > Prosopis > Prosopis cineraria. Next base: position 40,648,933 of record NW_026555343.1, on the reverse strand, counting down.
TTAGATCACACTAAATTGTGGGCAGTAACCGTGACACAAAACTTTCAATCTTGATAAACCAACCAAGAAATGAAAGTGTAGCACTATAATCCAAAATATAGACTACAGAGTACTTGAATGTAATATAAAATATCGTACGGAATCTGATTTCATAATCAGACCCGATATGACTCTGCTTTACTATGTGGACTACGATTTTTCAGAGAATACTTCCAATGTTTATCAACATGAAAGAATGCATAAACAAAGAGCACTCACTGTCAAGATAACTGGCGAGTGAAGTGGAAAGGTAGATATCCTCAGGGCCTGCCCAGGACATTGTTGAGCTCAAACTTCTCCGGTATCTCAAAAGCCACCGAAAATTTCCCTAGAAACCACTCCAATGGCATTGGCAGCACCAACTCGACTCTGAACTCTGAAGCAACCCAAGACTTCAAGAATATGAAACCCCAATTCTCGAAAAACCACCACAAAGCCAAAGGGAACAATAATTAGAAAGTAAAAAAAAAAAAAAGAAAAAAAGAAAAACCTAACTTTCGGCTATCTTACAGAAAGAAACTACTTCGAGTTTCCGATCGAATCACACAGAATGACTTCTTATTAAGGGGGCGGAAAAAAAAAGGAAAAGAAAAGGGGATTCTCGTCCCGATGGAACTGCGTCTTTTGTTTTGGGAGGGGGGGGAGGAATAAACACTAAAAAGGCCTCAGATCCAATCGCAACGTAAGAGTTTTGTTTTTTGTTATTTATTCATTTTTGGTCAATGCACCGCAACTCCGCAATGGCTTGAAGGGAGGATTTTCGACTTTTTTGGAAAGGAAGAGACTTCTTGAGAGGGCAGAGCTAGAAAATGCCGGAAATTTTGGAAGGAAAAAATGGTGTTACCTGGTTTAGCCAGCTATCTTAATTTCTAGGGTTTGGACTTTGATATGGTGAACGCTGGAGGGGGTATGTAATAATTTTTTGGCTTGCATGTTCAAGTTCAATTGATTGCCGATCGATGATTGCGTGCGAGAGTGGGAAATGGAACTGGATTTTTATTTTCTCATTCGAATAAACTACATTTAAGATTTATTTTAATTTTAATTTTAATTTTTTATGATAACTACACATTTCCACTAGTTAACTAATGCTTCTTCTTTTTCTTCTTCTTTTTTTAATAAGAAACGCATCCTATAATTGGTCAACACTTACTTTTACTACTTTTTAATGTGATTTAGATAATAAAAGCTCATCTCTCATTACGATTCAAAATAATAAATTTTGTGAGACAATGAGAAAAGTTTGACGAAAAGTTTAATAACTACTAATGAGCGTAGTCATTTAATTAACGATGAATCTTTTAACTCAAGATACCAAGACTTTCATGCCCAGATTTATCATTTTTGTCCACCATTTCTGGATATAGATAACGTTTTTTATTTATTACTTGAACTATATATTTTGGTCTTAAAACCATATTGATATCTTACTCTTTTCTTTTAGGCCGACTGATATCTTACTTTCTAATATTATTGTCGAGGCGGTTTAAAATATCAAAACAAAAAAAAAAAATATTGATGAGGGGATTTGAAGTTTATAATTCAAAACATGATTTTGTTGTCAATTAAATAGGCATCACTGATGACAAATAATAAATCACTAAATTTATGGCACCGGTCGCAAAAATCTCCTGGTCTCATATTGGACAGGGACTGTGACTTTTATTTTGTATAACTTGAATTTACCTGTAGGAGGTCATAGATAGAGCTTGTTCAGACCCAACAATGAAACAAAACCATACTGAACTACATAATTCTGAAGATTACTCATCGCCAAATCTTCTTAGAAACAGAGAATCTCACAAAGCAGGAGAGAAAAAAGTGGTGTGACGACTAATCATAGTATAAAGTGTTCAGAATGTGTAGCATTGTGAGTGCAGATGACTACAAAGCTACGATTTTCCGTAACATGAGTTGCTCTGCATCCGCAGAAACAACCATGAAAAAAGGAGGAAGCTGGCACTGCTAAGTGCTAACAAAACAGAGCTTTCGCATTTGCACCTGCCAAGTTGGTGCAGTGTCACACATGAACTCTCCCCTTTAAAAAACTGAGCTCCACTCCATAATCCCATCTAGTTTTATGTATATCTTTAACTTGTTGATTGAACCTGAGACCCGCACAACAAAGGTTGTAAACCTGCAAATTATTGTGTGTGAAGTTAGATATTGCTATACTTGGATGTACAAAACATGGAAGACATTAAGTTAATACATAGACGGAGGGCATTAGGATCATCTGCTGTGTTAACAATCTAATTTAGTCAAAATGTAAAAAGTACAGATAAAGTTGCACATGGTTCAGTTCAAATGGCCATAAAGTTTTTTTTTTTACTTGCTGATACTGTTTGTTTGGATTAAGAGCTAACCTTTTACAATTCTTCTCTGTTGAAGACCTCTTGCTTTACTTATTGTTCCCCGAAACTTAGTGCGTGAAATCAATCTTCATTTATGTGTAGTTATAGAAATAGGAAGGTTCTTAGATAACTCACCTGAGCATGTAATAAAAAAGGTAGGAACTACTAGAGGTAGATTTACATCTCTAGGACGATATCTGCAATAATACAAGGATCTCATTAGTCTATGCCACCCATGCTCTCATTTTTGGAATTTTCCAAGACTCACATAAAAACTGCATAGAAATTTTATTGTGGACTTACATTCAGAATCAGTCTTGACCCATTTACAGCCATCATCTGTTTTCTTCTCTGTTTCTTCCTCATTCCTCTGTAGTACCTTCTTGTCCTCTAGGCACCTCTTCATTGAAGATGACCGAGAAGAAGTTTGAGAGTATATTTTCTTGTGAAGAATTGTCCTTAAAAGCTGCATGGATCACAGAATTATACCTTAAAGCTAGCTCAAGAGACTAAAGTGCCCAGGGTTCATGTAGCTCTTATATTTAAAGCAGCGCAATTTAAAACACAGGCTCTTATTGTAATTGTATCTTATACGGCATGCATTAGTTGCATGACACACAATACAGCACTTCAAAATATGTTAAAACAACATATTATTTAATCAAATCATAGTGTTCACATCATATCGTAATATCGAATCAAAATCTCTTCCTAATACCGGTGACTTGCTGGACAGCTGCTCAGTACCGCTCAGATATTGGTTTTCTCATCTTTCAAATTCATGAATCTAAAGAAGCAAAGATTTGGAAGTAATATAATCGAGCAGGTGGGTACCTTTTCCATTTTCGATTCTTGTAGGATATCTCTAGGATTTGGTGGCGGCGCAAACCCGCTTGTACAAACGAACAATTTCTTGAGTAGGAAAGAGATCGGCCTCTTCCCAATTGCTTTCTTGGTATTATCTGCGCAAATGTCCTTGCATTTACCATGGATGACACCAAGTGTCTTCTCGATATCTTCTCCTTTATCATCGGACTCACTGCACAGAGCATCACTGATCCTTCGATTGACCTCCAAGGAGGATGGGCAGTTGAGAAACCTATCTAGAGGGAGTTCGGCGATCTCCTTCTCCACATCGGATTTTCGTCGCAAGAGCTTATTAAGCTCTTTCTGGAGGTTCCCAATTTCCTCAGGAGTGAAATCTACTATTTCATCCGATAACGATGATGGATCGTCTTGCCCATGAGCGTTTTGGGTCTCTGGATTAGCTTTGATTTCATTCTTGTTCCCGAAAGTTCCTATTGCTAGCAAACCATGTGGCCAATCGCTGAATTCTTCTCGGGCCTCTTGTTTTGCGCGATCTGTACCCACATGAGCGAACCAGAAAATTGTTAAAAGAGTCTCGAGGGAAGAATAATAATACATTCCACGAAATAATTGAATTATTAAAATATTGAAAAATAAACATACAAACATTTATTTAATTTGGTTCCTAAAATTAAATCAAATAGGAAAAAAAGGATCGCTTATGATAATCCAAGCATCCATGATTATGTGAACATTAGTGAATTTACCATTTTGTGACTATACTTCTCTTCCAATCACCATTTTGTCTACTGATGTTTTAAGAACTTAATTAATTAATTTTCTTTGCTATTACTTATTATAATTATTATTCACTAATTTTCTTATTCTATTAAAATATGGGAAATATTTTTGTTTAATATTATTATTCTACAGTCATTTTGTTTTCAATTTTACTCTGGATATTTGAGAGTTAGCACACCATGGGTCAAAATTTTTCATTTAATAGAGTACATATCTTGATAAGACTTCACTAAATTGTTCATGTGCACTCCTCTCAGCCCTTCTGAGTTTTGACTATATATTGGAAAATTTTGTGAAAAAAGCATTCAAAACCTAATTATATTATAATACTATTATTCACGATATAACTATCTCCTTCTCGTTGAATCATGATATCGACCAGCTATCCAATGCGTTTTTTTTTTTTTTTGTGTGATCAATACGTTAATTGGAGTTTTCTCTGTGACGAGATTTGAACGTCAAAGCACGTAAATTAACTTAAAAATTACCCAACATAAAATGCCAACAAGGGAAAAAAAAATTCTTAAAACTGGGTGTACGCATCTTATATTAGACACCACTAATAGCACTCGATTAAGTAAATACCAATCTTTAGGTTAAAAAAAAGGGTATATATCAAACAATAACGAGTATATTTGGCCAAAAAAATGGCCAATGTTGGAGGAGAGAGAACAAATAAGCAAGAGAAAAAAGAATAGAAAGAAAGGGCACCGCATTTTATAAATTTAAACCTTAAAATTGTGAATTTAGACATAGCTTCACCGCTTCAATTTTTTTTCCCCCTAGTTATTCTCTCTCCCTATTTCCAAACGGTTGTCTCTATTCCTGACATGAGGAGGCAAAGAATAGAAAGAAAGATATATACAAGTGAGGAGGGGCTTACAGTTACAGGTAGTGTGAGGAATTCTGGTGTCTTGCTTCCCACCGAGTTTATGATGCACCCAACTGAAAAACTGCAAAAGAAAAGAGGCCAAGTGGAGATACGCACGTTAATTAACAGGCTTCATCGACATCAATAGAGAGTAATTAAATGAAAAACTTGAATTCATTGATGGTGTCTGAAATAAAGAGCTTGCCTTCATTGTGAATGATGAGAGAGAAAGGCTGGCTGGCTTCTGATTTCTGAGAACAGAGAGCAGCAATATATATAATAACGTGACGGTGTAGAAAAGGTAGTTGTGTTGTGCCGTACGTGGTTGTTGCTGGACAGTGATAATAAGATGGCGAGAGAGAGAGAGAGAGAGGGGTAGAAATCTGGAAAGTGATAGAGAGCGTGAGGGAACAGCCAGGGCGCTTTATCGAGTGAAGAGGAAGCAGATCTCATTAGGAGATGGGACAATTATGACGTAGAAGGACCTTACATATTTTAAATTATTTTTCAAGGACCTTGATCCTTTACAATAAAGTCCAACTATTTAAAAAAGCGAATGAAAATCCCATCCTCCCTTCCTAGTTCCTCCCGTGATTTTTCGTTGCCGCTGTGACTTTTTAAGCAATTTTTCAAAACTAGGGTGTCTCCCTTTTCCTCGCTCTTCATTTCCTTCCTTTTTCTTTTCATCATGATTAAATCAAAACTCTTCAACAATTGATATCTAATATTTAATAAAATTATTATTATTATTTTATATAAAATATAAAAAAATATTATAATTTTAAATTACGTGCATTAAATTTTAATAGTTCAAAATTATTTATATACTTTTATGTAAAATTAAAATAATAATACTGGAGAATAAAGTAAATGAAGAGACCCCTCTCCTAATTTTTCAATGGCAAAGAGATGAAATTTTATGTACACAGGCATGCATTTTTTTAAAAACATTTACAAGTCAAATTAAAAGAAAAACTAACAATGACACTTCCATATTTAAACGTCAATTATAGGTTTTTAGGTCGAATTCAATTATATGTAGGTGTTTAATTAACAACACATGACACATTTTAAAAAAACAATTTAGAATAAAAACAAAAGAAATTTAGGGGTTCGGCAACTAAGTAATTCTGCTTAGTGCTTCCATTTATTATCCAAAAAAAAAAAATTTAGAAGTTCTAGACTTGAAAGCGGCACTATTAGATTTCTTTTATTTTACTTAAGTTTCTTAATAAAAAAAGTGTCTTGGGTTATGAAAACACTTATAATTGATCAGTAAATCTAAAATTATCATTATTAAACTTTTTTATTTTTGACTTGTAAATATTTAAAAAATTGTATTCCCTACTTTTAAAAAATGTAAGGTATTTTTAATCAAATCTCACCCTCAATAAAGTAGTTACCTACTTTTTAACTAACTATATATTTACATTAAATATTTTATAATAAATATAAAATTATCATCAATAGCTGTAATTTTTTTAAAAAAATAATAATTACACCTCAAAAGATTAAAAATATTTTATATTTTTAAATATCTAATTTTTTAAAAAATATTTTATATTTTTAAATGAAAAAGGTATAAAATTTCATTCTTTAAATTTAACCATGGAAAAGTAGTAGTCCATGACAGTGGATAGTGATAAGGTTGCTTGTGACGGTAATGTTCCCTCGCGGCCGAAATAAGGGAATCAAACATTTTTTTTTAAAAAAAAAAAAGGGTCCAAACATTTTATGTTTTAAAAAAATGACTAAGGTTATCAAAAATAATTTCAAAAATTCGAGGTCCTTCAGAATAATTAACTTCTAAAATTAATCATTTGCCATAATTTTCTCTTAAAAGCCAATGAGGAATGAACTTTGGGATTAGAAAAGGGGGGAAAAATATTAAAGAAATGTGAGATATCAATATATCACCTAAAGGAAAATAAGCCACGCCAAAAAGTTTACTGCTCTTGACTCATATCCCTATATCAATGGATAGGGACGGCTTACAGTTACATGCCTTGCATTGGACTTATCGCGTTTTTGTCTTTTTTTTTTTTTTTAAGTCGAACTTAATTGATGACTTTTGTCCTTTTAAAATTGAATTTTAAGATAATATTTAAAAAATATTTTTTATATAAAATTTTTAATCAAATCTCATTTTAATAAAATAATTATTTATTTTTAACTAAACTTATCTTTTTATATTTATCTTTATTAAACACTATATAATAAATATAAAGTTATTATTAATAAGAATACTTTTTTAAAAAAATAATGATTACACCTCGAAAGAATAAAAATACTTTATATTTTTAAACATTTAACTTTTTAAAAAATATCTTATATTTTTAAATAGAGGGAGTATTATTTTGATCAAAACACTTCTGCCTAATATTTACATTTAAACGCTTACTTTTAAAAATATAATAATAATAATAATAATAATAATAATAATTTATATATATGTATATATCATTTTATACACACACATATCTCTTTATTAATATATATATATATATATATCTTTATTAAAATGTTATAGTCATAAATATTATGTATATATATTGGTAAATATTTTTTGCCTATTACAGGATTTAAGCATCTATATGCAATACTGCATCTCTAGCGTCTTAAAAAAAATTTAAACATCTATAAGCGACTATATGTTTCCGAGAGCACAGCATAGAAGAAGATCTACAATATCAAATGAGTAACATTTTGACTTTTAATTCCCTGATTAATTAAACCTAATTAGGGTAATTAAATAAATTGAAGTGGTGTGTGGCCAGAGAGGTCTAATAATCATGTTTGATACTATTTAAGTCTTAATTGTAGGTTCAGTATCAAGACAGACCACCCGAGTATCGAAAGGAGAAGAAAAAGAAGAGTTGAAGCTGCTGTGCCACATGCCGCGACGCATAGATCGTCCACTGCAGTGCACAACCATTTCTGAGCGAGGAAGGACCTCTCTGTGCCATGAACCACAACGCATGGCCATTTTTTGTACTTTATCAGACGCAAAATGAGACAGAAGAAGAAAAAAAAAAAGAGAGAAAAGAGAGGCGCGTCACAGCTTTGCTAGGGTTTATTTGGGGATCACTTTGAGAGTATTTTGAAGGCTACAAACACCCAAGGTAAGTATCATACTCATTAATCTCCCCTTTTCTTCCACAATTATGAGTTTATGGTTAGGGTTTGATAGTGAAAGTGGGATGTCGATCCATATAGGATATGGGTTCGAATTTGTTGACTCAAATGGAGTTAATAAGGGAAAATTAGAGTATTTAAACTTAGGTATAATGAGTTTTGGTGTTTTGGGTTGTTGGACACCATAGATACTTGAAAATCCCATTTATTATGGGTGGTTGGAAGTTTGGGATGCCATTAATGAGAATTTAATAGCTCATTTATGCTATTGGGGGCTAAAGGTAATTATTAAATTCAATGGTTAGGCTCCACCTTTTGTAAATTGAAAGTTGGGCAATTTAGAAATAGAGATTGAGGGTTCAAATGTTGGAGTTTGTTGTGTTGATGGAATTCAACTTGATTGATTGTAGTTTTGGCTCTTAATCACCTATTAGAGTGGAAATCTAAACTTGAAAGCTAATTGATTGAGGGGTAAACCTTTGACCTCTTAAAGGTTTGAGGTAACCGGGGAAAAATCTACTTTGGGTAGTTATATGTTAATTGATTGATAATTGGTTGTAAATGCTTACATGCATAGGATTGGTTGTTTAAGTAAGAACTATATATTAGCTTCTTTAAGTGCATGAACAAGCTATTTTTAGGCTTGAAAATGCAAGTGCAAAGTTAAGAAGATTGTATTATAAATATGCCCATATTTTTTGAGAAATGAATGTGATGATGTGTAGAAATGCTTTTGTGTTAATAAAAAAATGAATTTTAAGAAAAAGATGAGAATACACACTTAGGTAGCGCAAGGTCGTGAGCCTAACATGATTGTTGTAATAGTGAGTACATGAAAGTGAAAAGTGAGTATGGTTTATGGCATGATCAATGGCGAGAGTTCGCCTAGAAATTTGAGAGTAGAGAAGATCCATATGATAATTAGGCTACTCTCCGGTACACAGGGGCTATAGCCTTGTCCCACTGTTTGTCGAGGGACTGTCCCATAGTTTGTCGAGGGACTAAAACCTAGCTATCTCCACCAGTTTAATGAGGAAAATAGCCCTAAGGATTCAAGAATGGGGGAAGCCATGGTCCAAGAGCGAGTCCTGTGATCTTTGGCTGGGTCACATCTCACAATTGGTGAGCTTAGGTAGTCCAGTCATACGGACGAAGCCCTAATTAGTGTTATAGCTCATGATTTCAGTCTGAGGAAATAAGGAGGATATAAGGTTAGTTGATCATTGCCTAAGTAAATATATGACATGTCACACGTGCTAAATGGTGGCAGGTCGCAAGAGTATGGATCATGTCACATATATGAGAATATGATGACAATGCACCTAGTTATGTGAGTGAAGAAGCTATAGAGTGATGAATGATAAATTGTGATATATGTGGACTTGTTTTACATATTTGATCTCTCTGTGCATGTATTTGTTTTATAATTGATATATAACTGCATAGGGTAGGGCTAACCTTGGTTACTGAGTAGCCAGACTCACCTTCTTATTTAATACTTTTTAGGTTTTAGCTCTGGTGTTAAGAGAGAGAAGACTAAAGAGGCAGGGAAATTAGCATATTCCTACTGTATGTCTCTAGTTTAGCTTTAATTATGTAATAGTATTTGAATTGCCAATTTTAGAATGCATATTATCATACTTGCACTATTTTGGTTGTTGGAAATGTTAGAATTGTATTTTGGGCCCTTAGCCTTTGTGTATGTTGTCATATATAGGTTTATAGGCCAAAATACTGATACAAGTGTAGAAATGAAGATTTGAGTATGTTTTGAATGATTTGAATTAAATGCAATGCCAATTTATCTCCCCCTTTGTTTTTGGCACCCATTTTGTGTAAAAGTGTTAAAAAGTGGTTAAAATATGTTTGGGTGTCCAACTTTCTAGTGTAATATGTTTTGGAAGTGAAACTCATGCCATTAGTTAGTATAAGAAAAGAGCTCTCTATAGATACGTAGATCACGTCATTCAGACGTCAAATGGAGAATCAGGGCGAGTCAAAAGTTCCCCTATTTTGCTATCATTTTGATAGCAAAACTAGTGAAAAATTTATGCAACACGCCATGGTGCATGGTGCCTGAGGTATAGAGTACATCCGCCACAGCGCGTGGTATAGAAAGCAACATGCCACGGTGTAGAGTACATCCGCCATGGCGCATTGCTCTGTATTTCAGTACATAATTTATTTTCAACTATTTTTGACTTCTTTCACTCCTCTGAGGTATCCCATGCTTCCAAAACTTATTTTTACTCTGATATGAAAGATTTTGATCGATTTTAACTATTTCTATTTAGAAAACTTGGGATCCTTTCCTTTTGGATTAAACCTTAATAATCACTCTTCAGAGCTAATCCCTCAATTATCATGAGCTTTATTTATTAAATGTGTTTAGTAGAGTGAGAATGTTACACAAAGGAACTGAATTGAACCTCGAGAGCAAATTGTACAATAATACAATATTTTCTATGCAATTTCTTATAATATAACTTTAATTGTTATTTTTCATGTTTAGATTCACTTGCAGGTTGCTTATTTTATTAGCTCAAAGCTTGATATGAGACCATGCTCAAGTCATACCCTGCTGTAGATTGATATTTTCTCAGTCCCATTTTTTTCACTATTCCATTTTCTGATGGTGTTCAATAAAATCATAGTATCCTCCATTTTCTGTTTGCTTAGTAGCTTTAAGTTTCTTACGATGTATCTACTTGCATATTTAAAAAAATTAAAATTCCATCTATATGCTGATTGTTGAGTTTTTTTTTTGTTTCCTTATACCCTCTGAATTTGACATTAACAGGTAGTTTCTGTTGGAGTTTAATCACTTTAAGTCAAACTTAATGTACATGTTATCCCTTTTCTATCAACAATATCAACATGTGAGTATATTTTGATATCTCTTTGAAGAGATTAACAATATCAAAAAGGTTATAATAAGGGTTGGGAAAAGGCAAAAGTGATACTTTGTTACATTATAAAAGAAGGCAGGAAGAAGTTTCACGTTTACTTGCAAGCATTGGAGTGAAATTAAACTTACATTTTTTTTTGCTGGTATTTTGTGTACATTCACACTATTTATTATTTTTGTAATGTCATTTTTATTAGATACATGCACTTAAGAGATTATGACTTCTTCAATATCAAAGAAAATAAGATTGTGTAATAAATTTAACATTGATATCTTATTTTTTTATTATGATTGAGGAATTTTTTGGCTTCATGGTTTGCATAACTTTATATGAAGAATTAAATTCCTATTATTATTTCAATTATGTGGATAAGTTATTTGCATTTTGGTCTTTCCCATAGCTTATAGATGGTTCAAACCATAACTATGTGCGGATTGATTTCCTCACTAATGGATTTAAACTTTGAAATTTTTTATCTCAATGATAGATTGCTTGTTTCCCTATTTTCTCAAATGTAATCTTTTAATCCTACACAAATTTTTTTTCTCTTGTACTTTTTTTCAATAACTTTTCTTTACTTTTTCCTTATAATTTGTATATATGTTTTATGTGATTAATTGTCATTTTCTTTTTGTATCACATGGATAGAACCACAAATGCATACAATCAAAGATGTAACAAAGTGATAAGGAGTTAGGTTTTTTGACAACACAAACAAAAAAATTGTTGGCAACTCTTTAGGTTTCTTTCCTTCTATTTCTTGTGTTTATTTCTATTGTGTAATTATTTTGTCTTCATTTTTTGTCTTAACTATTAACCTAAAAATTTAACTGTGGTAGCTCTTTTTTTTTCTGTCCTAGCATTTCAAGCCTGAGGACACATTTGTCTTAAAAAAAAGATTAAAAAAACACAGGTACTAATTAGTTGACTACTATTATACAAGTTTTAAATCCAATAAAGATTGTCGGAACATGTTTGGATGCAAGCATTGGACTGAAACTTACATTTAATTTTTTTAGGCTTGCATTTTATGTACTTTTACACTATTTATTATTTTTGTAATATCATTTTTATTGGATACATGCACTTATGTTATTATGACTTCTTCAATATCAACAAAAATAAGTATGCATAATAAATTTAACATTGATATCTTATTTTTTTATTATGATTAAGGTATTTTCTGGCTTGATGTTTTGCATAGCTTTGTATGATGAACTAAATTCTTGTTATTGTTTCAAAATTGTGGATAAATTATTTGTATTTTGATTTTTTTCATAGCTTATAAATGACTCAAACCATAAGTATTCATGGTTTGATTTCTTCACTAATGAATTTTAACTTTATAATTTTTTATCTCATTGATAGATTGCTTCGGTTTTCCTACTTTGTTAGATATACTCTTTTATTCTATAGCAAATTTTTTTTCTCTTGTACTTTTTACAGTAACTTTTTCTTTATTCTATCCTTCATAATTTGTATATATGTTTAATTTTGAAAGCTCTTTTTTTTCTATCCTAACATTTCAAGCTTAAGGACACATTTTATCTTAAAAAATATTAAAAAACACATGTACTAAACCCTTCACTACTATTGTACAAGTATTACAATCTAATAAAGATTGTTGAAACACGTTTGGATGCAAGCATTAGAGTGAAATTAAGCATTCATTTATTTCTTTTATAGGCTTGCATTTTATGTACATTCACACTATTTATTATTTTTGTAATATCATTTTTATTGGATACATGCACTTAAGAGATTATGACTTCTTCAGTATCAACAAAAATAAGATTGTGTAATAAATTTAACATTGATATCTTATTTCTTTATTATGATTGAGGTATTTTTTGGCTTGATAGATTGCATAGCTTTGTATGATGAGCTAAATTCTTGTTATTGTTTCAATTTTGTGGATAAATTATTTGCATTTTGGTTTTTCCCATAGCTTATAGATGGTTCAAACCATAACTATGTGCGGTTTCGTTTCCTCACTAATGGATTTAAACTTTGAAATTTTTTATCTCATTTATAGATTGCTTCGGTTTTCCCACTTTCCCAAATGTACTCCTCTATTCCTATGGCAATTTTTTTTGTATTGTACTTTCTTCAAGTAACTTTTTCTTTACTCTGTCCTTATAATTTGTGTATAAGTTTAATTGTCACAGCTCTTTTTTTGTGTCCCAGCATTTCAAGTCTGAGAACACATTCTGTCTTAAAAAAAGGATTAAAAGCAATAAGGCTTAAGTACATAATTGACTTTTGCTATAAATACTCTATTGTTTTTGCCTCCTATTCTCAAAACTTAGAATGGTAACTTTTGTGCTTTTCTTTTTATTCTGTAATATATTATGTTCTCTAGGTTTTATGTGTGACCAAAAGATGAGAACATATGCTCTCTTTTTCCTCTGTATGCTTCTGCTTTTTTGGTTTTTTTTTTGTCTTCTTGCAAGATTGCATAGTTTAGTTTCCTCGCTAGTGGATTTTAGCCAAAAATTTTTTTGTCTTAATCATATATTGCTTCAATTTTCTCACTTCCTCTCTTGTACTCTTTTATTTCTGCCACAATTTTTTCCTCTTATATTACTTTTCTTACCAGCTTTCTCTTGTACTCTTAAAAAAAAAATAACAGAGGTTCTCCTTTTTAATCAAGTGAATCCATATCGGGCATTAATTTTCACAAACTTATTACTTCTCTTCTTTCATCAACTAATAGGAGAGTCAATCGTTTATCATGGTATATTTATCATGTTAATGTTACATCCATTCCATTTGTTTATTTAATCTTATTTAGCTTGCAATGCTTGTGAACTATCAACTTAAAGTAGTTTCTTCCTAATAATGCACAGTATAATGCTTTTAAAAACATTGTACACTTATACACTTTATCACTATTTTAGTGATTTACAAATTTACTTGTAACTATTGTCTATTTCCATATCTAAGTTTCCCCTTCCTAGCCCTGCTTTGATTGGTACATAATCTTTTTTCATTAATTCAAATATAGGTATAAAATCTAGATGCTACAAATCTTTTTCTAAGATAGTCCTACCTTTACTTTTCCCTTACAAATCTAGATGCTTTTTATTGTGCTTTTACCCTCTGTTATCCCTCATATTTCTTCACATAGGGGTTGACTTTTATGCATGCTTCCCAAGGGTATGGTTGTTTAAGTAAAGGGAGGTCTAGCTGTGGAGAAAATCTTACCCCACGTGAAGCCGTATAAAATGTGTAAGTTTACTTCTTGCACCAGTACTTGTGCAATTTATTTAATACCGTTAGCAAGAAAAACATGCTCTAACAAGCAATAAGGCTCAAGTACATGTTGATTTTTGCTATAGATGCTCTGTTGTTTTTGCCTCCTATTGTCAATATTTAGAATGGTAACTTCTGTGCTTTTCTTTTTATTTTGCAATATATTATGTCTTCTAGGTTTTTCTTGCAACCAAAAGATGAGACCATAAGCTTCCTTTTTCCCCTGCATGCTTATGCTTTTTGGTGTTATTGTTTGGACAAGCAAACATGGTAAAAACCATTTTCATATTGTATTAATTTATTTTCTTATGTATGGTTATTTTTATGCTTTGCCACAACAAACTACTCATTTCTCTAGCTTGCTGCATGTTGTCTAAATTTAAGCCTTTCAAGGGTAGTCTGCACTTAATTTATTTATAAGTATCTAAATACAAAGGTGGGAGGATATTTTTGTTTGTAGGGTCATTCCATTAAAAGCAGTACAGGTCATAGCTAAATAGTAACTTATAGAATGAATCACACAATCATGGGTTCTATAGCTTTTATTCCCCTAAAAAGTAGACATTTTAGACAAGCATTACATCTTAACCTCATTATTTTTACAGACATAGAAAGCACTATTGAATCCATTTATTTAAGAAGCAACCCTACTTGACAGGATTATTGCAAACACACTTTATAGGCTCTTTTTATATGGTTGGCAGGCATCGATCCCCAATAAAGGAGTTGACAAAAAAAAAAAGATACGTGGAGTATCTTGGTGAAAGTGATTAGAAGGTGGGATATAAGAAGCAAAACACCTCCTCACGATGTCTATCGAACAACGATGGTATTGATGGATGAAGAGGTTTGTGTGGTTAAACATTGTCTTGACTTTTCTTTTTTAAAGCTCACACTTTATGCCCAATAACTATTATAGCTAACAAATTTTCAATTGTTCAGGGTACTAGAATACAAGCAAATTTTATGAACAAGGACGTCATACCATTGTATGTAGACAAACCAATAGAAGGATTAATCTATTCTTTCACTTACTTTACAGTCTCTAAGAACAAGCTACCTTATAAGGCTGCTAATTATCCTTACATGATAACACTTCATCAACAGACTTTTATTTAGGAGACAGATGGGAACATACCTATAAACTGTTATCATTTTCTTCCCATCAAGGATATTCTAAATAGCAAAGCACCAACAAATTTTTCATTAGTAATGGTATATTTTTTTTAGCTTCTTCCAACAAAATTCATTAAATTCAACCGTTTTTCATTTTCATTTTACAAACGTAATTGGCTTCCTCAAAGCCACAGGACCATTAAGGGATTTTAAAATATCAGGAGTTGCCAGACAATCAAGAAACACAAAAAATCTTCCCTTTTGAAATTGCAGACATTAAGTAAAGATATGCATGTCAATGAAAATGTTAAATTTATGTCATATTTGAATATCATTTTTCTAAAACATAATATTATTTATTCATCACCAAAGACAACACAATCATATGTGTTCTCTTTGGAGATTGCGTTGTCAATACTTACCATTCTCTATAGCTCTAAAATGATCCATCTATAGTTGTGGTGATGAAGTTTGTTTGAGCTAGAAAAAAAGGTTAGACAAAAACTTGGTTAACAAAAAATAAATAAAGCTATTTAAAGTACTCAAATAACTTGATCATGTTTTAGTTCATGTTATTATTTTTTTAACAACTGTCTTCCATGTAGAGTTTCAAAAACTTGGGCGGTTTCTAACTCTTTCATGACTAGCATCATATTGTTTAATCCATATATCCCAGAAGTTTATGATATGTTGGAAAGGTTATTTTAGTATGATCACTATGTTTGTATAGTTCTGTATATGTCCTTTGTTAATATACTTTAGGATAATAATTTTATCTAATTTTCATTGTTTTGTTGCTTATCCATTTTATATAGTTTGCAAACAACCCTAGATGTTATTGCTCAGAGTTTTAGCCAAATCATACAGACTCAATAATCCCAACCATTTATTGCATCAATGCTTCAAAGCATAAAAAAGATAACGATATCTGAGATTGGTCAACAAGATGAGGTCCCCCAACTTTTTAGTTTAATTCTTAATTTTAAGACATCTTCCTTTTTCATTATTAGGTGCCATAACTTATTTTTTTTTTTATATAGGAGGAGTCATTCGTAGTTGAGTGTGAGATTGACAAATTAGAGACAAAGTATGATTGGACTTACAATGGATGCCCAACTTGCTTTGCTAAACTAAAACTTGGTGAGAATGGCAAGGAGCACTATAAGCACTGCCATATAGATGTAACTCTAAAGGAAGTTAAGTATGCTACATATCTCCATTTTTAAAGTTAGTTCAGCATTCATTATGTCAACTAAAACATTACTTTAACATCAAATGACATGTTAATATCAAGTTAAAGGTTCACTATTCTGTATCAGACAGTACTGGGATTGTATCAATTGTGTTTTTTGATTCCTTACCTATTCAGTTGATTGGCAAAACTACTACCTTACTAAAAATTCAGCCAGAGATGGTTAAGTTTATTGCTTTATACATTCACATTCACAATTTAATGGTTGGCCTTAATTTGTTATTTATTAACATCTCAGGAAGGGACGCCTTTTCTGTTCCCGGAAGAACTTGAAAATCCTATTGGGAAGAAGATGATCTTAAAGTTGAAGAAAAATACCTATAACAAGGAATTTTCAAACTCCAATATTAGTGTCTCATAATTTATACCACAGCAAGACCTAATGCCCTAGTTCATGGAGTCATTTACCCAAGAAGCCTAAGAAAATATGTTGGATGCAAATCCTAACATTAAGGTCTTAATTTTAACATTAAAGAATACTATTATGTACTACATTGATACATTATATTAATTGTTTTACAACATGCACAATTGTTAGTTACAGGAAACACATTTTAAGGGGGCACTATGGGGATGAAGCATATGGTTTGGAAAAAGTAGGTGACTATTATGTGTTTTCATTTTTTTACCACATAATATGCGAACCTTTACTAATTTTACATTTCAAGCTACAACAAATGCGGTGGTTACTGATTCTAACTTTTTGACACCTCCGGTGAAAAAGACAACCATTAATAATTAACATGCACTTAATTGTATAGATGTTGACAGTGATGATCAGACTCTTTCTTAAGCTTTGGCTGATAATCCCAAGAGGGTTTACAAACAAGGAAAGAGGGCTATATATGAAAATTATTCTCCTAGGTTGTCTAACTTTTTGCACCTAACTTTTACAAGCCAAGAACTAAGAAGGTGATTAAGAAGGAGAAGTTGTGATGATGATGTGTCTATACTGTTTGCTGAGTGCAACCTATGTATACTTTTATCTTAGTATCTTAGTTTTGGTATTGTCACAAATCTGTTTGTAGGTATTGTTGTACCCTTTTTAAACTAGGCATGTAAATCTCCTATATATGGAGCTTCTTTAAGCGTTACCAAGTTATGTATCACTTTCATATTGTGTTTACTAGCTATCGTAAGTAGCATCCATTTTAAAAAAATTAGATCTTTACTAACAATAATATTTAACAATTATTTACTACACATGCTGGTAACGTAATATTGTGATTGAAAAATTTCTTAACATTTTTATATATGTTTAATTACTGGTAAATATGTTTAGTATAAACAAATGGCCAAAAAGGTAACAAAAATATTTATTGGTGTTATGCATATATTTTTAATTCTACTATTTGCATTATGTATATATATATATATAATATAAGTAATATACTATGTATAAAA
Organism: Prosopis cineraria; assembly: GCF_029017545.1. NCBI lineage: Eukaryota > Viridiplantae > Streptophyta > Magnoliopsida > Fabales > Fabaceae > Prosopis > Prosopis cineraria. The sequence continues at coordinate 40,630,990 of NW_026555343.1, read as the reverse complement.
AAATAATATATTATTCTATTCATTATCACTATAATAATTATATACTTCAAAAAATTATACAAATGAAATAACTATATATTCAATAACAACATAAAATTACATAAATTTAAATCATAATATATTTTTTGGATTAAACTGTTAAAGACAATTGCTCCTTCTCAACATTTTTTTTAGTAGTGTTGGCCACTTTATACAGTTAGACAGTATCATCCTTAAACAATTTTTTAACTGCAAAATCATTATTTTTACAAATACATGTCATCTTCATTATCTGTTGTCGAGAAAGTGAAATAATCATCATTGTGCATGGTTTCATAATCATTCTATATTAACAGATAATAGTGAAGTTAATGGATCTTTAATTGGTATTAACTTTGATTGTTAACAAAATATCTTGACTAAAAATATACCCATAAATAGCTTCATCTACTCTATTAGATTATTTTTAGAAGCTTAAAGTAAGTTCTCAAATTAATTTGATTTCTACTTTTTCCTTACTTTGATTATTTTTAAGAATTTAAATAAACATAATAAACACTTACAAATAGTTTTTGTCCCCAAAAACAAAATTGATTCCTTCATTTAAGGAAAAAAATTAAAACAAATAGCCCTATAAAAAAAGTAGAAGGATAGAAGCCAATTCATAATCTATATAAATAATTATTGAATGTGTAGTATCTATGTAAATAAATAAATTTTTTGCATATTGGAGTCAATTTGGTAAAAAAAAAGGTATATGGCCAATAAGAACAGTTATTCAAATTTTCTCAACTCTTTTATATAGTTGACTTTTTCCATAGGTTCCAAACAAAAAAACTAACAAAGCATGCAAAAGCAGTAAAAAGGACACAATGAGGATGCTGGCACAGCTATTTGATTGTAGAAAAAGCATGTGGGGACCAAAAAAAGATGTGAGCAAATATTAAGGAAGATACTTCACGGGTGTAAATATTTGTAACAAACATTTGCTTTCCAATAGAGAATAGTTGGCAAGTATTATTTTATAAACATGCCTATCTCAAGGCATACTGTGTACTACTTCACATGCTGTATTAATTCTTACTTCCCCAGATATGAAGTCACACATGGGATGGATTCATTGAAAAACGACAAGAACTATGGTTTATCTCATGAAGTTATATGTCCAAACAGATAATTGACGGCTATTGTAATAGAAGCATTCAACTTACATAGTATGTAATATGCCACATCATGTTTTACTTACTTTTTAATATTGCATAATTTTAATACTATTATGTTTTTCTTTAAATTACATAGATAAAATAGTCAAAATCATATAAATTAGCATGCATTTCCAGTATTAGAAATTGTTGTCATTCTATTTTTTAAGCTTATATTTTCAAAATTACAACTGTGGTAAGAAAAAAGAATATCAAATTACAACATGAGGAGATTTGGGGAAGAACCTTTGATAAACCACAAACGAAAGAGTTCGACGATATAAGGACTTAGAAAATGGTCATTTCATCATTTACTATCATCAGGTTAGTACTTTCATGTTGTACATTTGTTTTTTTACATGAGATTACCATAATTTTCTAATTATATATACCTTCTATTTGCATGATTTGTAAACTAATAAAATGAGAATGAAGTAGATGCATTTACGTAGCCTTCATCAATGCTTTCACAGCAATGCCTGACTGGATGTAAACAACAAACACATAAAAATGTGCTGCAAGACATCACTAATGTCTCCGTCAACCTATCAACAAAATTCAATCTTACAAATCCATCAAGTAATGCATGTTTTCATTGTACATGAACACATTTGTCATACTTTACCATATTAGAGACAGGTAAAAAAAAAAACAAAGGTCTCTACAAACAAAGTGAACAAGTATAAATTGATACAAAAGAATTCTAAGATAAGGGATACTTGCAATGGTAAAGATCATAGAAGAGTTGTATAAATTTATTGAGCAGTTTAAAGAATATATTTGTAGTATATCTTTTAAAAATAATATTCTTTTCTACAATTTATTTCTAGATTTCAATGATGAAGGTAATCATCACTCAGAACAACAAAATGATAATAGTAAGCTTTTATTGATGATTTTATTATGATCTCATAAATAATATTTCACAAAAATAATTTTACTAACAAAATACTTACAGCGTAGGTGCTAATGAAGATAACATAGCTCAAACAAATATCATTGCAAGGTGCTTAACAAACCATTGTAACTATATGCATTACATTGAAAAATGATCATCACTCAGAACAACAAAATGATAATAGTAAGCTTTTATTGATGATTTTAGTATGATCTCATAAATAATATTTCACAAAAATAAATTTTACTAACAAAATACTTACAGCTGTAGGTGCTAATGAAGATAACATAGCTCAAACAAATATCATTGCAAGGTGCTTAACAAACCATTGTAACTATTAGCATTACATTGAAAAATGTGATACATGTCAACAAGTATATGTGGTTTTTAGAATATGATCCTATACTTTTTCAAATCATTTATGCTACCAGACTACCTAGATGAAGGAGACCCTATTCACAAATGTTCTATTTTGTGATGCACTCACGTGGCATAATGAATGCGTCAAAAATTTTAAACTAATGGGTCAGCTAAAATTTTTCTTTGTGTTGCCTACAAGGCAAATTGCAACTTTCATTGATCAAAGAACCTCCAAATCTATTGAAGAAATTTTTCTTTGACAAGAAATCTTCATTGTCGAAGAATTTCATTGAAAATATTAGGTCCTACAATAATATGTTTGCATAATTTCATTGAAAATATTAGGTCCTACAATAATATGTTTGCATTCACATCAATGAGAGGTAAAATTGTACATTCAACCAATTCGGGTGATGGTCCTTACTGTTTTATACTCAATGGTCAAAATTACCATAGAATAGGTAGTCTTTCTGCTACTCGAAGGATATAAGCCAATATATTTCTATTTTTACATATATGACAATAGAGAATGAAGTGAAGAATGAATCTCAACTGTAAGGTATCTAAATCATTATTATGTATGATAATTTAGCTCCATTCATCTTGAATCATTGTTCTAATATTTTAACTGTATAATGTACAGCACCAAAAGCAAATAACACAATCCGACCACAAAGAGTCAAACAATAACATTACATGATCTGTTGGACAACATAATGTCTTTGTTCAGCAATATCGCAAAGCATAATCACTTATTCAAAGTAACAAAGGTGAAAACTATTAGATTGTGCCTCATAAATCAACATGAGAAGGATAGGGGAATTTATAACCTACTTACAACATCTGAAGTTACAGCTTTAATTATAAGTGACATGGATTCTTTTTTTCCAGCCTAGAGATATAATTGTTGAAGAGCTTTCTGGTGAGCTTACAAGAATAAAATGAGCTTCATACATCATATTTGCCTCTCCAAAACCTATTGTTGTACCCTTTTAGAGAAGAGGATAGCGTGATGACATAGAATATCATTCATGTGATGACATAGATGATTATGATTCAATAATGCTGACAACTACAAAAAAGAAGATGGTTACAATAAGAGAATTTTTTTGCTTCAAAGTCATGAAAAGAGAGTTAGAGGTTTCTACTTTATTACGTGAATCTAAACTGTTTCAATAGTTCATTGTTGATGGTTACACAATGATGAAATCTCAGAGGCTTCTCCCATCAGAACTCACTAGCAAGATCTTAAGGCTGATTTATATTAATGGTTATTCGATGCATTAATCAGTGGCGAGACAAATGCTTTACAAAGTGGAAAATGAATCATAGTACCATCTTCTTTTACAGGGAGAGCAAAATATATGATTCAAAATTACCAAGATGCGATGGCTATATGTAGATAGGTTGGGTACCTTGATTTATTTCTAACCTTTACTTGTAATCTTGCATGGCTAGAGAGTAAATGACTATACTAGAAGAGATAATTACACCATCAAACAGACCTAACATCCTTTATGGATATTCAAGCTAAGGTACAACAACTTTTGAAGGTGATAAAAGAGACAAAAATGTTTGAGACTATAAGGACAGTTTGTTTTTAATAATTAGCAAAAATTGCATGTCGTTTTATTGAATTGTACTAAAATATATTGACAATGCATACCTTTTGTAACAAAAATATATACTATAGAATTTCAAAAGAGAGGATCACCACATGCTCATATACTTCGTTTCTTGGATGAGTCAAACAAGTTGAAGACTGCAGAAGACATAAACAAAATTATTATCATAGAAATACCTGACAGTTACAATCACATCTTCTATATCAGTTATAAAAAACATACATGATACATGGTTCATGTGGAGCTACAAATCCAACCTCACCTTGTATGAAAGAAAACAAATGCAGTAAGTACTTCCCAAAAAAAAATAGAACAACAAACATAGTCACTAACGGAGGGATTCCCTACTTCCAGAAAGAGAGATGATAGACGACATTATTGTTAAGAATGGTGTGGAATTAGATAATTGGTTTTTTGTGCCTTACAATCCTAATCTATTATACCTGTTTCAAGCACATATCACATTGAAAAAACAATCAATCAACTTTTATCAAGTATTATATTTAAATACATCAGCAAAGGAATGACAGGGCGATTGTTGCACTATACAACAACAACAATAATGCTTCTGGTCAAGTCACTGATAAGATCAAACAATATTTAGACTGTAGGTTATGTTTTCCCTTCTATAGATTTCAATTACTATAATGATTGTAATAAAAGCAAATAGTAAGGCAGCATGAAATTAACACACGTCTTAAAAACTTTTATAAGTATACTCTTCATGTGAGGTAGCATGGAGACTATGTGCTTTTGATATACATCATAGATATCTTGCAGTAGAATGTGTAATCTACTCAGCATTTGATGATGTTCCTTCATTATTAAATAAACAAAGGGTCAATGAATCAATGTTCCATTTGCTTGGATGCAGTGTAAGAAAGATGAAGACATACAAAAAAAAATTTACTTATGGTGAATTCCTATGCCACTATGTCTTTAACTAATCGTAAAGAAGAAAAGGGAAAGAAAGGAGAAAGGATTATATGGGGGAAGGATAGCTATCATCTCCAGCATCTGGAGAAAGATATTATTTGCAAATCTTGCTTACAAAAGTGAAGGGCACAATTGTCTTACGAAGATATTAGAACAATATAATGAGATTTTGTATCCCACTTTTAGAGTTGCATGTTATGCAATGGGTCTTTAGATGATGATAATGAATATATTGATGCTATAGGAGAAGCATCTATTTAAGCATTTGGTCATTCATTAAGGAAGATATTTGTTTTGCTTCTTAGTTGTTCAGTATCACGGCCTGAACTAATTTGGGAAGAGACAAAAGATAAACTATCAGAAGATATGCTATACATTCCTAGATAAATGAGCTTTAAAAGGTATTTTTATATCTCCAATACTCTTATTACATGTTATTCTTATCATCATGTATGTAAACTTTTTTGGTTTTTCTGTTAAGTATAGTTATAACTAACAATCAAAAGGAGGAAGCTACATTGTTTGAAATAGAGACACTTTTGCATAAAATGGTAGAACTTTGTTTGAATTTCCTTCCTTCCCTACAGTTAATACATCTTTCCTAATTGACATAACTAACCATCTCATCGTAGAGAATCAACTTTAACCACACTGAGTGGCGCAACAATCTGAGATTCTCATGTGGTTCTTTGAATAGTGAGTAACAACATATTTAAGAACATTATTATTGTAACAAAAAAAAAATAGAAGGGGGTTTCTTCTTTGTGTATGCTATGGAGGGACAGGGGAAGACATATTTATAGAATGCATTAACATTTATACTTCGTGCTCAAGATGAAATCATCTTGATAGTAGCATCGAGCGCCATTACACCAACATTAATACTAGGAGATAAAATAGCACATTCTAGATTTGCTATCCCCATTAACATCATAAAGATTCCATGTGCAACATCAAACATAAAGTCCACTAGCAAACTTCATTATACAAACAAGGCTAATCGTATGGGATGAAGCTCCAATGATAAGAAGATATTACAAAGAAGCATTTAATCATTCATTAAGGGATGTGATGCATAATGATCAACCATTTAGGGGTAAATGTATAGTTATGGGTGGTGATTTCAAACAAATTTTACCTGTTATGCCAAAAGATATAAGAGCTGAGATCGTCAATGCATCTATTAATGCATCATACTTATGGGATCATTGTAAAATCTACCACTTCATGACAAACGTGTGACTCACCGCATCTGCATCACAACATGATGCAAAAAAGTTGCAGGACTTTGCAAAGTGGCTTTTAGAGATTGGAGATGGAACTATAAGTTTGCCACATAATGGCATCGTAGAAATTACTATCCCAAATGAACTTTTGATACTAAATTATTCAGATCCACTTCTTGCAATAGTATCTTCAACATACCTAAACTTACTTCAAAATGTGGGAAGTACGAAATACTTTAATGATCGAGCTATCCTAAGACTAATTGTGGAATGTGTTAAACAAGTAAATGAGTACATGTGCTCACTTTTACTTGGAGATCATGTCACCTATTATAGCTTAGACTCTGTATACAAGTCAGCCCAAGACAATGATTCATTTGATGACCTTACACTACAAAATTTTTGAACACCATTGAAAGTTTAGGACTTCTTGCACATAAGTTAACATTAAAAGTTGGGGCGCCAATCATGTGGATGAGGAATGTTGACCAAGCATTTGGGCTATGCAATGGAACTAGAATGCATGTTACGAAACTTAGACGTAATGTCATTGAAGCGATTACTTTGAATGGTTCAAAACCAAATGAGAATGTATTAATCCACGGGATGGATATGAACCCGTCCGAAAGTAAATGGCCTTTCCATCTATAACGGATACAGTTCCCAATCATTTTGTCATTTGCAATGACAATAAACAAGAGTCAAGGACAAACGTTACATAATGTAGGTTATATTTACCAAGGCCAATGTTTACACATGGGCAACTTTATGTAACTTTATCCAGGGTGAAGAGTGTACAAGGATTAAAGATACTTATTCATGACACCAACAAGAGGCCATCTAAATGTACTTTTTATGTGGTTTAGCAAGAGGTTTTCTAGAACTTGCAATAATTGTTCATTGTTGTAGAACTTGTAATTCCTTTTTGCCTACAATTTAAAATGTTTCATTAATTGTATCTTAATTACTCTATATCAATTGCTCTTTGTCTCAATGACTCTACATCAACTATTTTCCGTGCAACGTATGGGAGTAAGAATATAGTCTTGTGAATTACAAGTCCCCAAACACGACCTTCTATCACCTACCTTAACCATTTTCTCTTTTTCCAATCTGCGTCTCTCTTTCTAGCTACGTGATATTAATCAATTATTAATTATTTTTATATTTATGATTTATGACATCGATGACATTTTTTTGCTTTTTTTTTTCTCGAGTAGCTTGAAAAGAATCATATCAAATGAAATTTAACTAGATGAAAAGTTTTTGGTTTATTAACTAGATGAAAAGTTATTGCGACAATAACCAAAACAAGAAAATTGATATATTTTTTTCAGTGTATTTACAAGTATTTGAAACCTGTGGATAATTTTTTTTTATCCGGAATCTATGTATAATTTTCTCAAAATCATATATTTAAATTAGTCCATTAACGTAATAATTTAAGATTAAAATTTTGAAATATAATTAAGATAGTATAATAAATTTATAAAACTCTAGTATTTTCTTGTTGCTTCATGGTGCAAACACAAGCTTTTAGTCCGCTTGGCTAATTAATATCTCTGTACTGTAGTCAGGATTAGACCGTGTGGCACTCTTATAACCACTAGATTAATGATGCTAATCTTGATAAAATTGGAGATTTGGATTCAGTATAAATATGAGAAGCACAGTGAAAGTATATCTCATAGCAGAATACCTAATAATCTAATTTACGTTTAATTTTAAAGATCCATTCCGGCCCCTTAGCTTTCAGGTTAAACATCAAAAATATTTTTAAATAAAATTATATAGTTCGTCATTTCTTTTATTTTATGGCATTGAGGTATTCAAAAATTCTCATTTGACAGGCTTCCATGCAATTAGAACTCAAACTATTATATGAAGTTATGGATTTACTCAAGGATTACAAAGCAAAGTAGCTGCTGTGGAGAATATCAATGAAAGACATATGAAAAAATTTAATACCTAACAAATATATGAACAGATTGAATACTTATTAAAACTTAAACTTCGCTTGTTAATCATAAATGTTTACTTGTCAAAATTCTTTATTAAATATTAAATTCTTTCAAATGTCATTCAACAATATTCTCTTTAACTACTAATACTTTTTTTTTTTATTGCATCTTCACTCGATGTCTTGAGATACTTGAAAATATTAACTAATTCAAATCTCCATTATGTCAGACCATTAATACTAACAGTGACTTCATGGGCACCTCAAAGGTGCTTTTATCATATTTATTTAATATAATTACATATTTCAAGATTCGAACTCAAGACTAATGATAAGTTGGTTTAACTCCTTTGATCAATTGAAGCTAGCGATTGATACTAAGTCACCTTATCATCAACGTAAGCACCACCTGATTGTAGTTTTAATGTAATTTTTTTGATACAATTGCTCATCATTTATGAGCCGAGCCAGATATAGGATTATATTAGCTATAAAACTTTCCTGACAAGTATTTAACAATATAATGACTAATAATCTCTCCAGTCCTACAATTCAAATATAAATATATAATATAGCTAGACAAAGAAAAACAAGATACATAGTGTTATTAATCATGTTTAAATTGAATAAAAAATAGGGAATAAAGGGCAAGAAAATGTGAAATTTAAACTTGGTCTAAATGTAATGATTTTATTTTTAAAGAATATTTAGATTGAAAATAATGGATGTGAGAAAACAACATTTACTAAAATTTAAATAAAACTAATTCCAAATTTTGTGGCCTCCCGCTACCTTTAAGATAATATCTCTAAATTTAAGCAGAGACCCATCGGCACAAGTTCACAACACGTTATTGATATAACGATAAAATATAATATTATTAATTTTGAGTAAATAAGTTCCACCTCGTAAAATATTTAATCTTTTTTTTTTAGCTAATAAATATTGAATCTGTCACAGGAGCGCCCAAATGGGAAAAGAAAAACACTTGGGGATGTGGTTGTCAAAAGTCATAGTTTTGTAATTGAAAATATTATCTTCAATCTGCATTCCTCAGAAAAGTGGGACAGAACTCATGCATTGATGAAGAAAACTGACGGGACGGCAAACTTCTTTTTCTTTTTCTTCGTTCCTTTTCTTTTTCGTTTTACTTTCCTTGAAATGTAATAGTTGATTATACTATTATTCTTAAGCAATACTTGAATTAACTAACAAATAAAAGCCAATAATTAAAAGATCAATAATCAAATGATAACTAACCAAGTCGGCAAGGATTATATTATGGTCCAAGGTATTGAATTTGAATTATAATACGTTTTTAAAAGAGTTATACCTCCCAAATAAATCTAACTTAATTTAAGTTTGGATTAGTCGGAGTCTAAAATGTTTAGAATGCAAAGTAGTTTGTTCAAAAAGACCAAATGATAACTATTTAAGCATTTAACTCTCAGTGTTGCTATGTTTTATATTTATTTTGGTGCTAACTTAGTGATAAGGAAGCACATAGAATAGACCCAAAACAAAACATAAATATATAGAATCCATTTACTCCTCTAGTGCACAATACTGGGCAGCGATAACTATTCTCTATTATAAAAACAGTTAGTTGAAATAATTATATTTTTGTTAAATGCCCTATACAAGCTTTTTTTTTTATAAATAATGATAATTGAAATTTTAATAGAGTATTTTTTTAAAAAAATAATAAATGAAGTAAGAGTATAGTTTTAAAAATTATAAAAAATATTCAATACCTAGTATTCTGAACCCTGCCAGGCTTTTAAAAAAATTTATACATTATAGACTGGATGGAGTAATAACATAGAGTATGCTCGTATATGTATATATTTTGGTTATCGAGTTGGTGCATTTGTATTTAATAGAACAAAAACTTTCGCTTCAGAGAGAGTCATGAAGAAAGCTGGCAATACTTTGATTGATTTCTATAAACACATGACTTCAATATAAAAACTCAGAAATTAAATCCTGTTTTTAAAATACACTATACTCCTATTTAATTATTAAAAAATATAATTAGCATGACCAATTTTTATCATAAACTATCACCGTTAACCACATGCAACCATCATTATCAGCCTATTTTTAATTCTAAAATTATTTTTAAATTAATATAATGAAATAAATTTTCATTTTGTTTTGTTTTGTTTTATTTTGAAGAACAATCATAAAAAGTTGTATTAAAAAATAATTTTAAAAAACAAAAAAATGGAAACATTAATCAAATTGGCTCTAATTGACTAGAACCAAAGTATTTAATTCATAACTTCCAGAACTCTTATCTATGGGTTTCCTCCAATTAAATTCCACAAATTACAGTTTTTATATTTTTAAAAATAAAAAACTCATTTAGATAAGTGTTTTGGATTTAATTATTTTCAAAAGTGTTTTATTTTTTATTTTTCTTATTTTCAAAATCTCCTGCATTTGATTATTGGAAAATATAGTTAATTTAACCAATTTATATCATAGACCACCACTAATAACCCCTTGCAATTATCACTATTGGAATATTTTTAAATTTTTAAATTATTTTTAAATTGACATAACCAAACATATTTCATTTTGTTTTTTTAAAATAATTCCAAAAACTATATTATAAAATAGTCTCTAAGAACAAAAAAATGAAAATAAAAACCATACATGCATGCCCTTAGATTTTAATTTTCATACCATGAAGCTTCAAATGCGCATCCTGCTGCACACTTTTGTCGGTTTGATCTGTTAAACGTCGCAAAATGTTCCTATCCTCCAGCAGTAGCAGGGTGAAAATGTGTACCAAAATAAAATCTAATTATAAGATGAACAAATGCTTACTGACAAATAATTAGTCTGTAGTATTTGAGAAGAAAGTTGAATTTTGATTATTGGTTGATTGGTACTTTAATCTAGAGGTTTCATTTCACGTTAGAAAAAATTAAAACTATAATTTTCACAAGAATAAGTGATTTTCATCATGAAATCATATATATTAGTGGCTTCCAACAACTTAGAACCACATGTATAAATATAATGGGATTGTTTCATGAACATGGTGGTGGTGGCTCTAGCATGCTCTCCCGTGTTCAAATCATTATTGGGCAGATAGTGATAGATGATAAAGCAAGAGTACTATACAATGCACATACATTAAGATGATGTAATAAGGAGTCTGTCCTTGATTAATTACTAAAGTTCAAGAGATATATGGCCAAGACAACAGGTTGAAGAGAAGTGCCACTTTATATGCTAAGCTCTTACTTCATATTTTAGGTTCCACTTGCTTACAATGTGTCTTGATCTGGATTGATGGATCGTGATTTGGACATTGTCCTCAGGTCATAATATGTATCTTTTAATTATAGTTACATACAATATATTAGGGCAAAAAACAATTTCTTTTTTCTTTTTGATAACAAGGGAAAAAAAAACACGATTTCACGTGTGAAAAAGTTGTCATAATTCCGCGTCATTTTCCTTGAATGCATGATGTCAATGGTAACTAATAATTTAACTTGTGTGATTTTAAGTGCAGCACACAGGCAGTGGCCAAAAAAAAAGTGCAACACATAGATAATTTTAGTTTTATCAGTTGCATGTGAGCTTATTTCATGTAAATTAAAATATAATAGAGTTCATGCAGGTAATCTGATTACCATATTTGAATTCCCTTTTTGATATTTATTTGAGAACTAAAAAAAGGCTAACAATATTTCTGCAAATGCTCTTTGAGCTTGAAGGTATATATGCTCTGATCAACTCTTAAATTCAATTCGCCTAAACTTTCCTATATAAAAGAAAAAAAAGAAGAAGAAGCCCTGACAATTACATACGTTAGAGTAAATTATAGATGAACTGGACACACATCTAGAAGGGAAAGTACAACATTATTTATAGGCTATAGCTTGTAAATAGTATGGCTCTTGGTTATAGCATATTTGCTCTTAAAGTATTTTTTAAGGAACGCATAATATCCTAAAATATTTGTTATTACACTTTTACCCTTCAAGTAATTAAATCAGAATATTTTCTATCTTGACATGTGTCTTGTGGGCCCCATGTCACAAAATGCTCCAATTTAATGGATGTTGGTGAGGAGTTAACGTTAGGGTAGAGAATGCTTTGATTTAATTATTTTAGGGGCAAAATTGTTATGATAAATATTTTAGATATTAGGTGCTTTTTGGAGAATATTTCAAAGATAAAAATGCACATTTATTCTAACATACACTTTCCATATACTCCTTTCGTTTTTATCTATAAGAGAAAAAAAATCATATCACACATTTTAAAAATAATAATTATGTCTAAAAATAAAAAAAGAACTAAAATGCCCTATATTAATTAACATGAGCATGCATTAATTATTTTTCATTAATATAAATTATGAGGGGTGATTTATGAAATGTATAATAAATGATTATTAAAATAAGTGATTTTGTTTATATAAAAAAATAAAAAGTGATAATTTCTCTTGCAAAAAAAAAGAGGAGGGAGTATAGTTTTAAAGGATCAATCATATTATTTATAGTAACTTATATGATTTTTATAAAGTTTATAAATATCATATATAAAAGACTAAAGGATATATATATATATATATATATACACTCCTTCTATTATAAAATATAAGATATTTTTAACTAAATTTCACCCTCAATAAAATAATTACTTGTCTTTAAATAAACTTTATTTTCATATTTACTCTATTTAATAGGTGTTTCACCTTAAAAAATATATGAAGTGATCTATTTAATAGGGACACTTTTGAAAAAGATAATGATTATACTTTAGAAGACTAAAAATATCTTATATTTTTAATATTTAATTTGTCAAAAAATGTTTCATATTTTTAAATTTATAGTAACTTATATGATTTTTTATAAAGTTTATAAATATCATATATAAAAGACTAAAGGATATATATATATACACTCCTTCTATTATAAAATATAAGATATTTTTAACTAAATTTCACCCTCAATAAAATAATTACTTGTCTTTAAATAAACTTTATCTTTTCATATTTACTCTATTTAATAGGTGTTTCACCTTAAAAAATATATGAAGTGATCTATTTAATAGGGACATTTTTAAAAAACATAATAATTATACTTTAAAAGACTAAAAATACCTTATATTTTTTAATATTTAATTTGTTAAAAATGTTTCATATTTTTAAACAGATGAAGTATATAATCTGAATTTCTTTCTCGATATATATATATATATATATATTATGACTAGAAAAGGGTCGTCCTCGTCAATGCAATATTTGAATCGTTGCTCCCATAACTTTTATAAATACACTAGACAGTGCATTTGTGTTTTACATAAATTTGAGAACAGTAATTCTACAAAACTTGTGTGTGTGTGTGTGTATGCATGTATGTATATATCGAATTAGCTATATATTCATGAAAGACGGAAGATGATTACGTACACGTACGTAGAGAACTCTATGGCAATCGATCACACACTCACTTCATTATTATGGTAGTTTTCTTGAGTCGAAACGATGGATTATATTGCTAAGATGAAAAGAGACCCTACTGTAACTTGGAAGCTGAAAAACATACACTTTAGAATAATCCTTCCTTCTCGTACCATTTATAAATCACTTTTTATATATTTTATTAAAAAACACATTAAAATTCATTAACTTCCTTTAAAAATTTAATAAATTTTATATTTTGTAAGTACATATAATTTAACAACGCATGCACTTTATCTCACCAACATTTCCTTCTATCTCCGTCTTGTAAATAATATCAGAGGAGGTCTTTAGATTGATGTAGAAGGTGCGAGGGAGCTCTATAGCTTTTGGATTTTGACAGCAGCAGAATGTAGCAAGGGAAGAAGAAAACAAAGAGAACTGTGACGGGCTGGGTGACGAGAATGGAAGATGGGAACAGAAATCCGATGCACACAAATCATATGTGTAACGAAATGGAGCAGGAAAAGTGTTACACGAAAGTGAGCAGGCATGAAGGGATAGGGTTGGTCGAGTCTCGTTTCGGATCTCGTCATGCATAAGAACGAGGACGTGCGACAACGTTGAGATCCAAGAGCCGCGTGGTAATGTCGTTTACTCGCCGGACACGATGTCCCTGTTCCGGATTTGATTACCTGCTCCAACTTGTGCAGTTGCACTTTAAAATACTATTGCTTTTGTGTTTCATGGGCTCCATAGAACAGGAGCTAGGTTGTAAGATGGAACTGCTCCAGATCATTCAACAACATATCATCAATGGCACTCATCTGTGTGGATTATAGTGCTGATAGATCCACTCAATCGCCACACGTCCCTTTTCTCTTCATCAAGTTTGCCATTTTAGACTTGTACTTTTATGTGTGTGTGTGTGTATCTGCTCTTATGATTATATAATTAACTTTCAAATATAATTTGTGTTTTGTACTCCCTTTGTTCAATATGCCATTAATTAAGGCTTTTTTAAACATACCCTTAATTATGGGTGTACCCTTGATCCTTATTGTAGTTTGACTTTTGGAAAGATTTTTTGGTAATTAATATGAGACATTTGATAGGATATTAATTATATTTTTTAATATTATCGCTATCTAAATTCATTAATGCAAATTTGAAAACAAATTTATTTAAATAGGGGTAAAATTAAAAGTTTATCATATGTTCATATAATTTAATAACTTAACCACTTCTACTTGGTTCCAATGAGGTAGTTAGATATGTTTTATAATAGAGATCAAATGGAGTAATTAATAGGATTTTTTTAATTTGAGACACTCTATTAAATAAGATAGTAAACATGTTAAATGGTGTATAATTTTAAAGACAATTAATTAAAATATCTTATAATATTGAAAACATAAAGAATATTGATTAATTACGCTTTTAGTGGGGTAGTATTTGGAAGGTTAGCCCTAATTATATGCACAGCCAGGTTGAATATTATATGGCCTTTAACCCATGAAATTATTTTATAATAATTAAAAAATGTGATAGGTTTAATTTCACTCGCATTTTATATTTGAAAGCGTAGAAACCGAAATTTTGGAGAATTTGAGAATAATAAATAATTAAAGTACGTTAAAAATGAAGTATGGATATAATACCAAAAAAAAATACAAAATGTAGTGTGCAAGGAGATATAGATAACATGGATATGTAGAACACAATAAAGAATTACTAGTTCATCCGCCTTCACGGTCTATAATTTTTTTTTTTAATGAGAGTCATTTTCAAAAGTGACAACAAATATTGAAATGTTTTTAACAAACTCGAATTAATTTTAATAAATTATATTGATATGTATAAAATATTCAAAATTGACTTGATTCGAAGCACAAGCTTCTGTTCCAGGAAATGGCCTTTTGTATATTTCTCTCGGGACACATATGTATGTCGTAAATTTTCAAACCATGGATGCTGTTTGCAACATGCTATTTAAGAAACTAATCTCTTGCCAATTATTTTGATTATTGCTATTATTATTGGACACAACGCACATGCAATCGACCACTACACTGGCCGCCTGAATGTCTAATGCTAGATTTCTCTTGTATTGTTTTAGAGTAAAGATTTTCTGAATCTTTGGATTTCAAACTCGAGGCGTGAATTGTGCGAGGAAGGTTTGAGAAGAAAGAAGAAAACCAAGGTAGTTAAAATAATTAATGGACAGAAACAAGCACGATTTTCGCGGTTACATATCTTTGGACGAAAATCATATAAAAATAAGCCCCGGGCAAGTATGATTATGGAAGATCAAATCCCTTAAACTTCCCATTTGCCAACAAATCTCTTTAACTTGGACCACTCACAAATTGGGATTTGTGTTCAATGAGCCAGCTCAATCTCATGTGTAATTTAATTTATTTTTTATTCTATTTTATATTTATTGTTGTATAATAATGGGGAGTGATGTAAGGGAGCTCATCAGGAAGATGGTTAAGGAATGAATATAAAGGCAATGGATCAAGACTACGAATTGTATCCAGTAGTAGGAGTTAATATTTCATAATATAGCAAATTAAAGTTTGAATTCATTGAAAAAGATGCTTACATTTAATACCTAATCATATTTCAAATATGATTAATTTTAATAAAAGCATACTTATAAACAATACAACAACAATAACAAACAACAAGCCTTTATCCCACTAGGTGGGGTCGGCTACATGGATTGCAAGACGCCATTGTGCTCTATCATTTATCAAGCTTTTAGAAATATTATTAATTAAGAGATCACGTTCAACAACTTCCAAGAGTGTTCTCCTAGGCCTTCCTCTACCTCTCTTAATCGGACTCAAAGTTATATGTTCCACTCTTCTCACTGATGCCTCCCTTGGTCTTCTTTGTATATGCCCAAACCATCTCAACCGATTTTCTACCATTTTTTCCTCAATAGGTGCCACCCTCACTTTTTCGCGTATGTGCTCATTTCGAATTTTATCTTTATGTGTATGTCCGCACATCCATCGTAACATTCTCATCTCTGCTACTCCAACTTTATGCTCTTGCTGTCCCGTTAGAGCCCAGCATTCACTACTATATAACATTGCCGGTCTGATAGCCATACTTATAAACAATAAAAAAAAAATATGGTGGATTGAGATGAACAGATAGGCAAGTCCCAGAAAGAAAGAGGTTTACCAAATGGGAAGCCATGTGGGCTTGATTTTGTTTTTGGCCAAATGTGGGCTTGATTGAAAGAACGTATCTTCATTCATGTTCCCAGTCATTTTTATTACCATTTTAATCACCCTTAAAGGCATTATTTGTTGCTAAACGATGAACATATAGATGGTTTCTCAAATAATTTATTTTATATTACCAACCATATAGATTTGTTTATTCTATCAAATAAAAGTTTAAGTGAATTATTTTTCGATGGTTCACCAAAATTGGATATACTCACAAGCTCAAATAACATTTAAATATGTATTTATAAATTATCCATCAATAAAATTCCTACATCCAGTGCTTAAGAAGTATTTATAGATTGTCCATCAATAAAATTCTTATATCCATGATGTGCGACTTAAATTTACAATCTTTTTTTATCAATTGAATTAATCTTGGGCATTTAATATATAGATTTAGATCCTATTATAAGGCGCTAACATTGCCATCAAAAGCAACGAGGAAGCTGCCCTTGAACCTAAGTGAATTGGGCCAAGGTATGGGCTTGAGCCCAAAACAAATTTTTAGGATCGAAAATCTAAGTTAGCAACTGAGGTAGGCTTTGACCTTGATATTGAATTTTGTTACAGAAGCCCAAAGACTGTATGTGAAGATGACATGAACCTGGTCCTAGCCTGAACAAAATATGAATTTTGATGGAGCTCGCCCATGCCTGTATACTACAATTTTGTATATTTAGAATTTAGAATTTAGAATTTAGGGCTTTGCACTCTTGTGCGCAAGAAAGGGTCTGTAAGTTCAGGTTAAGTTGGGACATTCTGTGCCATGGCAGCTTTTTTGTACGTGGAAGGCCGTAAGTTCAATCTGATTTATAATTTTAACTTTGATATTTGCTCTTGTAATTTACAAAAAAAAAAAAAAAGTTGCACTCGTCATTCATTGCTTGCTTACACTATGGACATAGTTTTGATGCATGAATTAAAGTTTCTTCAACAAAAGATTTTGTTGAGAATAAAGATTTATTCAATTCACAAAAATGCGACTTACACTTGGAATGAGTTTTTAACACTGAGCTAGCTATAGTCTAGAGCACAACTTATTTAAATTTTTACCCAAAAAAAAAAAACCTATATCCATGTTTACTTATAGTCTATATAATATGATGTGGTGTTTACTGAACTAATTATTATTCATTAGAATGTTGACTTGTGAGATGCATAACATAAATTGTCGACCAGTAAGTCACGCATGTGTCATCTAAATGCAAACTCTTGATTTCACAGGGGTAGAATTCATTGACACGACAATTATAATTACCGATAAAATAAATATTATAATAAATTAATATGGACAAATAAATCATGTAATCATATAAAAAAATAAATCATGTTATCCAATGTAGGCTATATTTATCAAATTCTACCATTATTCATAAAAATTAACTTCTTAAAAAATCATAACAAAATTGATGATTTATTTTTTAAAAAAGACGCATAATTATGGTAATCAAGTTCCAAGTTACCACCTTCATTCTAAATATAGAAGAAAATAACTAATTCATATAAGTTAAGAAAGTTGATTACTGATTGGGCATGATAATTATGTATAAAAATAAAAAATTAAATTAAATTATTCTTGTAATTAATAAAATAAATTTGTCTAATAAAAATACATATTAATTTTATGACAAATTTTAATAAACGTTCAATTTTACTTATAAATGAAATCAAAGAGAAACATGTACTTCCTATGTTTAAAAATATAAAATATTTTTAATCGAATTTCACCTTCAATAAAGTAATTACTTATTTTTAAATTAATCATATCTTTTCATATTTATCCATATTAAACACGCTATAATAAATATAAAGTTATTATTAATAAAAATATTTTAAAAAAATAATAATTACATCTTAAATATTAAAAATATTTTATATTTTTTAATATATAATTTTTTTAAAAATATTTTATATTTTTAAATGGTAACTCGTTGCCATGAACCATTTTTTAGCGAATTGTTGTCAATTCTGAATAAACGACACCGTTTTACTTGCTTAAGCAGCGTGTGCCAGTGCCAGACTTGTTTCCAATCGCGATCGCGGTCTCAAAGCTGAAGGGTAAATCATAAATGTTTCTGCGCTGCTCTTCGAGTTCGAGTTCGAGTTAGAGTTCGTCGTCTTCGGTCTGAAACACGAAGACTGAGTCACCGCACTAAGTACCTTAACCATGAGTCGAGGAAGTGGAGGAGGATACGATCGTCATATTACTATTTTCTCTCCCGAAGGTCGTCTCTTCCAAGTGGGTATGGAACTTCTACTGCCTCCAACTCATGCTGTAGTTTTATTCTGATTTGGGGCTTCATATTTCAATACAAAGGAACAATGTTTTACGATTTAGAACCTCTTCATATTGGCTCAATTAAAAAAAAAAATTTCTCGAACTTCTGTTGTTGATTTCTTTTTCAAGTTTTAGCCTGAAGAGTTTTTAATTATTGACTGCGGGTTTTCTAAATGCCAAAATAGAGTATGCTTTTAAGGCTGTTAAGTCTGCTGGTATTACCTCAATTGGCGTCCGAGGGAAGGATTCCGTCTGTGTTGTTACCCAGAAAAAGGTTCCGGTGAGTGCGTTACGCCATTTGTGGCTGCTTTGGGTATTTGTGCAAGCTGTGAGTCTAAATTGGTTTAAATGAATAATTTTCCGCAGGACAAGCTCTTGGATCAGACAAGTGTTACTCATCTATTTCCCATCACAGAGTACCTTGGTTTATTGGCAACTGGGATAACAGGTCAGACTGAGTTAATTGAGGTGTTTGAAATTCATACTCTCAACAGAATGACTTTGTCGTGGGTATTCTAGAAAACGTCACTGGAAACGTTGCATTTGGAGCAGGCTTGACTTTATGAGATGTTGACATGATTCTTTGTTGTATAATAGAACTTTAATATGAGAAGTAACATTTACATTATTCTTTTAATATATCTTGAACGAAAAGAAATTTTGGCATTCAGAGCTCACGCTTACTTCATCATGCTACTTCCCAGCTGATGCTAGGACGCTGGTTCAGCAAGCAAGGAATGAAGCAGCCGAGTTTCGCTTTACATATGGATATGAGATGCCTGTCGATGTGTTGGCCAAATGGTAAGTTGTTTACTTTTAAAGAAGATAATCAGTTACAATTGCTTTGCACTCATTAATTCGTTTAATTTCTGTAATTCATATGGCCTTTTTTTTTTTTTTTGTACTGACAAATGTTTACCGCACCCTGACTTTGTGGTATTCACATATTATACAACGGAACAGTACATAAGAATATTTCCAGTATCCTTCAAATATGTAGTGTCTAAACCGGGTGTTTTGAATATTCCATTCTGTATGCAAAATGTTGTTTGCACAAATTCTGGTGCAACCACTGGCATCTTGTGTGCTGGGATTTTGCTGAAGCTCTTGTTGCTTTCCTTCATAATAGGTAGGCTGACAAACCCCAAAATAGCTTCCATATTTACTTCTTGCGGCAATTTTTTTTTTTTTTGGATAAAGAGAGCATTTCTGGCTGCAATTTTACTTTTGGATAGCTATAAGCTTGTTAGGCGTCACCTTTTTCTTTGGTCACTGGGTGTGGATCCACTGTGCCATATATTGGTTGTCTGATGATTGAGATTCTCTGATTGAATGGCATATCAAACTTTTGCTGCTCTCAGTTGGTCATGGCATCATACATTACCCTTATTTCTTTGATATGATTGAAGAATTCATGGGCAGCATAATTTAGTCCTTATGTTGGCTGCCAGGTTGATTTCTTTTATGCATAACAGCATAGGATAATATGGGCGGTTGCAAGTTGCAATAAATCAGTTTTTTATTTTTACTTTTTTATTTTTATGCTTTGGACCTTGACATTGATTGTGATAATTTTTTTAATGGATAATTTATTTGAATTATAACATTGGAGTTAGATTTTGACACATTACCAATACATCTATCTGACCATTGTTGGAAATTATTGTTTCCTAGGATTGCTGACAAGTCACAGATCTACACTCAGCATGCTTACATGAGACCGCTTGGAGTAGGTTTGTTTTTCATCCTTCTCGTTGAAAGGAAGGGGATAAAATCTCTTTTGAGAAAGATTTAATCATCAAATTAAGCTTGGTCAGATTATTATTGTTAATTTTTTGAGGTTCCCAACCCCTCTTCTCGTATGAAAATATATATAGGCTTCCTGTAAAACCAAAAGATAAGATACAACTGAACCCATGTTGACCAAATAAAAAAAATTTTGAACTCTTTTCACAAAAAAATAAATAATTATTGAAAGCAAATAAATATGCTTTTTAATTGTAAAAGTAATAATCTTACAATCAAATGCTTGAAGGCACTTTAGTTTTATTTGGTTTTAGGGAAGTTCTATGTGTATTTTTTTCATAAAGTAGGGGAGAGTCATGTAATTAAGCCATCTTTGGGAGGGAATAGAGTAATTTGCACTGTATTTTACTTAAAGTTCTCATTATTGATGTTGGTTTCTTGTTTTTTATTTCCATTCTGTTGCATTTTGAAGTTGCTATGGTCTTGGGTATTGATGAAGAATATGGACCTCGACTTTATAAATGTGATCCAGCTGGTCATTACTTTGGTCACAAGGTACATTTGAGATCATCTTGCTTTATAATTATACTGATGTTAGATATACTGTGGACTGTGGTGCAAGAAGACACAAAGATATGCTAAGGATATCTTTAACACCATAGAGCTTGCGATGGAATTCCTTATTGCTAATATTACCCTGCACTCAATGACATGTATAGGATGGGTATTGCTAGATGAGGCAAAAATAGTATCAATGATTAACATTTTTTGCTTATACTTTGGCAAAGTTGTTCATTTTGTATCTGTGCAATTGATATACCGGAATTAAATTGTGGTATTGATGAAGGTATGGTTAGTGAAAGAGGAAACAATTTATTTATATATTTATTTTTTAGAATAGAATTTCTAAAGCTGGGTTATACAGTGGAGACGGTAGACATAGTGAAATTTTTTAATAATTATTGTTAGTAAAATTATTCTCACAATCTCAAACTAAAAATAAATTTGAGTTGTTATGATGATGGAGGGAATATCTCTATAATGATAGAGCACAATAACATCGTGCAATACATGTAACTGAACCCACTTAGTGGGATAAGGTTTGTTGTTGTTGTTATGATGATAGACTCTGTTATAAAGTATTAAATTATTAGCTGGGTCATATGGTCCATTGTCCCCATTTCACTTATCCTTATCTGGAACGGAAGCTATTTTCTCCATATATTTCCTTTTCAGGTTTCCCCATTTCTAGTCTAGGTCTTGTAAATGCACCTTGTGGTCAGTCTCTGAATAATCAAATGATGTCCTCCTTGTTTCATTGCTACATTACACATTGATAGATACTTCGGCTTGGGTTTAATTCTTTGCATGTATGTGCTTGGAGACGGCTTAATTTTTTTGTTGGGATATATGATGTTTTCAGGCCTCCAGTGCTGGATTAAAAGAGCAAGAGGCAATTAATTTCTTGGAAAAAAAGATGAAGAATGATCCTTCATTTACCTATGAAGAGACAGTACAGGTATTGTTGCATTTTAAGATGATTTAGGTTTGAGTTTTGAATGGGCACATTGAATTGCCTGAGAAGTGGACCATCAGATTCCTTCTAATTCCTGTTTTGTGGGGCCACGCATGAGTAATGGATTTTTAGGTTCTTTGATCTTCTCTAGAATTATAATTATAAAGTTCTGCCTGTTTTACGCACTTACTTGATATGATCTATCGATGAGCTACCTTTTGTTGGGTTGATCTCTGCCATGCTTTGACTGGAAACTTGTGTCTTTTTCCCTGAGATGTATTAGTTAGTTAGTTGCATATATTCTTTTTGTTCTATTGAGGCTTGAGACTTGACATTGAGTGAATTTGGTAATTCCATATTTCAATTTGCCTCCTTGTCTACTCATTTTAATTAGTTTGTTATTTTATCACAAATTTGCTTTCCTGGAATAGCTTTTAGGTTTATTAACTTGGAAGGTGCTACTAAACATGAATACGCTTGAATGCTGAAAATCTGATTAGTACTTGTTGAAAGGCAGAAAGAGTGGAAATTTGCAAGTGGATTTTGAGATGAATCATTTCAGTTTTAAATGTTTTCCTAATGATGCCTGTACCGAGCGAAATTTTGTTTTGTCTGCCTGAATAATGATATGAAGGATCTAGCAACAATGCTTCTAGCCATATCACTGAGATGGTGAAGTAACCACTTTTAGGTTCTCATCAAATTTGTTCATTTTCTTTTTGAATGAATATTTGTTTCATGTGAAATACTTTTCCTTTATCACAAAGACTCAATCATTTCATTTTTTGAATATTACATGGTATCCTCAACAGCATGAATACAGGATTTTAACTGTTATTTTGATTTGATGAACCAATCTCATAATTAGCTTATTTCATTTGTACAAACTGGATTTTCTTCACAAGATTTTGCAGAATGCTTTATAATAATTTAAGATGCGATGATTTTAATGGAATCTCTCGTTACTATGTAGATAAGAGTAAATTCTTTCTTTTGTGCTATAATAGCAGTTCTGTTATTGTTTCTGCTGGGATCTGTTTTTAATGATGCTTTTGTTGTATTTATAGACTGCTATATCGGCACTGCAATCTGTTCTGCAGGAGGATTTTAAGGCCACTGAAATTGAGGTACTTAATATTCTTTTCTTCTTTACTTGCATTATAGCATGTGACACCGTGGTAGTCAAAGTATGGTAAATGATCTTTTTTCTCCCTGGATAATCTCAAGGCTGAGTTAGTCCCTGGAGAGTTTTAATTAATGTATTTCTTTGCTATCAAATCAGAAGATAACGGTGAGTTAATTGTGCTTCATCTTCAATGGAAGGGAATGGATTGCTGTGGTGCTGCCTATTGATGAATTTTACAAGTGACTACCACGTTATTTCAATTTGATGATAACTCTATTCTTCTGACTTGAGAGGCTTCTTTTCCCATTTTGAGCTGGATTGTAGTTTTGCAATGGTGACTGAAAGAAATTTGCGTTCCCAACTTTCTCACTGCTCAACTGGTTTTACCCTTTTGAATGTTCTTGACTTCTGTTCCTCACGTTCTTTATTGCTTCTAATTAGCCGAAGTGAATATCCCTTGCCTGTAGTTAGTGTGTGTGTGTGTTGCGTGCGCACAAGCCATGCGTGTATATGCATGTGCACGTGCTTGCGTGTACCCCTACATGTGCGGGTGCACGTGTGCACGCTATAATATTTTGTTGATTATTAGGGGAAAATTGCCTTTTATATTTGATTCATCTATCTGTATGGCAGTAATATTGTATTATATGCATTTTGCAGGTAGGAGTAGTGCAAAAGGAAAATCCAAAGTTCAGGGTTTTATCCACGGAGGAGATCGATGAACACTTGACTGCTATTAGTGAGCGTGACTGATTTCTAAGTGATCTTTACATGTGAACAATATTCATGGTTTTTTTTTATGTTAGTTTAAATCTTAATGATCGAACATGTCAGTGGTTTCATGTTACCTGAGCTGCCCGATGTCACTGCTACATTGAGCTGGAAGTGAAAGATAGTAAGTTTTGTTTGAATATATTGAATATTTCATGCTGGTCCTATGAGTGTTTTAAGTTTCAAAGAAATTTTAGCTAGTGTCGCCCGAGGTGGCATTTTGGTAGGTGCTCACAATAGTAAAATGAAATAAGAGAAATAAATCTACTAGGAGGGTATAAAACAAGAATTTCATTCTATATTTCTCTCAATAGTCATGCTTGCGAGAATATTCAAAGAGTTTGAAAGACTAATTTATTAATTCATGATATGTTAGCTTTTAAGTTGCTAGTCATATTTATAAAGTTAAATACAATAAAATATTAAATAAAATCTAGATAACTGGATAACTAAATAGATTCTCCTAAAATTCGAAATACTAAAAAAATCCAAATATCTAAAATACTGAATTAAATCTAACAACTAAATAAAATCTAGGAAAATTTAGATAAAAACTAAATAAAGGAAAATGCTAAATAAAATACTGAATCAAATAATATATCTTAATTATCTTAATTTATCTTATTTTATCTTTTGATGTTTCTTTCTTGAATAATTTTCATGGGCATGTTATCTGGAATCTTATCATTACCTCACCCTTGAAAACTCAACTTGTCCTCAAGTTGAAAAGAGGGGAATTAAACATGCAAGAGGTTGTAGTCCTCCCAGCTTGCTTCCTCCATAGGTCGCCCATGCCATTCCACCAATAGCTCAAGCGAATGATGATAGGTCCAACGATGATCTAAGACTTGAGGGGGCCTCACATGTAACTCAAAATCAGTCGATAATGGTAAAGAAGCTGGTGTAATTGGCGCCTCCATTCCATACGCCAAGCATAAAAGAGATACATGAACAATAGGATGAACACGAGCATCTGCAGGAAGTTCCAACTCATAGGCCACCTTTCCAATCCTTCGAATAATCTTGTAAGGACTAAAGAAGCGAGATGATAATTTTTCAAACTTCCTCTTGGTCAGTGATTGTTGATGAAAGGGCTATACTCGTAGCCACATTACATCACCCACGGCATACTCAACTTCTCTTCGACATTTGTCAGCATAAGCCTTCATTCGGTCCTAAACCTTGCGTAAATCATCCTTGAAGAGTTTGAGCATTGCATCTCTAGTCTTTAGTTGATCTTCCAATTTAGCTACAATGGTTTTACCCCTGATATAAGGACATAAGGGCGGAGGATCTCTTCCATATACTAGCTTAAAAGGAGAATGTTTGGTTGATGTATGATGACCTGTGTTGTAGGAGTATTCAGCCCAGTAAAGAAACTCGTGCCATGATTTAGGTTGCTCATGTGCAAAACATCGCAGATAGGCTTTAAGACAGCGGTTAACCACCTTTGTCTGACCATAAGTTTGGGGATGGTATGCAGTACTCATTTTTAATTTGGTTTGGCTTAATCTGAATAATTCTTGCCAAAAAGAGCTCATGAAGATAGGGTCCCTATTAGATACTATTGAGCGAGGCACCCCATGTAACCTGACAATTTCCTCATAAGAGATTGTGGCCACTTTTTTGGCAGTATATGGATGCGCAAGAGCAAGGAAATAGGCATACTTACTCAAATGATCTACTATTACCAAGATGATTTTAAAACCTCCTGACTTAAGGAGACTAGTGATAAAATCAAGTAAGATATCCTCCTAAATTTGGGAAGGTATGGGTAAGGGTTGCAAAAGTCCTTCTAGTGCCAAAGTTTGATACTTATTTTATTGACAAGTGGCACAATGCCTCACATATGTCTTTACATTGGCCTTCATGGTAGGCCAATAAAAGTTCTTTGATATTCGCTTGAATGTTTTAAGAAAACCACTGTGTCCCCCAACTGTAGTCAAGTGGGCTTCTACTAGTAACTTCGGTCGTAGTTAGGATGAGTAGGGAATGACTACTTTGTGGTCATAAAAGAGT
Organism: Prosopis cineraria; assembly: GCF_029017545.1. Lineage (NCBI taxonomy): Eukaryota > Viridiplantae > Streptophyta > Magnoliopsida > Fabales > Fabaceae > Prosopis > Prosopis cineraria. The sequence goes on along the minus strand of NW_026555343.1, from coordinate 40,604,669 downwards.
TTTTGATCAACCAAGTGAAATCTAAGTCGAGATGACGGATCTTTCTGTAAGTCCTACATTATTTCCTTAGTGAAGGGATCTAATGCTAATTCAGAGATAAGGACATGAAGCTTTGTAGCAAAAGGGATTGCCAACTGAAAAAAATCTGCATGTTGTGGTTGTCGTGATAATGCATCAGCTCCCTTATTTTCCACTCTTGCCTTGTGGATGATAGTAAAATTAAATGGTAAAAGCTTAATGATTAACCTTTGTTGGGTGTTGGTGGTAATGCGTTGTTGTAGCAAATATTGAAGACCAGCGTGATCTGTTCTGATAAAAAAATGCCTTTTAAGGAGGTAATGGCGCCATTTTTGTATTACAAGAACTAACGCTGGGAGTTCACGATCATAAGTGGATTTGAAGCAATTAGAGAATGAAAATCCTTTATTAAAGTAAGTAATGGGATGGTTGTTTTGAAGGAGTATCGCTCTAATCCTTTCTGTGGATGCATTGCATTCAACTACAAATTCCGCCTTAAAATCAACAACTGTAAGACAGGTGCCGTTATCAATGCAAGTTTAAGACGATTAAAAGCCTGCTGAGCTAGTTTAGACAATAAGAAGGCATCCTTCTTAGTCAACTCAGTGAGTGGTCATGTAATAATCGTAAAATTCTTCACAAAACGTTTATAATATCCTGCAAGGCCTAAGAATCCACGTAACTCCTTTACATTCTTAGGGACAGGCCATTCTCGTATTGCCTCTACTTTTTTAGCCTCAACTTCAACCCCTTGGGCAGAAATGTTGTGCCCTAAAAAGGGAACTCTTGATCGTCCAATGAAGCATTTTTTTAAATTTACACAAAATACATTCTCCTATAGAGTCTAGAATACAGTGTGTAGATGCTCTTGGTGTTATTGAAGAGATGAATTGTAGATCAAGATGTCATAAAAAAGACCATTACAAACTTTTGCAAATAGGGATAAAATAAATCGTTCATGATTACTTGAAAGGTGGCTGGTGCATTAGTTAAGCTGAAAGGCATGACTGTGAACTTATAGTGCCTGGAGTGAGTTCGAAATGCTATTTTGTAAATATAGTCAGGTGACATCCGAATTTGGTGGTATCTCGATTGTAGATCCAGTTTGGAGAAATACGTTGCCCCATGTAACTCATCTAAAAACTCATCAATGTTGGGGATTGGATAATTGTCTGGAATGGTGATGCTATTCAATTTTTGGTAATATACGCAGAAACACCATGAATTATCTTTCTTTGCAACCAATAAGACTGGGCTAGCGAATGGACTGGAATTGGGTCGGATAAATCCCTTTTATAGTAATTCTTTGACTTGTTTCTCAATCTCAATTTTTTGATAAGGAGGATACCGATAGGGTTGTAAATTGGTTGGGTTGGCTCCTGGTTGTAGGGTAATGGTATAAGAGTGATTTCTGAATGGTGGCAAATTTGTGGGTTCCTAAAAAACGACGGGGAATGTGACAAATAAATGTTTTGGGTTGAAATATTGGGAAGGTTTAGGGTCAGCAAAAGCTTGCATTGAATTAAATTGAGCACCTTTAGCAACATTAGGAACTCCTTGTAACTTATATCTCTTGCCATTCACCCAAAAAATCATGAAGTGTTGATTCCAATTGGCTTGCACTGTATTGAGAGATGCTAGCCACTTAATAATGAGAATTAGATTAACACCCCCTAGAGTGAAGGGGAAAAATTCTTCTTTAATAGTTAATCCTGTCTTCTACTTTAATATTTTTGCAGACTCAGTTGCACCACACAATACTGCTATCGCCTATTTAGACCCCAAAAGTGGAAATAGACTGGGTAGGTAGATGAAGCTCCTAAATTAATGCATTAGAAATAACATTATGTGTGGATCCACTACCCACCAATAATCACACCTGTCTAGAGCTTAATTTGCTACTTAATTTCATTGCTGAGCCAGAATTATTTCCTAGGATGGCATTTAGTGAAATTTCAGCTCCCTCAGGTTCTATTTCTTCGAGAGCAATGTCATCCAGATGAGGAAAACTCTCCTTTCCTTCCTCGGTGATCTCCATTAGAGAGAAGGAACCCCTACATCGATGCCCAGGCCGGAACTACTCTCTACAGCGAAAGCACAATCCTTTATCTCTCCTTCTCTAATGTTCGATCTTACCTGGAGATAGCTTGGAGGGATGCACGTTTGCTGGAGTGAGGGAGGCTGAGGGTGATGCAATATGCATCGGGGCCCTATACGTGTTTAGGCTCGTGTTCGATGGTGAGAATCCAACTGACCTCCTTTGTGGTTGATTCGAGTTGCGTGCGGTAGCTGAGGACCCATAATAAGGTTGAGTCAGGTTTTGACCTAGATTTAGTTTGGGTCTGTTTGAGGTCATCTTCCTTTCAAATTCTAGAGCAAGGTTGAGCGCACGATATACACTCCTGGGCTTGTGAATTCGAACGTCAGATCGGAGCTCCTCCTTTAGCCCACTGAGAAACACGCCAAGAAGGCAGTGTTTAGGCCAGTTTTTTACTCTGGGATACGCCTTGCAAATTCCTGTCAATATTCTTGTATCGAGCCGTCTTGCTTGATTCTGCATAAATATTCGTTTGGGTTCTGGTATTCAAGTGGTCCGTAGTTCTCCTGCAGCGCCTTCACTAACTCATCCCAATACAGTAAGGTACACGCTGAATTTAACCATGAGAATAAATCCAAAGCATCTCGTTCTAATGACATAGATGCTATATCCACCTTTGATTCTTTTGGTGTATGATAATATTGAAAATATTTTTCAGCTTTAAGAATCCATCCTCGGGGATCATCACTGTTGAATTTGGGAAAATCAATTTTGGGTTGATGCAGATGTGACCCCCTCTTGTAATAATCAAATTCTTCTTCACTTTCCTCATCCCAGTTACAGTGTCTATATCGGCTTTCTGGAGTCCTTCTACTTCTTTGCATTGCTGATGCTTTTAAGGCTTCTATCTTTTCTTGTAATATGTCGAGTTTCTCTAATTTGGAGGAGATAAAAGCCAGATCGTGTGCAAGCAGGTTAGGATTTTCTGAGGCGACGTTGGATGGGTTATCAGTAGGGTTGGTCTCTTGACCAGTATGTGTGGTGACCATGGCTCTGATACCAAATTGGTAGGTGCTCACGATAGTAAAATGGAATAAGATAAATAAATCTACTATAAGGGTATAAAACAAGAATCCTGTTCTATATTTCTCTCAATAGCCACGCTTGAGAGAATCTCCAAAGGGTTTGAAAGATTGTTTTATTAATTCATGATATGCTAGCTTCTAAGTTGCTAGTCATATTTATAAAGCTAAATATAATAAAATATTGAATAAAATCTAGATAACTGGATAACTAAATAGATTCTCCTAAAATTCAAAATAATAAAAAAATTTAAATATCTAAAATACTGAATTAAATCTAACAACTAAATAAAATCTAGGTAAATCTAGATAAAAACTAAATAAAGGAAAATATTAAATAAAATACTGAATCAAATAATCTATCTTAATTATCTTAATTTATCCTATTTTATCTTTTAATGCTTCCTTCTTGAATAAGTCTTCGTGGGCATGTTATCTGGAATCTTCTCACATTTTTTAACCAAAGTAGTTATTGTTAATAAATGTTGAATATAAGATTTATGAACTATTTATAACTTATAAATAATGAGTTTTTTGGGGTTTCGTGTGATTTTTTTTATTATTTTAATTTTTTTCATATATTTTATTGGGCTTTGTATAACTTTACTTTTTGTTTTTAAATTTTTAATATTTTCTACATAGTAGTATTTAAATTTTAAATATAAAAAAAATGGTATAGCGCATCTTCATTTGTTTGTGTTTTGTAAATGATTTTTTTTAATCAATTTCTTGTGTTGGTGTGCATTTTTTGTCAATTTCGACAAGAGAAACACAGAAGGTAATATTTGAGAAGGTGAAAATAAAAAGAACAAATATTATGAGAGGGAGGAATTTAGAAAGAACGGATATGTACATTCGACGCTTCCACGAGGAATTCATTCATGATGATGGAGCCATGGTAGGTGGCTTCAAGCATTAAGGTCAGCCACCCACGAGCAAAAAGTCATTTAATCTAATTAATTAGAAAAGCTCTGTGGATTTTCAATAAATCAAAGGGCTATTTTGTAAGTGATTGTTTGACGAGTTTCATAAGCATGATGCATTCTAAGGTTTTTGCTTTTGCTTAGGCCAAAATTTCTCTGGCCTCCTTCATCCAGAGGTTTTTTGATATATGGCTCTGGATCTAAATTGAGCTACAAGTAGTTTCATTAAAATGAATATAACCAAGGAGCAATAGGGGAGCAGGGATCCTCTCAATTTGGGGGGAGGTTTTGTAAGATTTTCTCTCCCCTTCACCTTACCGTCCCTTCCTTTGTTTGGTAAGGTTTTTCCCCTCCTTTTCTCCCCTCCAACTAAACAAAGATTTAATAGAGTTCAACGATCAAATACATAATTTAGATGCGTGTGTGTATAATTTATATAGCTCCTTTATTATAATTTATATAGCTCCTTTATTAGCTTTTAACTACTCTTGCTTCCTTCAGCTGGAATTTTTAATTTTTTTAAAAAATGCATTTACAATAAAAATACGAATCAAACTAAGGACTTACAACAGAAGATTTTGACCTAACAAGAATAATTAATATTTTAATCATCTCCAAAGTTAGCATTTCTTAATAACACATTTATCAGAAAATGTATAATAACTTTGTGAAAATGAGATTAAAATAGAGCTTACCACAATTTACCATTATGCTCCTGTTATTTATATTTGAGGTTTTAATTTTAAAAGGCATTATATTTTTTTTTAAGGAAGGGTGATTTTGTCTAACTTTTTTTTAACGAATCAATAAAAGTTCTTAATTTTCAAAATTTGAGTGATCGCAAGTATTCTTATCAAACTCCTAAGTTCAATCTTTTAGTTTATTGTTTTTATATTTTTAACCCATAAAATTTTCTTAGCTCACTTATAAATTTAGATTAGATGTAAACTTGGTTAAATTTGCAAGTTGACTTTTTAAATTTATCATTTTTACATTTTTAATATATAAAATTGTGTCAACTTATTTATAAATTTGAACTAAATACAAAATTGATTAAATTCGCTAAACTCTTTAATTTTTTATCGAGTTAAGTGAGTGAGGTATATACTCTGCAAAATTCAATTTATAGAAACAATAGGACCTGATTAAAAAAAAAATCAAAAAGCAAAAATTAATATTAATAAAAAAGAAAAAGAAGAAATACCAAAATTAAGTTGCCTAATTTTGAAATTTCTATATTGAGTATGATAGTTTATCAATGTAGATGGGTTTAATTTCAATAATTTATATTTAAAATATATTTAAATGACGGAAAAATTGTTTAAAAAGACTTAACCAACATATTTATTATTAAAAAGGACTTGAAACATTAGATCCTTGGTTGTTAATAATTTCAAAGGGTAAATGACTTAAATGCTCCTAATGCTAACAAAAGAGATAAGGTTGAGTAAGGCCTTTTGTTGTCATTATATCCCACAAGGTTTTTCGATGACATTTTATTAAACACTAAAGCACAAGGTCCTTTAGAGTTGATATGTTAGACAAGGTCCTTTAGTATTAATATGTCTGCATTTAATGTATACCTACAAAAGTTTATTGCATATAACAAAAAGGTTTTGCATATGACGAAAGAAACATTGCATATTGTGAAAGATATTTGCATTTGCATAAGTGTATTGCATATAATAGAAGAGTGTTGTATATCATGAAAGAAATTTACATTTTTGATAGAGTGTTGCATATGACAAGAGAGTATTGCATATTTAAGAGAGCAGTTGCATATAATGGAAGAAGCGTTATATATCGTGGAAGAAATTTGCATTTGTGAGAAAGTGTTGTATATGCAAAAGAGTATTGCATATGATAGAAAGTGGTTACATATAATGAAAAAAATGTTGCATATTATAAAATTTGCATCTACAAGAGAGTATTGCCTATGATGGAAAAATTTTCATATTATGGAAGCTTATTGCATATGAATAAAATGGAATCATAGCTTTTACTTTTTCAATTTTCATGAAAACACAAATAGAGATAAAAAATTCATCATTTTTTACAAAAACACCAATGGATGTTCTGAAAATACTAATGAATATTCTTGACAAATGGAGATTATATCTTGAATAGCGTGTGTATAAAGCCAAATACTTTCAACCATATTACAAAGGACTCCACCAAGTCTTAATAATAACATGTTCTTACATTATTTGATATCATAACTATAGTATAATAAGATAATACATGATGATTACAATACAACAAAATAATACATAAGTAGGGTAGTGTTCAATCTTCAAAGCCATCATATTTCTCTCCAAGTCTCCAACAGGTCATTCTTCTACTTTAATTAGATGATCTTCTTAATATATGCTTTAATTCTTCCATGTATGATCTTCTTACCGAAGTTGGATCATTTGTCTCTCGTACCTCCAATTCTTGCACCCTCCTTCATTTGGGCAAGAACAACTTCCACTAAGAAAATTTGGCAAGGAGTATAAATTTTGGAATTAAAATAGCTATATATTTCCAAATTAAAACAATTAAACATTATTATGAAAGATGGGATAGTTTACTTCCACAAAACCTATGCTACATTTGATGACATTAAATATGATTGGAAATAGAGAATATTGTTGCAAAACTTAAAATGCATTATCAAACATGTCCTAACCTAGCTTAACTACCTTAAGACCAAAATCAATAAAACCTTCCATATTTTGGCCATTGTTATCCTGCCCTTAGTCAATGAAAGAGTATATTCTAGAGTGAAAGAGTATATAATCAATGAAAGAGCTCCAAAATTAACAAAACATTATACCTTGATCTATATATAATCAAAGAAAGAGCTCCAATAATATCCTCTTGATCTATAATCCCTTAGGAAATGTATTGTAGAAAACATAAAGAGGAAAAGTACCCAAATCTCTAGAAACCACACCGACATCAAGATTATGAAATTTGGGTAGATCTAAACTAACATATACTTTTTGATCACTTAAATGATTGTAAAACATGCTAGAACATAACGAACAAAGGTATGAATCAAGAAAATTTGGTTAAGAACAACTTCCACCAAGCACGTAAGACCCTAAAAGCTCATAAACAAACAAGAAAGATATAGATCAACCTTACAAACAAAGGTATTAAAATCAATGTCACATGTTGTACATTTTGACATTACTTCATCAAGGACTTGGATAGAGTCATAAAACCTCAAAAGGAACAAACCAAATGACCAACTAAATCCTATGTTGATCTAAAGTCACCATAATTGATCAATTAATTTTCTTCAAGATCAATCACAAATTTCTCCTAACCATTATAGTCAACCAACATCAAAAAAGTACAAGTATCTTAGAAATAAAGTCAATTATGAGAGAGAATATTCAGCTAAAAACCACAGGACTATCACTTGGGATCTAATTAAAAACCTAATTGTGATCCAAAATTAAAAAACACATAGACAACTTCTCTTGCTCAAGCATATTTGAAGAAAAATGAAAATCCAAGTGCAAAAAGCAAAAATTGAAGGGAAAGATTTAAATCTAAATTTAAAGATAGACTAAACAAATCAATCTCATCAATTCTAAGAGTAGAAAAGGCCCTAGGGTTCAAACCTTCTTCACTTCTTACTCAAGAACAACCACGAAAGGTCAACAACGATGGATGGCATCTAACAAAGGGTGGAATGATTTTTCCCATCCCTTTGACCTTTTCCTCCTCCTTTCGCTACTGTCTTTATCATTGCCATTATAAACATAGAAGCTCGTCGCATCATCTTCAAAACCAAGATCTCACCTTAATCTTCTTTATCGTTGTTGCTCTTGGAATCAAGACCACTTGTCATTGTCATCGAAATCATGAAGCCATTACCAGAAAAATGGCAGAAATCACATGGAAGCCAAAGAGGAGAGGATGATTTGGTTAGGGGCAATTTAGTCATTTACTTCTTAAACATATTGTCAGCAAAGGACCTATGTCATTCCCCAAATTCTAATCCTTATGAGTAATACATATTTTGCCTCAAGTCTTTTTGAACAATTTTTTCTTAAATTAAATTATAATCCTATTTTATATTTTAAATATTTAATCATATATTTTATTGATTAGTATTTATTAATAAAGATAAAATATTAAGAGTTTACAGTCCGATTTTATATTGACTTAAAAAATGTCATTCACAATAAAAATAATAGTAAGACAAAGTGATAACAACATGAACCGCCGTAACGTGGAAAATGGAAATGGAAGTCGTCGGACTCTCGGAGGTTTTAGGTCGGTTTCAGCCTTCAACCTGCTCCATCCCCTACGCGACACGTGTCCACAAAATCATTTACAAAATATAGAAAAACATTGCAAAAAAAAAAAAAAACTGTTCCTCTGTTTTTGCTTCATCCAGAATCAACGAGACCGCGCAAAGGTCCCCTTTTCTCATCACGAAAACTGAAAAGCCCAAAAAAATTAAAATATACAAAGCGAAACTTTGACAAGGTCTCATTCATATTAGGTGCTGTACTATAATCTTTGATGCCTTTGTGACCAAACTCTCCATTCCTGTTTCCGCCAAAATCAGTTTCTTCAGGTTCGCCCAATTCTCCCTCCTTCTCTTTTTTCTCCCTGGTTTCTGATTTCGAATGTTTAGGGTTTTGGGTTTCAGGATTTCTTCACGTTCTTCAGGTTTACGCAAATTTTGTTGGTAACAATTTTCAAAATTTTGTATCTTTTAACTCTTTTTTCGTTATATTTTTAATTCTATCTTTCTGTTGATTTTTTCCCTCAGCTTTTAATCGATACGTTTTATCTTATTTCGGTCGTCGATTTTTTTCCCACTGTGCTTTCAACGCAGCTAAGAACTGAAAATGTTGAATTCAAAATGTAAGATACGAAGTTTCTTTGTTTTTTTTTTTTGGGATGTTTTTTTGGGGGATGTTCTGTTTAGTCATGATTCGAGCACCTGCTGATGATCAAACCATTTTAGTTCCCTAAATCGTTGAGGGAGTTGAGGATGAAGGATTTCGAGTTGGAATGTAGTGGCACTATTGTTTGTGTTTTCTGTAATTGGTTTTAGTTATTAATTTACTAATTTGTCGACTTCCTTATAGGAATTATAAGATCATGGCGACTGCAACCATGGCTACTGCAGCCGGTGCAGCTGCTCTTTTATATTATACATTAAATCGGAAATTACAGTCGGATACAGAGAATGGAGATGAAGAAGAAAATGTTAGTTATTCATCCACTATGGTGCCCGTGGGGATAGACCGTGTTTCACATAGGTTAATCCAAGCCCCTGCTACGTGGTTAGAGACAATATCGACATTGTCAGAGACTCTAAGATTCACTTATTCCGAGACTCTTGGCAAGTGGCCAATTGGGGATTTGGCATTTGGTATAAGTTTTCTTCTGAAGAGGCAGGTAAGGAATACATACTTATTTGTTGGTGCTTTGGTGTTATCAACTAAAAGACATGAGAGAAATGTGGAAGGTTTTGTTTTCTTGTTCCCATCAACTAAGTAGTGAATATTTTTTATTTGGCTCCCTTCTGGCCACTGACCAAAATTGTTATTTGGATGTGAAAATAGTGCATATATATCTTAAGGAAAAACTATAACTGAATAATTGGAGAGCCAGTCTAAGGATCGTTATTTTGATAAAATAAAATAAAGAGTATGGCCTTTGACCATTGGCGGTTGATTCAGGTAGTTCCACACTTGTTCCCTTCCAGCAAAGTCTTGGGTTTAAGTATTGTGAATGGAGAAAATTGATGCTGGGAGAGTTTTACACTTATGTAGTCCAATTTGATTTGATCTACATTAGTCGGAGCTCAATGTGACTCCCAGAGTCTAGTGGGTACATCCCAAAAAAACTAGGGCCTTTGAAGAAATAATACAACCTTTGAAGAGAATTTTTTATATCATGGGTACTTCTTATCTTTTTGGTGTTTTCTCTTTGACTAACAAAAAGGATTATTGATGCAGGACATGAAGACATAGTTGTTATTTTTTTCTTTGTTGTTTAATGATATAATAATCATGTGGGATTTATGAATTCGTGGTTAGATTTTTAGGATTATTTAGGGTTTAATTAGGAATTACTAATAACAGCATTTGAGTCTAAGGATAGGATCAAGGTTGTCAAAGAGTTTAGGCTAACTTATAAATAGGATGATATGTGATACGGGCCAGCTGGCCCATCCCATTAAAGAATGTCAGGTGGAAGAGACATGGGCTAGAGGTCAGATGAAACTAGCTCATGCATTTACTGGGCACAGATTTTGCATTAGTGGACCCTTTTCTTGGACAATGAGGAGCTGTTCCTTTTTAACATTCTCAGCACGTTCAGTTTATTGCTTCTGTTTGTTATTGCAAATAATGTTCTGAGGCTTTGTATAACTGAGCATGATTAGTCTATAGGAGGTTGTTGATTGTTCTTAATTTCTCTTGGGAGGTTTAGTCCACTTCACACAGGTTACAGTGCTAGGGAATTGATGCATTAGATGCTCTATGCTGATACACTGATTCAGCGATACAATACTCTGTTATGCAATCCTTTGTATGAGTTTTTTTTTTTTTTTTTGAAGTAATCTTTTCAGGCTTCATAGAAATCGTAAAATAGATTTTTTACAAGTTTACCACTTTTAAGAGATAGCTGTTGAAATATAGTCATATTATGCTTGATAATTAAAATGCACTATTAACCAAGAAATTTATTAAAATTGTGCTAATTAAAAAAGTTTATCCATGTTCCATATTACGCAACATAGAAGTTCTAATAGTATTCATAAATAATTATTCAGCGTAACCAAATCTCAGAAACACAATCTTAAAAAATTTGATTATCATCGTGCCCATCATCTTCACTATATTAGCGTCATTATATTCTTCCTCAATGCCATTTGAAGTAAGTCCAAGTAGATTATCATAATTGAAATCAATCAAATGATTACTGATCTCTAGTACTAACACTTAAGAATTCTTATTTCTGATTGTACTTCTTGTGTGGACCTTTTGAAATAAAGGATAGCTTTGGGTTGTGGTTGTGATGCTTCTTTCTTCTGTGTTCTACTCTTCTTTTTTCCTTGAGTTAAATATATTTTAAATTTTAAAATTCTCTGTTATACATTGCAGGGCAACTTTCATGTTGAGAGCGTGTTTGGTGGTAAGGATAGTTTCCAGCTGAAAGGACCTGAGGTTACTGCTGAACTAAAATGTCTTTTGAACTTGTTGACACTCTGTTGGCATTTTCAAAGAAGCCATTCCCTTTGTTTCTGGAAGAAACTGGCTACAGTGAAGAGAATGTTCTCCTCCAAGAGCCAAAAGCAGGAGTAAGTTTTGCCCAAGTTTGTGGTGAAAACTGCTAATAACTTGATGCCTCTACTTTGTAATGAAATACTGATTACATTACTGAAGTTATTATTCTTATTTTCCTTTTGTGGGAGGATGAAAGACTTAATTGACCGGGGCCATTGTTTTAGAGGGAGGGGGAAATGGGATCAAAGGGAGATAGTTTGACTTATGAGGGGTTTTCTTTTTATATCTTGTTTTGGGGAGAAAAGAGCAGGAAGATGAACTGCATAGGGAGCTAGTTGCCTCATTACTGAAATTAGGCAATGTTTAAATGAAAAGGTAGTTTGAGTTTTTGTAACATGACTAGCAATTTAGTGTTTTATAACAATTTCTACATTCATTTGTTATGCAGATTTTGAAGCCAGCTTTTACGATAATAGCTGATCATGAGACAAGATGTTTTCTTTTGTTGATTCGTGGGACCCATAGTATCAAGGATACTTTAACTGCTGCTACAGGAGCTGTGGTACCATTTCATCATACTGTGGTGCAAGAGGGGGGTGTTAGTGATGTGGTTTTAGGTTATGCCCATTGTGGGATGGTTGCAGCTGCTCGTTGGATTGCAAAGCTTGCAATTCCTTGTCTTATTGAAGCACTTGATCGATACCCTGGCTATAAAGTAAAGGTAAATATATTTTCTTTAATACTACACTTTTCCTCCAACAATTCAATATGCATTTGCTGATTTGCTGGTCTTTTTTTGCCTTGTTTTATGTCAACATCATTTCCACAAACACGGGATTCTTTTGACTGATCAAACTTTCAAACATGAGCACATATGATAGATTATTATATCAACTTCTTGTTTTTTTTTTTAAATAGTTTCTATTGATCAGTGTTACGCTCTTAGTTGTGCATTGCTAGTGTTGATGAGAATATTATGGAAGGTTTGTTTGACACCAAAATCTTGTTTTGAACTTGAGGAACTTGACATTCAGAACTTAATCAAGATATTCAGAACTTAGTCAACCAGAAAATGGCTGATCCGAACTCTTGTTTATAGGATAGAAGAGTAAAATAGAGACAAAATCACCAACCACCATGCCTGATCTAAACACTCTAGTAATTACAGAACTGAAAAATGGAAAGAAAAGGAAATAGAAATGACAGTCCTGACTTTCAGGGTGTCAGAGACCCACACACCTTCCACTTGCTCCAGAACTTGGGTCCTTGGCCATTGGGCTTTTAGTCCCACTGCTCTGATCATCTTGCCTTAACTTTGTACGGGGAAAAATTCTAGGCCTTGCTCTGCTTTAAACAAATTTGACAGGCCCTCTAGGCTCATTGAAATCCTGAGTATAAAGTTTAATTTCACTTGACCTGGATTTTGTCAGTCTAACTTTAAGCACCAGATGCCTTAGCATGGAGTTTCTTCAGATTTTGGATTGCCTTTTTAAAGTTCTTTTTGTGTAGATCGTAGGGCACTCCTTGGGGGGAGGCACTGCTGCACTTCTCACATATATATTAAGAGAGCGAAAAGAATTGTTTGAGACTACATGTGTTACATTTGCTCCAGGTTTGCCAGCTTTAGTATGATTCAGGTTATTTGTAGGTCTCAAATTTCAGGGATATTATAAAAAGGCACAGCTTGAAACTAAGTGCTTGTTACATGTGCAGCTGCTTGTATGACGTGGGAGTTGGCTGACTCGGGAAATAGTTTTATCACTTCTGTTATAAATGGAGCTGATTTGGTGCCTACGTTCTCAGCTGCTTCTGTGGATGACTTGCGGGTTGAGGTGGTGAATGTTACCCTTAGTTTGGTTTTGGTCTTTTTATCAGAGTTGTGTGAGTGCTTTTTGGGTTATAATTAATGGTTTGTGTCAGCATGAGCAGAGCTCTAGAGTGATGTGGACAGTATTATTATTATTATTATTTTAATATAAAGTAGTCTATAAATATTCTTCTGAATCATGATATTTGTGTTTTGCATACTACGTTTTTGGCTAGAATGGTTCGTGGTGTATTGAAGTTATTATCTTGATTGGCAGGTGACCGCTTCAGCATGGATAAATGACTTGAGAAATCAAATTGAGCAAACAAGAATACTCAGTACTGTCTATCGTTCTGCTACAGCATTGGGCTCTCGTCTCCCATCCATTGCCACTGCTAAGGCAAAAGTTGCTGGGGCTGGGGCCATTTTACGACCTGTTTCAAATGGTACCCAGGTATTCTTCTTTACACAATTTGGTTTGATTTCGCCTTTTACCACCAGTTACCATGAAACTGTTCGATGCTTTGTCATAAACTGCCTTTTTTTGTACAGCCGGTAATTTGAGCGGGCTGAGCTTATTTGGATCGAGTTTAAAATATTCTATCATATAGAAAGCCCATATAGCCAAGCCTAACTCTAATCTCTTGAGCTTTCGGGTTTGTTCGGATTTGCCTAAATACCTGAATTATTAAATAACTTATTATATTTTATTTTTTATTTTTTATCTAATTTCAGTTTTTATTTAAAAAATTAATATTTTCAATTTTTATATTATTTTATTAATAATAAAAAAGGAATTCAGGTATTTGGACTTGGCCCGGATTTCTTTGCATTTATTTGGGCAGCCCCGAATAAAGCTTGAAATAAAGAAATTTTTTAAACTTCCAAGCTTTGTCTTAAGATTTTTCGGACTTATTCGGGCTAGCCTATCAAGTTTAGCCTCAATTACTGCCTCTACCTTTTTTTAAAGGATTTTGATCTTTTTGTTTGTTTGCCTTTTGGGTCTGGGATCACTCCTTGAATGTGAAGTCCTACCTCTACACACTTTGTCATAAGCTTAGCTTGCAAGAATTAAGTATTATCCCTCTAATTCTCTTCTAATGTTGGAGGTTGATTTTTCAGTCTAAAATTGTGAAGTGTCATTAATTTTTTTTTTAATTTCTGTTTGATCTGAATATTGAACGACTCCAGGTTGTGATGAGGAGAGCCAGGAGTATGGCTCATGCAGCATGGAGACGTCCACCTATTAACTTGTCCTCTTGGTCATGCATGGGACCCCGTCGGCGACCATCGGGTACCCATTTGAATTCCAAAGAATCAGGAAGCTCTCCTAGATCTTCAGCGTCTGGTAATGCCGAGAGTTCTGATCCACTTTTGTCTCCCAATAAGGGCATGAATATGATCGCTGTTCAGAACATGGACCTTCCTATATCTTCAAGTGTAGGAGGGTGGTCTTCTGAAATTGAATGCTCTTGTGCTGATAGAATGAGTCCAGATGCTGAGGGTAATGTTGATCTCAATGACAGTGATGACATTATGGAACATGAAACGCGTGAGGATAAAATGAGTGAGGTGGAACTGTGGCAACAACTAGAGCATGAACTGTATGACGCAAACGAAGGCGAGGAGGCTGATGTGATAAAGGAGATAAGGGAAGAAGAAGCAGCCATGGCAGAAACAACCGATGGCCAAACCCAGAGCTCGGCACTAGAAATGAAAGAAGTTCACAGGTTCTTCCCTGCTGGAAAGATTATGCATATTGTTACCCTCCACTCTGATGATGCAAGTAGGGAAAATGATAGTAGTTCAGGTAATAGCCAGCCAGATGAGACTAAGATTGGGATTTTCCTAACCTCAAGATCCCTGTACAGTAAACTGAGACTTTCACAGACCATGATTAGCGATCACTTCATGCCGGTTTATAGAAGGCAGATTGAAAGGCTAATAGAAGAACTTGAGGAGGAAGAATCTAATAAAGAGGATCACAGAACTCGAGAGGCTGTATAATAGGCAAGGAAACCATGGTTAGATTTGTATATTTGGTCCGTACAACATGGCATTGGGTGTGTTTTTGTTCCCACGGCAAACTAAGGAAGAGCAGTTTTCTTATGCTGGTTCTGTCCCCAATCACCATGATGAGAGCTTCTGAATCTGAATTTATCAATGATCGGTCTGATGAAAAATGGACATCGGCTGCTTTAGAAACTGATGTAGGTCAGTTGGGGAGGAGAAATTGAAAATGATTCTCCCGAGTTTCAACTTGTAAAGAGCGAGTGGTGAAGTAGTAAACTGAGCAGAGAGGAGGTTAAATTGAGTCATTCTAATCTGAATGAATAATCTGATATGTTCCCTCGCATTTAACTGGTGCATGCAGGCAGTGGTCATGGAGTTGTAACTTTTACCTTTTTTACCGGTACGGAGCTTCAATGTTAAGGCAATAAAGAATAGTCCCAGATGAACAACAAAGAGGTTCTGAGGCTGCATCTAAATATGCAAAGATTATAGTTAATCGATGTTGCTCAACTAACCAGTTCATCAAAGCCCATGGGAGTGTCTCTGGTTCAACAGTGAACGAACATCCGCATCCGAAAATTGAAATTTTCTTGGTGGATGACAAAATTTAGAAGATATTGCATATGATTACGAGCCAACGCCAGTTTAATCATTCATTCTAGTGCTCCTGCCCAAAATTTCAAATGCAACAAACAATTTAATAATACTTTTTTAAAAATAATAGTTGGGCTGAGTGGTAGATAAAGTTGAAGGGTTGAACATTGCTCATAAAGGAAAAAAAAAAAATTATGTTGAGAAAACCGTATCAAATCAGACCTGTTCATGCTTGAATATAATATTTTAGTATTAGAATCAGATTGTTTATAATAGTGAATGTTGGGTTTTAATAGGACAGTAAGGGCATAAAGTTGGAGTAGTAGTAAAGATGAGAATGTTACGATGGATGTGCAGATATATACGTAAAGATAAAATTTAAAATGAGCACGTATGTGAAAAAGTGAGAGTAGCATCTATTGAGAAAAAAATGGTAGAAAAGCGGTTGAGATAGTTTTGGGCATATACAAAGAAGATCACAGGAGGCACTAGTGAAAAAAATAGAACACATAACTTTGAGTCGATTAAGAGGGGTAGAGGAAGGCCTGAAAGTACATTTTGAAAGTTGTTGAACGCGATCTCTTAATTAATAATATTTTTAAAAACTTGATAAATGATATAGTACAATAGTATCTTGTAATCTATGTAATCGATTTCACCTAATGAGATAAAAGTTTGTTGTTGTTGTTGGACATTAGATTAAAAAAGACGCTATATGTGAGTATATGATATGGTTTTGGGTAAATCATGGAGGGCATGGTTGATTAGTTGATTACTAGGCTGAGTCTATACATCGAAGAGGAAGCTTTAGTTTTGTTCTAATTTAAAAAAAAAAAACTATATTTTGTAAACTAATTTTTTAAAATTATTTTCAAAAAAAAATAAAACAAAAATATTTGATTATGTTAATTTAAAAAAATTAGAGTTAAAAGTACCCAACAGTGATAGTTGTCTGTGGCTAATGAGGATGAACTATAGTAATGATTCAATGTAGTTTACCATAGTCAAATGCAATTTGCTTCAAAAGTAAAAATATTCTAAAATGTTTCTATTTTTCCTTTTAAAAAATAAACGATGAGAATAGTTTTCAAAATATTTAAATCCAAAAAGCTTACTCAAATAATTTTTTTTTATTTTAAAAATGGGAAACACTTATAGACAAGCTCTACATATTACATGCTCATTTGATCATTTCTATTGAAGAAACAAAAATATATTTTTAAAAACAAGTTTTGGATTCAGTCATGTATATATGCATTACAAAAATCAAAAGAAAAACCAAATTATTCTTATTCTTACTATTATTCTATTAAAAAACAAAACGCAGAAGACTTAAAGCATAGGGTTAAGGAGGAGGTTTGAAATCTGCAGTGCATCAGTGCGACGTGGAGGTGGATTTTCATATTAAAAGAAGACAAATGAAAGTGGGGACAAAAGATGTCTGATGATTTGACCCATCATTTACAGGTTCAACGTGTCTTTTTAATCATCCACTCAGGTCTGATATTATATTATATCCATGTGTATGCGTGTGGCATGCAAATCTTTAATTTGGACAAAATTGATGAGCTGATCATACATAAGCTTTTTGTGTCAATTATCTTCATCCAAAATACATCAAATCCATCATCACCACTCTCCAACTTCCAATGATACTCTTAACAAATTTTGGCTGCTTTGCAAATGTTAATTATCACCTTATTTGAAACTCATTCAGATTCCTTTTACAATTTCGAAAACGCCATTTCGACAAATTGTTGGCGTCAGTATAATCGGAGTCGGCTGCTAATGTTTGCAATGCAAGTCGTCCAAACATTTGATTTTAACTCAGTTCATGGCCCTGATTATGTACTTAGATACATTCTTTTCTGTGTACTCTATGTAGTTTGAGGAAATAATTATGTTGTGTCATGTCTTATGAATAATTTCACTTGACAAAATTTATAACAACCGTACACTTTATATATATACATGAACAGTTATATTTCATGGCTTATTTTACAAACTCTATACGGTGCACGAAAAATTTATCTAATTATATGTCTTTTGAGTTTTGACACAACTATTTATGTTTGGATACTACAAGACTAAATTTAAGTATCATCAAACCAATTTAAAAGTAAATCTTTAAGGTTTTTTTTCCCCATCCATGACATTTGAACTCTTAACCTCTTATTTGAGGAATAGTTATGCATATTATTCTTTTTATATAAAAAATTTAAGTGTTTTTACCAAAAAAAAAAATTTAAGCGAGTTGGGGTGTGAAGTCTTATTGTTAAACTTGGTTTTGCTAAATAGTTACCAATGTTTATCAAATATCACTTTATTAAAAATATTGTTGCAATTAGTGAACATCTCAAAATTTAGCAAATATGATTACAAAACCTCTTCTAGAAATTAAGTTCCAGTATTTCTTGTATTTATTAGTTGGTATTTGTAGCACTTAATTGTCTTTTAGAACTAATTGACAATGATAAATAATATTAAATTTGAAACCAATATAAGGGCATGCCTTCAAATTTAAAAAATACTTATATATTGCTATCAACAAAACACGTACTAATATCGATAGTGAGATTTGATCTTATAACCTTATGGGTTAAAGTGAAAAAAATGCTTACCAATTAGACTAATTTTTATTGACTAATTATGTATATTAATTAAGTTATTAAGAAAACAACTTCTCTTTTTTGGGTATTTACTATTTATTGTTGATTAAGTTAGTGTGTGTTGTTGTGTTGGTCACTTATTAGTTATTGGAAAGCTTTAATGATTGGGAAAATTATAATTTAATAATCAGAGAATCTCCATTATTGAATGATTTAAAATTTTAAAATTATGTTGACAAATTCAAAGATTAAGAATTTAAAATATATTTGAAAATTGTAATTTATGATTGCATGTTGTAACTTATTGTGATAAGACATTTCAAAATAACTAGCGTCACACATAAAATGATAAAATGCACGGGATTTGAACCTGACAGCACGATGTTTTTGAAAAATAAAAACAGAAAAGGTCAGTAAGACAGGTGAATAGTAGTATATATCTAATAATTATTTTAAAAAATTATAATAATTGTATGTTGATAAATATTTCATTTTATTACAAAATCTTAACTGTAATCCTTGGATAATAAATATATTTGATTTTGACTAATGGATCTAGTAGAAGAAACTAATTTCTTATAATTTGATAAATTAAAATTTAAATCTTTATTAAAAGATGTGCTTATATTTTTTTCCCGGCCGTACCTCGAATAAAATTATTTTTAATAAAAAATATTTATAAATAATATATATATATATATTTGATTTATTACTTTTTCTTTGCAAATTGATAGAAAGAGAGAGAACAAGCGATTATTGACATTGAAAGCATATGTCTAGAAAAGTGGACATATATTATGAATTTACCAATTAATTAATTAATCATTAACATGATAATGTGTGACACATAAGTCATGATGATCCAATTAGTATGCTTATTAATTATTTAATATTTAGCTACAGCCTTAGAACATGCATGCTGGAAACAAATTAAATTGGCAATATATAGTTGACCTTAATTAGCCAAGCATATATACCTTGGCAAAGACAATAAAAAAGAATTTAGGCAACTTTTACTCTTATTTTCCAGTTTTAAATTAATTAGTTTGAAAATGTTTATGAGTACAATATAATAATTGAATGTCAAAGAGCTGGCTCCATTGATGAAAAAGATTTAAAAAAAAAAATTTAAAAGGCTTTCATCATTATCATGCTCACACTAATTTTCACGCCAAATCAAAATACTGAAAAAAGACGCATAATCGTTTAAAAACCGGGGAAAAATCCTTCAATTATATCCAGAGGCAATAAAAGGAAACCATTGAAGTTTTTCTAAACTAATTATTTGAATTTTTGAATATAAAACAAATGTAATACACTGAAACTAGCATGTGGATATATCTGTTCAATTATCTTCAATATGGATTCTATTTATCTTGTTTTGTATGCACTCCTCTTTTTTTTTTGTTGAATTATATTATGCACAACTAATTTATCTGCATAAATTATTCTCAAACAAGCATGAAGGGGCTAATGTCCCCCCCCCCCCCCCAAAACAAAACAAAAAAAAAAAAGACGCTATAAATCTAATAACATGAAATCCTCATAGTCCGCAGGTAAAAATATTTTTACTATATATTTTTTATTGAAAACAACCCACAGGTAAAAAGATAAATATAGGTCCGCAGGTAAAAAGATAAATATATTTTGAGTGATTTACTTTAGGTATGTAGAATCAAATCTAAGAACTACTCAAAAAACTTATTTACAATCAAAGATCAATAAAAAAATGAATTGTTGTTAAAATGAAAATATGGACTTTTTTTTTTAAATGTGACTTTTTACTAATCCTTGTCTCCAAATAAGTCTTTTTAGTAATCCTTCAATGTGATTCCTCTTTTTTTTTTTAACATGTGGATATTTGTGTGTATATGAATTATGGTTACGTATATCGATTGCTAAAATAATTTCTCAGGCATAAATTAATTTCAGGTGAAATATAATATTCGCCGTATTTTTATGCAGCACATGCGGATGCCTTATAGCTTTGTCCAGTATAGCAATTTGCCAGTGAAAACACGTGAATAGGTGTGATATGAGATCTACTCTTTTTTAATTTACGGAGAAAATGAATCAAGAGATTCCGCCGAAAATAAATAAATATATATATATATATATATATATATATATTAGAGAAGTACAGCTTTTTTCCTTAACAAACCACTTGATATGGTCACATTAGAGTCTTACTAAGTTGAATTTGAGCCAGGTCGGGTCCCAAACAGGGATAACGTTTTCAAAAAAAAAAAAAAAAACTAATAACTGGACAACTGAAAAATATCCAACTTTTTAAAAAGTTATTTTTTTCAGCAAACCAAGCAAATGGGAGTCAGTTTCAGATGGGGTAAAATCCCATATGTGTTGCTCAAACATAACATCCTAGACATGTGACGATGTGAATGATAGAAGACATATTCCTTTTTTTTTAAAAAAAAAAAAACCTACCCCTATTTATCTCTAATAATAATGTCTGAATATGATCCGATCTCGATAATGTCAGAAATAGGATATTGTAAAAAAAATCTAGTTAATCCCATAATGAAGTTGGGATGGCAAAGTAATATATGGTCCATTGGTTAATTATAAGTTGATCAAAGCACATAGAACACTGACTTGGATATGTATGTGTGCGTGTATGGTTATGGATGGTGCCATGGTGGAGGGTAGTCGATTCTTGGGCTCCGTTTTGTGATAAGAAATCGAATCCAACCCAGGGATTCACTACCAACACTATAGATATAATATTCTCTTATTCTTCCACATCTATAACACTATATATTCATTCCAATTTATATTCCATTTCCAAACAAAATCAAGTCATTTTGTAGAAAAAATCAAAGCTGAGCGAAGACAATCGATTTTTGGAACTCTACTCTCAAAAATACATGAATATTCAACATCTCTGGCAAAAAAATCGAACCAAACTAAAACACCTAATAGGCTTTAAATAGCCAAAATACAACCAGATGTGACTAGGCCAAAAAAATCAAAAACAAACAAGACATTACAACCTTATTGAACTTCCAGACTGGTATGCAAGCCCAAATAAAGAATATACACAATATACATTTTAACATTCAACACTTCCCTTCAAGTTAGACCTGAAGAGGTTGAGGTGCCTAGCGTGCTGAACATCTATTCATGTGCTTTTCGGCTAAGAGCTTTGGTTAAAATGTTTGCCTGCTGTTCTCCAGGCACGACATGGTTTAAACTGATCAGCCTAGTCTGTAGTTTTTCCCGTACAAAGTGGCAATTGATCTTAATATGCTTTGTTCTTTCTTGATAAATAGGGTTTGAAGCAATTTGAATTGCAACTTTACTATCATAATGAATGCACACAAGTGTTAAGTCATAAACGTGCAATCTTTAAGCAAACCAGTGAACCATACAACTTCAAACACAACACTGCCTATAACCTAATATTCTGCCTCAGCAGATGATCTTAAAACTGTATTTGCTTTTTAGATTTCCATGAGATAATGGCCCTACCTAATTTTACTAGGTATCTTGTAACTGATTTATGAGATTTTGGGCATAAGGCCCAATCAAAATCACAAAATCCTTCCAATACCATGTTTCCTGAAGAAGGAAATAAAAGACCTTTACCTGGATCCTTTTTAAGATATTTTATAGTATTTAATGCTGCCTTAAAATGTGATTTTCTTGGATTGCTAATGAATTGACTCAACAATTGGACGGTATAGCTTATATCAAGCCTAATGTTGGTTAAATACAATAGTTTTCCAATCAGGCATCTGTATCTAGTGGGATCACTTAATATATCATCTTTCTCCCCCTATTTAGGTTCAATATAGAGTTTCAAACCAGGATTGATGGGAACATTTCTTGGTTTTGAGGCCCCTAAACCAGTAGCAACTATCAAGTCTAAAGTATATTTTCTTGGGTTTCTTTATTCCTTCTTGGCTATTTCCAGTGATTACAAGATCATCAACATAGGCCAAAACAATAATAAACTCATCTTTATTTTTCTTAGTAAATAATGAACAATCATATTTACTTTGAACAAAACCTCCAAAAATCAAAGCTTCACATAATTTTATGTTCAATTGTCTAGCTGCCTATTTTAAGCTATAAAGAGATTTAGTCAATTTACAACCCTTTTCTACCCCTCTTTACTAAATCCTAATGGGATTTTCATATAGACTTCTTCATCTAAGTCTCCTTGAAGAAATGCATTATCGACATCTATTTGAATTATGTACCAATTATGATGTGTGGCAAGAGCTAAGACTGAACGAACAGTTGTCATTTTGACAACTGGAGAAAAGGTTTCAATATAATCTATTCCTTACTATTGACTAAAACCTTTAGCCACTAACCTTGCTTTTAACTTATTTAGGGTTTTATCAGCATTATATTTCTTTTTGAAAACCTTCTTACAGCCTATAGGTTTCTTTCCTGGGGGTAAATCTACTATTTCCCAAGTCTTATTATTTTCCAAAGCTCTTATCTCATCTTGCATTGCCTTAATCCACCTTTGATCTTTGATTACCTCCTCAAAGGTATCAAGTTCATTAATATCATCTGTTAAAGCTATGAACTCCTTATATGATTTAGAAATATTTGCATCATTAACACTATGTTGTATAGGATACAGAATCTTTATTTCCTTTCTTGTCTATTTTATTGATAAAATCTTATATCTAAACAATCATAATCTCTAAGCCAACCATGAGTTTTTCTCTCTCTAACAGGTCTGTGATTATCTAAGTTACCATCAATTTCACTACCTAAATCAGTATTGTTATTAGGCATATTGTTACTGTTATCAAATTCAGTCAAGGGTTCATTATTTGGATGTAAGATAGAATCAAATGGAATAATAGGATTAAAATATCATCAAATACAAAGGGATCTTGTGAGCGTACCTGTTCCTGTTGACTTTCAGTGCATAGTTGTTTTGAAAAAGGGAATTCATTTTCAAGGAAAATAACATCACGGTTAACAAATATATCATCATTCTCAATATCATAAGGGATTTATCCCTTTTGATTGTTTGGATATCCTAGGAAAACACACTTAACAGATCTGACTTGAATTTCTCTAACCTCCTTAGGATTTTAGCATAGGCTAAGCAACCAAAAACTTTCATATTTGAAATGCCAGGCTGCCTCTTATATAATATTTCAAATGATGTCTTATAATCCATCACTTTAAAGGAAGATTCTATTGATAATATAAATAGAATTTCTAACAGCATCTCCCTAAAACTAAATTGGCGTATTGGCATAAAACATTAAACTATGAGAGACCTCTAATATATGCTGATATTTTCTTTCTACGACTCCATTTGTTGTGGAGTATGAACATAAGATGTTTCATGAATGATTTCATTTTTAACAAAATATACAGAGGTATCACGATTTACAAATTTAGTCCCATTATCAGTTTAGATTCATTTAATCTTGGTAGAGAATTGATTTGTTATAAGGAAAACAAATTGTTTTAGATAATATAATGTCTCATGTTTATTATGCATAAGATAGATCCAAGTAGTTCAAGAATCATCAACTATAGTGAGGTAAAACTTATAGCCTTGATGAGTAGAGTGTTTATAAGGACCCCAAATATTAGTATGAAGCAAATAAAAGCAAAAAAAGTTTTTATATGACTGGAAGGAAATGACAACTGAGTTTGTTTTGCTTTAAAGCAAATGTCATAGCTAGATGAATTAACAGAAGACAACTTGTCTTGCAAAGGAATAACATGTCTAAGAACAGAATCTGAGGGATGTCCTAATCTCAAATGCTAGATATTATTGTCAACAACAGTGTTATTGGTATGATTACTTGATGATGAACTAGAGCCCTTATCAATCAAATATAGACTAGAATCAACTTTACCAATCATCTTGGTTTTGCCACTGAAGAGATCCTGTAACAAACATACATTAGGGAAAAAGGAAACAACATAATGCTAGTCTTTTGTTAACCGAGAGATTGATATCAAGTCATAGCATATTCTAGGTGCGTATAGAACATTTCTCAAAACAATACTATCAAATATTCTAACACTATCAATGTGTGTAATAGTGAGTTTATCAGCATTTAAAATTTTTATTTTAAGTGGATGTCCATTGTATTCATGATAAGTGTCAAAATAGGACAATTTACTCTAACATGGTAGGAAGCTCCTGAATATAATAGCTAGTGTGGTTGTAATTTAAGTGTAGAAATGTGAGAAATTGAATAGAAGTCCAAACCTGAGGGTTTATTCAAATCATTGGCATCAAACTCCCCCCACTGAAACTGACTTAACTGAGAGAGACTAAATTTCTTTCTTTAAATTTTCAATTATCTTCTCGTAATTGTTCAGGGATAGGTGTTGGTGATCAAACAAAGCCTCTTGTTGAGGTTTGGATGAGTTGTGTGAACTGGAACTTTCAATTTGGTTCACTCAACTGAGTAGGCTCCCTCGTCCTTTCCCTCCTTGAAAGTTGATAAGGAACCCCATAATGTAGAAGCAGTTGTCCCTTATATGGCCTTTTTGATGGCAGTAAGAGCATTCATCAGATGAGTTGCTCCTGCCTCTGCCTCCCCTTCCAAACCTTCCACGACCCCTTGTAGTTAGAGAAGCAGAATAGTTAGATGTTGGAAGGGAAGATGTGATGGAGCATTGTACTTCCTATTGAGAGACCATCAATACGCTTGATTAACCGATGGTAGGGGTTCATGAGTAAAATTTAGCTTCTAGTAGATTGATAGGAATCATTAAGGCCCATGAGAAATTGGAATAGCTTTTGCTGTTGAATGTTCTTCACATATTCAACCGAAGAAGGACATTTACATGTGGGTAGTGGAACAATGATGGAAAATTCTTCCCATAATTCTTTTAGTTTTGTAAAGTAAATTGAGACGCTTGTACCTCCTTGAGTAAGTGTGTTGATGAACCGATGCAGACTATAAATTTTGGTTCCATCGATTACATCAAATCACTTACAAAGATCATTCTAGACATCTTGAGCGTTTTCGGAGAAGGTTATACTGGCTGTTATTTCTTTGGGGACCAAATTGATTAACCAAGATAGGACGACAGTTATTGCACTGATCCCATTAGCCTTGAAGAAGCTCATTCTGTGATTCTTTCTTGCAAAACTCGTTGATGAGCTCGATCTTATTCTTTGCCTTAAGAGCCATTATGATGGCACGGCTCCAAATGGTGTAATCAGTGTGATCGGTAAGTGGCTGAGGAACCAAGGTCAAGGCTTAGGTGTCTGAGGGATGAAGATAAAGGGGGTGGTTCATGTCGATGGAGGAAGTAGAGGATCATGTATAGTCAAAGTCTCTCACGATAAAACTTAGGAGAAAAGTTTGGGTGAGGATTGGTGATTTTTATAGAGATGAACGATAATGGCAGACACGATGATGGAGATGCAGAGTGATGACACGGTGAAGAAGGGGGATGAAAAATCAAGAATGGGAAAATATTAGGTTTAGAATAATGAAGCACAAATGGATCGGGTCGGTGAACTGACCTGACTCTGGTACCATGTAGGAAAATCAAAGCTGAGTGGAGATAATCAGTTTCTAGAACTCCACTCTCAAAAATACATGAATATTCATCATCTCTGGTCAAAAAAATCGAACCAAACTAAAACATCTAGTAGGCTTTAAATAGCCAAAAAACAACCTGATGTGACTGAACCAAAAAAACCAAAAACAAAATAAGACACTACAACATTATTAGACTTCCAAACTGGTACGCAGGTCCAAATAAAGAATATACACATCATACACTTTAACTTTCAACACATTTACTCTTAATTTTTAATAAATTAAGATTCGGAGTTTCTAGGTATGGTTAGAAATTAGGATGAATTACGAATGGTACATAGCGTGAATGGCGAGTGAATCCAAATAAACAAATATATGTGAATGTGTGGTTGGACTTTGATTTGAGGGGAGTGGTTGTCACATCTGGAATATAAGAATCATATCTTTGAATAATTTTGCCACATCAATTATTCACCCTTCTTTTCCCTTTCGGACCAAAAGATTATTTTCATTTTAATTATCATCATCATCATCTTCTTCTTCTTCTTCTTGCTGCCAGCACGCACGTAGAATTATCGATGTGTGATCACAATATATACAAGCTTTAATTTGATACTTCGATTTCATTCCAAACTTTGCAATCAGGAACCTGATTCAATCTAACCCACCACCACCACTATATACCCATAATTATTGGCCTCTGTGACCTGGACCAATTTACCCAACTTATTCTTATTCTTATTACTATTATTTTGGGTCCTGAAAGCTCAACTAATAGAAGCGCTGGACTTAAATTTTCTTTCTTTCTTTCTTTTTTTGTACTTTTTTTACTCATAAATGAATAGAATGGGTAACATGAGCCAATCCTAACTATATAAATTGAAAAAAATATGAATTAGGTCGAGTTAAGTTTAACCCATGTTCTTGTGGTTAGAAAAATCACAATCCAACTCTAATCCTTAAAGGTTGATAGGTTGAATGGATTAACTAGCAAATCTTTTTTTATCCAATTTTTTTTCATGATTTAAAAAAAATACACCTAAATCACAATAAGTTCTGTTCCTTCATGATTTATTCTAGATATACTAATATTAACCCATAATATTTGTACAAAATATATGAATGGAGCCTACCAAACTAAGCCTTACCCATCAATTTATCAAAATCATGTGGTTCAACTCTTTTTATTTCCTTTGTTCTATTTTTTTAAAAATAATATGGGTTAAACTAGTCAAACTTAATCCATATGATTCATAAGTTATCTTGTCTAGGCGCAAAAATCTTGTTTTTATTTGGGGTCAAAATTTTCCCAACCCAACCTTTATTAATTATGATTGGTTATTTAAGTCAATTCATATAACAAAACTCATATGATCGGCTTTATTCAATGACTCTTTTATTTACTAATTTGGTTTGATATAGCTGATCTTCTCTGATTTGTGTTTTTAAAATATATTAAGTCATAATTTAGTAATTTCTTTTAAGGATAAACCCTCCATGTTGAACCTTTTACATATTATTTGAATTTGAATAAACAGTTCTGATTATCCAAAGAGTTCCTTTTTCCCCCCTCCGTAAAAATGGTGAGTACGTAAAAACATATGATGATTATATTTTGAGAGTGTGCCATAAAGACATTTGATTTCAATAATAAGCGATATATATAATAATGATAAAATAAATATGTCATGTGAGGTTTCTTTTTTCCTCTCTTGACTTTGATGCGCTTATCATCGTATCTCCCTTCAATTATTTTTCTGACCGCTTTATTAATCTTTTTTTTCCCCCGATGAAACCGCTTTTATTAATCTTGCTAATTGATTTATAAAACTGTGTCTGTTGTGAAATATTGTTTAAAACTCTATTAATTAAGATGGTATCTAGAATAAATTCCTTGACCATGATTAGATATAGTCCACGAAATCAATTCGTTTTATAATATGCCTGGTTATTAGCAGGTTTGATTTTCTGCTTTATTGAGGTGGCCGAACATGAAGTTTATAAAAAATACTACTGCACTATTTGGTAAGTTGGCTTTATATATGTATGCATGGATGTTTTTGAAAGTAGAATTAATCTATTTTATTATTTTTAGATAGACTAGATCAATATAATATATTATATATTTTTGAATTATAGCTAGCATGGGTGAGGTATGGATAGCATGTAGGTTCAAAATCTCCTAATGTAAAAAAATCACTTGTTAAGAATGTTAATTTTCTAGTTAATTAATAAAAAAACGTAGATATTATATTTTTTATTAGAAAATGTAAAAATCCATAGATAATGTGACACATATTCATTTAAAAATCATGCACTTTATGCTTATAATAAAGTAAGTCCAATATACTAATTAAAATTCTTAATCTTTTTGATGGAGTGTAAAATTCATAAGAGATGGGCTAGCAAAGGAACTACTACTAACGTGTAATCTCTTTTGGGCAATGTTATTAGTTTTTACTCAAAAAAAAAAATCTTAATCCTTTGATGAAGTGTAAAATTGCCCAAATTTCTGGCTTCAGAGAGTTGCTAGTTATAGTGATTAACTCGAACTTCTAATATTTACCTATATTTATACATCTTAATGTTTTAAAATTATGAAAAACATTGTATTATTTATGTGAAATATAGTTTTATAAATAGTACTAGCCTTGTCGTGTGTTTGTTATTTTTATTACCTGCCATGAGAAAACTGTTAATTTTTCTTTTATTGAAAAAAAATTAGTTCCAGTCGAATTTAATGTTGATGAAATCATCATGTTAATATTTATTTGTAATAATCAGATCCATCAAATTATTTTCATTATCCAATTTTGGTAAAACCATGAAGAAAGAAAGAAAGAAACATGCCATACTGAGCGCATGAGCATTGACTCATAAGTTGTCCCTTGTAAAGGCCTTCCTTTTCCGAACTAGCAGCCACGCGAAAATGTCCAGTTGTTGAAACCACGACAGTAATATGAACTCTCTTTTTTAAAATAAAAAAGGGGAAAAAATCATCATTGTGATTTTTATAATCAAAGGCCCATTTCAACAGTACTGTATTGTACCAATAAGTCGTTTTAGTGCAAATCAAATTGAGGAAGCTGCTTTTATCAGCAACAAGTCCTGCAAGTTGCTCCTTCCTCATGACATGGCATTTACTTCCACACACACGCCTCCTTCAAGTTGCTTCTTTCACAAAAGAATTTTGTCTGGCCAAAAATAATATTAAAATTACATATACTATGTGTTTTTTTAAGAGGTTTCCCAATAAAAATAAAATAAAAAAATTAGGACTTGTTTAGTTTTTGTTTTTAAAACAAAAAAAATTAAAAAACTTGTTTGAATAAGTATTTTAAATTTAGTTATTTCTAAAATTATAACAAAAAAATAAAAATATTTTAAAAATATTTCATTTTATTTTTCTTGTTTTCAAAATGCGTTGCATTTGATTATAAAAAAATATAGCTATTAAAAATATAATTATTTTGATAATGATTATTATAAGTCATTATTGAAAATAACTGATTTTTAAATTTAAAACTTTCTACATAGTAAAAATATTTTTTATTTTTAAAAATTATATTATAAAAGAGTTTTTTAAAAAAAAAAAATGAAATAAAAATTAAACATTCTCTTATTTTCATGGCTTGACGATAAAACTTTATAATCATTCTTCTAATTATACTTGGGAGAAAAATGAAAGCAGAATTTGCTTTCATAAATTGATTATGGCATGGTGCTTAGCTTGCAATCCTAATCAACAGCCTAAAATTCACAAATTGCTCTAAAAAAAAGGTAAAAATACTCATAAAGTAGTCAGCCACAAATACTTAGTATTCTAAAGTGATGAAAAGAATAAAAATACCCAAATGTTATATGAGTGGGTGCAAAAATAATCAGATCGTTAACTTTAATCGTTTAAATGCTGACCGGGCATGCCACGTATCAGCTTTTGCTGACGTGGATTAATAAAGGAACAAAAATACCCATGAAGTCATCGGTCAGAAGCAAAAATATCGACAAAGTCGTAGGTTAGGAACAAAAATACTCATAACGTTATCAGAGTTGGTGAAAAAGTAACCAATCTATCCAATCCCTTAAATGTTGACCGTTTAGTTGATGCCTAAGTAGAAGTTGAGTAACTTTTGTTGATGTAGACAAAAAATATTCCTGGATAAAATTCTCTAGAGGTTAATTGGTTATTATATGAATGTTATGTAAAAAATATTATTTTGACTGAATATCAAATTAAATTACTTGTTTCTTTACAGTAGTAGCAAAAACCATTTGAAAATTTTAAACCTATCAAAAATGTAATTGCTTAAGGTTGTGAAAATGTTCTTAAATTGGATGTACTCAGTCTCGATCTTTGATTTTATGCAACTTATCTTATTATGTTGAATCTCAAATTTTCCAAACAAGAAAAATAGGTAGAGAGGAAGAAAGGAAGGGGGTGAGATACATGGTGATGGAAAGAAATCATGTGACATTGATTTTAATGAATTAGTCACTATTGCATTTATTAAAATAATATTATGGGTACTCATATGATGATCGATTAACATTCATAAAAATTTATCTAATAATATTTTTATCTACATCAATAAAAAATAGTCAACTTCTACTTAGGTATCAACTAAATGGTTAACATTTAAGGGATTGGATGTATTAATTACTTTTCACCAACTTTGGTAATGTTAGCAGTATTTTTGCTCCTGGCCGATGATTTAATGGGCATTTTTTTTCCTTTTATTAGTTCATATTAGCAAAGATTGACATGTGGCATGTGCATTCAACATTTAATGGTCAAAGTAAACAGTGTTAAGTCTAAGTTAACGATCTGCTTATTTTTATTTTCATTCATGTAATGTTACAAGATATTTTTTTTTTTTTTTACTTTAAAATATTTGACGCCTGCAATTGATTATTTTATAAGTATTTTTGCCTTTTTGGCAAAAAAAAAAAAAAAAGTCTTGCTGAAGTGGATTATGCCATTGTCCACCTCCTTGAAGCTATAATCATTGAGCTTCTTTCTCTTCCTACACGTCCTCTCTAGAAGCTGTTTTCTTACCCTGTGTGAGTGGTTACTGATTATATAGTTTAGTGAGGATTCTGTGGAGGAGAAGCAAAAAGCAATCTCTTTGTTTGCTCGCATTAGATTTGGGTTCCTTTTAAAGCCATCGATCCCCTTATCACAGCATATATATACCAAAAAAAATAAGAAGGTTTGTTTAGTTCTTTGTAGGAGATAGAGAAGAGAGAGTGCGATAATTTTCCGCTTTCGGGATTGAAGTTTCCATGAAATGTTCTTCATGTCCGAGAGTCTGTTTGCCGAGGGAGAAAATATCGAAGAAGGAGAGGGGGAGAAAGAAAGATAAGAAGAGCAGAAACCCAGAATCCAGAAGTTTGGAAACGGGAAGATAAACACCAGATTCGATCTATTTTGGTCCGTTTCTACTGGTAATAATCATAACATACGATGAAATCTCCGTTTCTTGATCTTTTCTTATAAAGTTTCATGCTTTTTCTTGTTTTCTAGCGTTCAGAAACAGTCCTTTTTACAGATCCGGAAAGGACTGCCTTTTCTTCATTGATCAGAACACAAAATTGTTATTCACGGTTGATGATGTGAATTTTGAACTTGCTTCCTTTTCGAACAGAAAATTGTCAACGGGTTTTCTTGGTAACCAAACTGAGAGGCTTTTCTAACTTTTCTTGAAAGCTGTTATTGATGATGTGAAAATCATATTTATATTGGGTTGAGCAATATTGTTGATTTATTATAGTTAGTGTGTCTGACATAAATATTCTAACTTCCATGGTTTTTTCTCTCATCACAGGGCCGCTGAGCAATGTCTGCAACTATAGTCAGCGATCCGGTGGTTATGTCAAACCCAGAAATTCAACCAGTGTCTAATAATACCATACTAGTTTCTGCACAAACAGAAGTTGAATTTGCAATCTGTGATTGCTGTGGACTGACAGAAGAATGCACACCTGCTTACATAGAACGAATCAGAGAGAGATACTATGGGAAGTGGGTTTGTGGGTTGTGTGCAGAAGCTGTAAAAGATGAGATCTTGAGGTCTAAAAGGCTTATCAGTACAGAAGAAGCCATGGCAAAGCACATGAACTTCTGCAAAAAGTTTAACACTTCAGGGCCTCCTCCTAATCCAACAGTGCATTTGATCTCAGCCATGAGACAGATTCTTAGGAGGAGTTTGGATTCTCCGAGGGCGTTAAGGTTAAGATCCACACCGAGTAGTCCAACTAAGATGTCTGACACAGAAATTCATGGCGCTCCTGGTCTTACCAGGTCTGAAAGTTGCATGCCTAGTCTGTCTGCTTCATGAAGGCTTCTATGCTGAAAGATGAATCTTCTGTGCTATTCATCTCTCAAGTGTTGTCTTTATCTTTCTAGAAACGGCACTCTCACTTCCTAGAAACTGAGGGGATCCAGATCTGTATATGGGATGGGGGAAAACAAGAACAGGACGCGACAAGAATGGGAAATTGAACATGAACTTGTACTTGATTGGCTTAAAATGGATGATGAGGGAAATAAGAATGAACTCAATTAAAATTTTAGGCTTCAAAGTAGATGTTCAATTGTAGTCATCTAGTATAGTAACTTTAAGTCAGTTGTCATCAGAAGTTTCATATTTCCTAAGAAAATTTTGCTTCACTCCTAACACTTGTTCTGTTTCCCTCTCACTTCACTGCTTTCAAACTCTGAGAATTAGAGGCTAGCACCTCATAAAACGTGCAGCGGGTGAGATATGCATGACTGGACCAAGGCAACACCATTACCACTTGTGGAGATCAACACAGAGACCTGAAAGTTACCTAATCTTGTGTTCAATCAAAGCCGTCATAGATTTATACTATAACTTTATTAACTCATTCAAAAAACATTCTTTTGTCTGTCAAAATGCAAGAGCTTAACACGGAATAAACTAATCTTTGGTTATATTGGGTTGAAGATAAATGATGATATTGAATTGTATGAGTCACAGCATAGATCAGTATTCACTGGTCTGTTTTGCTGGTCGGAATGAGGTAAGCAGCTTCTGAATTATCTTTTCACTTGGATTGAGCACTTCAATTGAAGGCAACTGTGTTAATATTTCTCAAACAATGAAAGAGATAGAACGTAGAGATAAAGACAAGTTGTTCTCTCTTTTTCAGAAAGGGTTTAGGTTAATGCTCTGATCCTTCTGTAAGGCATCCCCTCAAGTTGTTCTTATGCCTAGTAAAAGACAAAGGGGAGAAAATTAATAAGTAGGTGGTTAGAACAATGATAGAGATCTTGAAATGTGGAGAAACCTGAAACTGTGATTCAGACATATATGATATAATCTTAAAATACAGAGAAGGAAGCGTAAATCAAGGAGTGTTGGCAAGTATGACAAAAAATGAAGCTAGGCAAGCTAAGTTGTCTGGTGCAATTTTGTTGGTAGATCTTGCAGATATGCATCCCTGGTTGTGATAATTATTGATATCGTATTAAATAATATAAAGAAGGAAAGCGAGAAAGGCACATTCTTGGATGGGTATGTCGATGGAGACATGACTTAGAAACAAAATAATAATGGACACTAAAAACCGTACAAAGAGGGGCCATCATACATGATTGTATCCTCACAAATGGTAAGTGGTTGGACAGTGTCATTCTCATCTCAGCCTCACCTCCGTGATTTCCATTGAAGCTTTCTTCAGATGTCCCCCCCCCCCCCCCCGCCTCTCATAGTGCACGAGGGTCATGACAACTCGGATATGAACCATCCCAATCTTTCGATATAACACCATTCTTACTCTCTTATATGTTCCTAATTTTCTTACTATATATAACCTTCCCTTTCAACTTTTCTCCTAGTTGAGAACCTTTACGTATGATGATTCTCAAAGGATGCTTTAAAAGCATCTTTAAATTATAGTTTAATGTGAGATAGAAGGGTGTAGTGTTGTCCCATGTAGCTCCATTGCCACATGACTCGAGTTAATTTCTTGCGTCTATAGACTAAGACTATGTTGTTGAACAGAGCAAACCATGTTTTTGACAATCTGATTAATGAATTCTGGTTAAATGGATCCCACGATTCATTATTGTGAATTACTTCTCGTTTTTTTTTTATTATTATTATATAGGTGCTTGACAATAGAACAAGAATCATTTTTCCAAGCACATGTAGGAAGCCTTGTCTTGTTCAGTTTTTCTTATGGTAAGTGATGAGACTTTATCCCTATGTATATAACAATTATGTAATAGCTATATCTATGGTTGTTGCCCGAATAAAAGCATTTCGCAACTTCCGATTCCTTCAGATTATAATGCAGAATGAGATTCTCCAACTCATAATTATCTGTTTTTTCTTTCGTTTGACGTCCAACGACATGAGTGCTATCTTATCAAGGTTTAATGTGGCTTGGAAGATAAACATTCTACAACAAGGGCTTATGTTTTACACCACAAAAAAAAAAAAAAGGCTCGAACTTTCATGGTTTATAAATATTATATACTATTTTATTAAATTTTATATATTGTATATGTATGTAGGTACATCGATCTTTCAATTGCATATATAGTTAAAAAAAGAAAAGGGGGGGTGTATATTTTTTTTATCTCTTTGGAACTACATTAATAAAGTCAATATATGGCCACAATAAATATATATATATATATATAAACTAAATGGTTTGAGAAAGAGCATTGTTTTCATTATTTCATATATATGTTAAACTAATTAATTATGATATTTTAAAGTTCCATCTTTATCAATGACTGTGCAATCTAATGACATGAAGTTTATACTTGTTGGTGACAAGTCATGAATTCAATCCTGCCAGCAGCTAAAATATTTAGCTTGCTCGTAGCACTAAGAAAATTCCATCTTTATTATTTCTTTTATTGGTTCATTCAAAGAATGTTTGCATCAAAGAATCACATAGTATCATTTTTTAAAAAAAAAAAAGGGTACAGTATATCTTTAATTTTTAACTTTATATAAAATTTTATTTACAATTCCTTAATTTTATAAAGTATTTGTTTAATTTTTTAATCCTATCATCATTTGTTCGTTAACAAAAAATTTATATATTAAACTTTTAAATATTAATAAAAAATTCTCAAATATTTACATATTAAATTTAATTTTTAAAATGATGATTATTGACACAAATTATAAAAATCATTTGAAATTGACGGTGTTAGGGTTAAATGACTAAAAAAATACTTTATAAAATTAAAGAATTAAACTAAAATTTATATAAAATTAAATGATCAAGAGTAAACTTTAACCTTTTAAAAAAAATTTTAACAAACTTATACTTGGAATAATAAAATTACAGAAGAAATCCTCTACAGACTTCTACACAATGTCGTCAATATTTATTGTTAAGGAATATGCCAGAATATATAGGAGAAAAAATAATTGTCAAATGAAGTTACATACGTCATTTCATGAAGGAAAGATCTGGGTTTCCCACATTGATTTGTCAACTTGCTAATTGCAAGTTAAACCCAAGAGAGAAAATTCTTGAAAACAATGAGGAACACGATATAGATAGATAGGAGTGGACTATCGGGATCCAGGTGGGATGAAAGGTAATATAATATCAGAAAATGGACTGTCTCTTTCTTTCCAAATTAAATTAACCATCCCGACAAGCCACACTCTCCCACCAATCCTATAGGCCCTTCCTTACATGCAAAGTGGTTTTACCTAATTTCTTCATTATTATATTAACACCACCTTTCTGCGTTTTGTTCTTTGGGGACCAATAATCATGATTAGTGACGGAGCTTGATTAATCAAAAGTGGATTAAAATAGCCTCATCGACCTTTCTTCTTGACTTTGTCTTGTTTCGAATGGCTTATTAATTTTTGCTTTGTCTTAACCCAATCAGGACAACTATTAAGGCTATATTATTCTATTATTCTATTATATATGTTGCCGTGATTGGAGGTTCTTAACAACTATATTATTCTTTCTCACTACACTTTAGCTTCACGATTATGTTACTGCTTTTTGCATGACATGGCTTATAATTAACAAGGTCCACACAACCTGTTCTATTATTCATTATAGCATGATATGGTTGGGAAGAAAAAAATAAAGGAAACTCTTTTTTTCCTCTTAAGGTTTGATAATAAGAAGTCTTAGGTTGGAATTTTCATTTATGCCAGAATAAGTCCAAGGATGAATATATCTTCCTTAAAATACATGGCAAGGCTGAGGATTAGTTTTTGCCTTCCATGACACAAAGTCCAAAAAAAAAAAATTGGATTGCACTGTGATTTTGCACTATATACAAAATCAACGGATCGAGTTAGGTAACTTCTAATTTAAAAAAAAATATTAATTATTAGTGATAACTTTTTGGATCAGTAACAATTACATAGTGTAGAACTGTAGATCTCAACTCACATCCCACTTACCCCCCGTATTTTTTTTAACAAATCATATTTTAATTTAGTGCTGAAGTTTGTAGCATGTAATTACTTTTATCACTCTTGAGTAATTACTAGGAATAATTAAATTTTTAGTTTTTTAAATTTATTTTAATTATTGATTTGATCTTTAAAGTTTACTTTTTATCAATTAAGTCTTTAAAATTTCATAATCATAATAACTAATTCTTATGATTTGAAGGGAATGTATATATGGTGACTTACAAGAATGGATGTGAATGGAAGATCCCCATGAAGGTAACTAATTCATCAACATTTAGGTTGATGACACACAACAAAAAAACAGCATAAATTATGTCGCTAATCCGTCACTAATTTCGTCGCTAATATTAGCGACAAAATTAGCCATGAGTAATTCTGTCACTAACTTCTAGTATAACCCATTTCTATTTGGCGGCGGGCTTGTCGACGGAATGTTCCGTCGCTAATATAGCAATGGAATTATTCTGTTACAAACAAGTTATCGCTATTTTGTCGCTAATTTATTTCCCACAGAATTAGATGAAATATTTTTGTCACTAAATTTCATGGGTAATTCATCAATAATTTATTTACTACAAAATTAGTGATGGAATATTTTCATCACTAAATTTCACGGGTAGTCCGTTGCTAATTTATTTCCCATGAAATATATTCTATTGCTAAATTACATAGGTAATCTGTCGATAATTTATTTCCCATGAAATCTTTCGTCACAAATTCTATTGGAAAGTTATTCCATCGCTATTCCATGGCTAATTCCTTCAATAATATATTTTTTTATTAATTTTAATATATATAATATTTTATTGTTTTAATAATTTGAGAAAATAGTTAATTGTAATCTAGCATATCCTTACTTGCATTTTGTCTCTTTTTTCATAAATACTAATTTGTGAACATAGATAGTTTATGTACTTTCAACTTTATCATATCACAATCATAATAAATTAATTCAAGACAATGATAATGTTGCAAGTTCTCTATTACCTTCTTAAGTGCATACAGCTTATAAACCCATGCTGGATATTTATTTCAAAGTTATTCCATTATTGATTCAAGGGAAAAATTACTACTGGTCCATGTCCTTATATTTTTTAATATAACTAAAAAGATGATGAGATGGAAATAATTGTGTTAAATATGTTATCATCCACCCTCTAGCACATTACTAGTGGAATTATAATTTAGCATATTACAACTGTCATCCATCCTTTTTGTTTCATGTTTTATGTTTTAATACGTTGAATTATAATTCTATGTCAATATAGACTAATAGTGGTTAGTCATAGGTCAGTATATTCAACATCGTTAGTGTCACCTCATTATTCTTTTATGCATATTCTAAAATAAAGGGACTAACTTTGCATATAAGATAAATTAGAAGGACTTGGAACAACAACAAAAAAAATTACAGAGACTTATGTCAAAACATGTGAGAACTACAGGGATCAATAATTATATTTTGTCTTGACCAAAAAACATGCATTTTTATGCTCCTTTGACTAGTAGAAAAACTAGACAAATTTTGCTTCATGCACTATAGATTTTAGTTATATGCAATGTACGTCATTTCAAATAATTCAAAAATATTAATAGTAATAAAACAATGTAATGTAATTTCATGAAAACAATATCTTGTAATTATTATTGATTAATTAAAAAATAAATCATTCTTATAAATCAAAAATTCATAAAGATACTATAAAGGGCCTATTTGTTTAAGATTAAAAAATAAGTAATTTTTAGGTAATTTAGATATTTTATAAAAAGAAAACATTATTTTATATTTGATTATAATAATAAAAAGTAATTATTATCTA
Source organism: Prosopis cineraria (assembly GCF_029017545.1). Classification (NCBI taxonomy): domain Eukaryota; kingdom Viridiplantae; phylum Streptophyta; class Magnoliopsida; order Fabales; family Fabaceae; genus Prosopis; species Prosopis cineraria. The sequence goes on along the minus strand of NW_026555343.1, from coordinate 40,566,562 downwards.
GTTATTTTAAAATTTCATGATATCTTTCTTGACTTTTATTTTTAAAAAATAATTTATTATTATATTATTTTAAAATTTTACAATATCTGCTTGTTTTTAAATTCTAATTATTTTAAAAAGTTTAAATGAACATAATAAAAAGTCACAAAATAATTTTTTTAAAACATAAGTATTTTTTCATGAAATAGCTGAAACAAAAGGGACCTTTAATCTAAAAATAACAAATTAATGGTTACTTTTTATTATTGTAATTAAACATAAAATAATGTCAATCTTTTATGAAATATTTACAAAATAAATCAATGATTATAAATTATATAGAAATTATTTTTTTAGTCGTAAACAAATCATTAATGTAATTAAGTGTTTCTCATAATATTGGTTTGAGAAATTCTCGCAAGTGTTTTAACTATGAGAAATTAGGTTTTCTATTTAATATAAAACTGTAAAATCATGTATATTTTATCATGAAAGTTTAAATTACCTGAGCGAAAAATTGTGCAGTGCTTTATATCTTAGTCTTTTTCCTGCTGTCATTTTCTTGTTTTCTTTCATTGAAATAGACTTATATTTATTGTTTTGCTCTTTTGCATGAAAAATTTATGTTCTCTTCACATGTTAGTTTGTATCATTTTATTTTTAGCCCTGCTTATTTGAAAAATTATTAGATTACGATAATAAATTCTGTATAAATCAATTACTTGAACTTTCTATATTCTTTATTTGTTTTATGCTTTTAGTAGGGAAAACAAATGAGGGTTTAGATATTGATAAAATAGTTTTTATTGTCTGCATATAAGTTGGGGAGTTGCCCTTAACACTAATTTGAGATGAATGTATGGCTTAAAAATCCTTTTTGTTTTTTTGATAGTTCCTAGAAAATCTTTTTTTTCACAAAATTCACTATTTATCCTATTTTTATTGTTGGTCAAATCAATGCGTGAAACACTTGTTTGTTTTAAGTATTTAGGTGCTTGTTGAGTGTTTTTATTGTGGGTGTGTAGGTGTTTAACCAAAAAAAAAAGTCAAAAGACATGGTCAAAGCTTCACTAATCAAATTGGCTTGTTTATTTAGTGGTTTTGTTTTCTCATGATATCTAATACTTGCATGTCCCTCTGCTTTTATTACCTGAGTTTTGTGAAGGAATTTCTATACCCATTACTTTCTTTAATAGGATTATTACATGAGGTTTAAGGCATTCAGAAGTTTAACATAAATTCTCCAAGTGTAGTATCAAATGATTTAGATGATGACGAAAAAATTAACCTATGGTTAGAGACTATAGGTGGTAAGAACAAGAAAGGTTGTATAACACCCTAAATTTTATTGGGTTTTAAAGTATCTATAGGCACCTTAAAATGGACCTAGGATTAAGTTTTAGGCCTAAAATGGTAAGACAATAAATATATATACATATATATATATATATAAATGTTAATAACTAAGACAATTAAATTTAATAAATGTTTGAAACTAACTTTTAAAAAAAATTAATTAAAATAATAATATTTTAGATAATTTTGTTAAATTTTAAAATATATCATATCCTCTGAAAATTATCTTGATAGATATAAGTATTTAAATAATAATAATAATAACAAGGAAAAAAAATATATTATAAGCTTAAATTTATATACCTAGTAAAAACCCTACCTCTATTTATTTAGTTTCATTCACTCTTCCCTAGATGCGGCTGCCTACTATTTTTCAAGAGCTCTCTCTCGCAGGTATTCCTCTTTGTCGTTCCTCTCATCTCTTTCGGTTTCCTCCTCCCGTGCCTTATACATATATATGAGGAATATCTGCTCACACACACAGTACGTGAAAAGTCCATCACGTCATTCCTCCCTTCTACTTTTCTTTACTCTAGCCTTTAAATTATATACATATATAATATTAGTTCTTCTTTCTCTCACGTCCTTTGCTTTTCAAGGGCTTTCATCTTGTATATACATATATAATATAATAATATTAGCTTGCTTCATGACTTACTTACTCAAGTGATACTATTCCAGAGACATCCTATAGCCTTATATCTATTTTGGATAATAAAAATCTAGATTAACACTTAATAGTCTAATTTAAAAGGAAAAAAAGAGGGAAAAATTTTAAAATCTTTAAGGATAGCTTTAAGATCTAGAGTAATTCTGGAGTCACCTCAAATGGTTTTATGATAATATTTAATAACTTTAAATTATATCTAAATATTTTTGTATGTATGTGATTTCTGTAGAATCTCACTAAGAGCTTTTAATTGCCTGAATTTTTGTTGTGGGACTACTTGTTAGCTCAAGGAGGACAGGTAACTTGAGGTTTTTCCATATGTGTGCAAGCTCTGTATTTTATAACAAATGCGTATAATCGTAAATTTAATTGTGAGAATTTCATATGTTACTGAATGCTGTCAAGCATGCTTGTAGCTTGGCTATATGTTATTGTGGGTGTTTCTTTTCAAGCATACTTGTAAATGCATATTAATAATGTTTGTTTGATGGAAATTGTATATTGTTTAAGAGTAGCTTATTTCTTTCAAACATGCTTGTAAATCTAGTTGATCGAATGAGATATTTATATTCTTTTCAAGCATGCTTGTATGCCATGTGAATTTTGTGTATGTGCGGCAGGCATTAGGGGATGGGTTGATGAGAAGATGATGATGTTGATGTATATATGCTTTAGATGACCACGTGGTTCGCCTCCACTATGCGCACAGTGGTTGGCCTTTTTTAAAGCCCCGTTCCTCAATACTTACCTGGCCGGATTTGTAAAGGGAGAATGTGGGACTGTGACACCTCCTGATTGGGGTTTTTTTCAAGGAGGGGAGCCATAGTTTGGGCTTGGGCTCTGTACCTTTGGCCGGGTATATCTCAAACACTGGAGAAGCTTGGTTAGCCTAACGTGTGGGCCAAACCATATTTAAACCTATGGTTCTAATAAGCAGAATAAGGATGGATGGAGTAATAAGGAAGACTTTTGGTACTGCATAATGACATGTTATGAGCTATACCGTATGAAATTTTTATGTTATCACTAAATGATTCTTATGAACTCACTTGTATATTGGTTGTATAATTGTGTGGTTGTAGTTTGTGCATGTATGGTTAAATTTTAGGTTACTGAGACGCTAGTGCTCACCCCTTCTTTAACATTTTTCAAGAGAAAGCCTAAGTAAGAATCAAGGGAAGGTGTCGGAGGAATGAGCCTTTGGCTCTCGTACTCCTCACAGCACATGCGAGATTATATTTACTTTTCGCCATGATTATAGGGCCTTTTGTCGTTTTTAGACCATATTCCTTTTAATCTATTTGCTTTTAGTTATTGAATGATAGTCCACCATAAACTGGCTTAGATTAAGATTTCTAGAATTTGGTTATATGTTAAATTTATGATGTAAAAAAAAAAAGCTTTGAATTAAATAAAGTCAGTGTGGCGTTTATTTTTTAATAATTGTTGCTAAGTGTTTAGATAGTAGGACAAGGTGTTACAGGCTGCATATATGGGTTAGGATCCAAGGCTTTGGATATTGATTCTACCTCTCATTCATATAAGTCCTCTTCATCCATCAATAACTCAAGGCTTCATCTTGATTTTGAAGAGTAATTGCGAAGGAGGATAGTCATAGAACTTAGACAAGAGCAACAAGAGCTAGTCACTAAGCTTAGACAAGAGAATAAAGATCTTAAAGAATTGAATATGTATATCTTGTCTAGGTTGGAAGCATTGGAGCAAAAAATATCAAAGAACTTTGAAAATTCAAATTCTAAAAATAATGAGGGATCTTGAGCAAAAAGAATACTTATTAGTTGTCTCCTGTTATGACTTGTTTTGTAATTTTCTGTAGACTTTGTGACATTATTATTTTAATTTGCTATTGAGTTATGCTATTTTAGTAAATTTGAAATGTTTGATCTATGGTATAATTATTTAGTAAATTTAAATTGCTTGTTTTACATTGATTTTAATAGAATCAACAAATATTTAGGTATATAAAAAATGCTACCTCTAAATATAATAAAAAATTCAAAAATCATACACAATTTTTTTTAATTAGCAACGAAATTGTGACAGAATTTCTATCGCTGATTGACAAATAAATGTGATAGACATTCTATTACTAATTTGCCACGGAATTTTTGTTGCTAATCCATCGCTAATTTACCACAGAAATGCCGTTGCTAATCCATCGCTAATTTGTCACAGAATTTCTATCACTAATCTATCGCTAAGTTAGAATATGTTATCCCAAAAATTAGTGATAGAATTATCGATTAGTGATGGATTTTTTCTTTTGCTAATTATTGATAGAATTATCATTAACCAACTATATTTTTGGTAGTAACATAAAACTAGATAGACACACATGTGGTGGAATTTTGTATATTTATGAAACTTTAGGATTTGGTTTATAAAATTTAAACTTTAAAGATCAAACCGATAACAAAAGAATTTGAAATACTTAAAATTTAATTACCCTTATTTATATCATCAGTCACAAAACAATATTGTCCATATACATTTTTTTTCTTTTACGAAATCGATATACAATTGTGGGGAACTTTTTATATGATTCATCACATCAAAATATTTTTGAGTTCTTTAATTGCATTAATATAGAATTCTTGAGAAATGTATGGCTAAGATTAATAAGAGATGACATTTCTTTTTTTTTTTTTCAGGTATAGGAAAGTAATGGTGAATTCTGTCTTAGAGGCTTGATAAGACTAAGATATGCTTTCAAGTTTAAAGAGCATTTATAAGAATACTTATAAATTATCTATTAATAAGGCTTTTACATCAATAACAAGATCTGATCGATTTTATAAATTATTGGTTAAATTCTTTTTAATTAGACCAGCCTTTATTGCACCAAAAAAAGTCTGGATTTCATGGACCAATCCACATTTTCAGTTAGAAGAATACTAAAAATGTAGAAAGTATTTTGTTTACCCTGGATTGTCGTTCTTCGACCAAATAGAAAAATTGGCGACTTCGGATTTGGGCTTTTTGCTTGGGCCCAAGCCATCATGCCCAGCCATTAAATATTCAAATTAAAACGAGATACAGTGGTGTTAATCTTTCTCGTTCTGGGCTAATATATCATCATTGTATCGGACCTGACTCAGGCCTATTATAATAAAAGCTTAAGTCTAGCCCTGACCTTTTGATAATGATAGACCAAAAAATTTAAGGGGGATTAAAGTCGACCTGTATTAGACTTGCTCTTTTTTGTTGTCACTTGTGTGCTATTACCATCTGGTAATGATGATTATGATGTAATTAGAAAGATGTCTATGGAGTTTGTGGCAGTGCCTACCTCGATGACAACAAACAAATGCATAAACCTACGAAAGCAAGTGTGCATCTTGTTCTCTCACAACGCAACTCGCAATTCAGCACAAAACAATACTGCTGCTGTGCCTGTGTCTTCTGGCAACCTCGATGGTATAAAATAGGGGTGTTCAGTCTAGATTTATTTTGATTGGTCCGATATCGTCTTGATGGGTCTTGTCCCGATCCGAAAATAATTGAGATGGGACTTTACTGGACGGGACAAGAAAGGGGTTCGGGACGGGATGGGATGGGACACGGATTACCATCGGGACGTCCCGTCCCGTCCCGAATATTATATATATTATTTTTTATTTTAAATATATTAATTATATTAATATAATTTATACTTATATTAATTATATCAATTATAATTTTAATACTTGCAATTCTTATTTAAAACTAAAATTTTTTTATATTGATAATTTTAATGACATGGAGTAAATATGACGATATCTTTCTTTATAATATATTAATTATATTAATATAATTTATTCTTATATCTATCTATTTAATAACCCTTATTTATAACATATTTCTTGCTTATTTTTAGAAGAGTAATTAGCTTAGTACATCTTTACTAAAGTAGAAGAATAATGATTTGATGTTGTGTTTGACTTGCTTGTTGTTGCTAATCTTATAGCATAAAGATCACTTGTATTTGTTATTATAATATGTAGTTATGATTAATATAATTCAATAATTGATTTTAAATTATTGTTATTTATGTGCTTGTGTTGTTTTGATTTTAAACTTATTAAATTATATGATTTAAAATTTTAATGAACATTATTATTCAGATCTTTTTTTGATATTATTCTATTTATCGGGACGGCGGGACGTCCCGATCTTATCCCGATCCCGTCCCAACTCTTAACGGGACGGGACGACTTTAAAGACGGGATGAGATACAGGATCAAAATTTAATTCCGATCTTTTTTTTGGGACGGGACATGAGACGGGAGTGTTCGGTCCTGTCCCGTCCTGTGAACATCCTTACTATAAAGCCATCGTCCTTTTTCTACTTTTTAATATTTCAGCAACGTCGCGATTCCCAACTCTCCCTCACGTGCAATTGTTCCTTCTCGGTCTTCACTCAGCTTTCACTCTCCTCCTCCACGGTCACGTGCGTCCGTCCCTGCCATCTCCATGCTCGCTCTCTCGGCTAAAGCTCAACAGTCAACAGTGCTCCCCATGAAACCCAGAATATGAACAGTTCAACTTCATTTACAAAAATACTCAATCTAAGCCACTAACCCATCTTCCGAAGTTTCCAACTTTTGACTGCCTACCTCTTCTTTCGCGTCTCACATTCTCTGACTCTCTGTATTTTGCATTTCTTGAGATTCAGCTTGGGTATGAAGTTAGCACGTAGAGATACAACACTTTTGAACTAATGTCCTTGGCGTCAATGTCGACTTCGTTGAGTCGTTCGACGGAGCAGCCGTTGAGTCCCAAGTCGCCGCCGCCGCCGGGGCTCTTGGATTTCTATGGGAGGCGGAAGCAGATGATTAAGATTCAGGTTTTAGAGAGAGAGATCGCTTTGCTTCAGGTCATTTTTATTAACTTTTCTTTCTTGTGAAAACATTTTCCATTTTTTGTTTTTTCTTCTTTGGAGTTGCATGAGGCAATGCGAATGATCTGTTCTGTTTTATATCCTTCTGCTTCGAAAACACAATCGCATTCTCTACTATTATGTCAAAATTGGCCTAGCGTGTTACATTTAGGAAACCTTGTGTTGATGATGAGTCTGGAATTCAAGATAAGTGAACTTCTTACGACAGACGATTTTATTCAGAACAATTTTTGATTTAGAGATAGTCCGAAATACCAAATATGGCTTTAATTAACATCTTGAGGTCGTGTGCTTTAACGAAGTTATATGTAAAATGTTCATCAAATTGATTTGCATGTGTGGTATATATATGGAGAATGTAGTTAAATATCATGTCAAAATCTTAACTGAAGCCTGAAGGGGACGGTTGATCAAGTATTGAAGGCAACTATGTGATGTGTGTTTAGATTCACTAGCTCATGTTAGTCACAATGAAGCCAGTTTCTTGTTTGTTTTCTAATTTTGTTGTGAATAGCGAACTGCTTGATTTTGACTAACTAGAAGGTTGAATTAGTTGAAGTGCACACAAGCTGACTCTAAGACCATTTATCCAATGATATATCATTATACCAATATATATTCATATAAAATCTGTAGTTCATCATACTATTCATAAGTTATAAAGAATAATATGACTTAGTCATGATACTTTAACGTGTGGTGCCAGCATTTAGTTTTGAAATAAAAATAAAGAATCATGATATCAATGTATTACACAATTTGGCTAGAGATATTTTCTAGTACTCCTTGTAAGTTGTAACATCACTCATTACCTTGCGTAGCGAATGAAGTAAAACAACTACTGTTAATTATTCACTGTTACTAGATGTACTGCTGAATTTGCTGATAAGCAGTATTGTTTTTTTTTTTTTTTCTTTTGAATGATAACTGAATACTTCATTAATCAAATACAAGAAGTTACAAACAGACCATAAACCTATCTAACAATCCTTTCATCATTCACCACCTTAAGACTAGAAGGTGGTGGTTGAAGCAGTGTAGATTTGGTGCATGCTTGTTTAATCTGAACAGTCCTAGACAGAACACAAAATAATGTATCTAGTTGGCTCCTCATTTGTGCTTACCAACTTACTCTTCATGAAGCTAGTTTCAATTAACCAAACGGAGCTCAGTTTCATACTTGCACGTGTATTGCCCGCAGGAGGAGTTAAAATCACTTGAAGGTCTTCACCCTGCTTCTAGATGCTGCAAAGAGTAAGCCTTTCTTCCTTAGTGCTTCATATACAAAATCCTGAGGTAGATCATGGAGCAAAACTGAATCTGATATTATAAACTTACGTATCTACTCGTTGATGGACAGTTCTGATAAGATCACGAGTTCCTTTCAGTTTCTCATTAATACATGTTGAATGCTTATCTGAAGATAGACATGTTTCTTGACAGGCTCGATACCTTTGTAGGGTCTGGTTCAGATCCTTTCACACCCACGTATGAATCTTCAAAAAATTTTGTTGATATACTCATTAATTATAATTTATGAATTACTGAGATAATCATTGCTTCCCAAACAGAAGTCAGAGAATCACCAAATCCCACAGCTTTTGGAAGCACATCAGGTAACTTAATTCTTGCCTCCTCTCTTTCTTATCATCATTCCCAGTCAGAAAGGATAACAAGTACGGTCTTTGGTTAAGACTGAAGGTATTATGTTGAATGCAAATGTACAATCACATGGTAATCAATAATCAGCAGGTTAAGCTTGTTGTGTCTTGTGAGTCTTCCATGGGTTTGCCGCACCAGATGTGTGCTTCCTAAGAGAACGGTAAAAGTTTGTTGTGGAAGGGGCTGCTGCATGAAGACCAAAACTGTCCGGAGCTGTTGCAATATTGTGAAACGTTGTGCTTACTGTCTTGTGTGCTTTTCCTGTGAGTGTTGTGTACACAAATGTTGCCATAGACGCTGTCATCAATAATACAAGAAACTTGACATCCATGATCCAGGCTCAAATTAACATACTACATCTTCTCCATCTTCCTTTTCCCCCTCCTTCTGATGAGTATACAGTATTTCTGTCAAAGAAAGCTGCCTTGACACGAATCTCTTGCTAAATGCCCGCCTCCTATGAAATTAGTGTGTGTCTAAATGTGTGTGTGTGTGTGTGTGTGTGTGTGTGGAGGGGCTGAGGGCTAATTCTCTCAAATCTTTCTTTCTCTTTGAATTTTTATGCAAATTGCTGCTATTGGTTTGTTACTACTTCCTCCTGTATAATATAGGACATTTTCTACAGCAGATTGTCGGTTTAATATGTAGACATTGTGTAGTTCTAAGAAATATCTTTTTTATTAAAAGCAAAAAAAAAAAAATCTTTTTATTTTTACCCTTATGTTGGTTGATGTGTACTTAATAAATTTGCATAAGAAGTTGTTCGTGGACAAGAGCAAAACTAGAACAATAAGCCAATTTTTTATGAGATTCAGAAAACATTGAATTTCTTTAATATGCTTGATACGCATAGTAAAGTGTCATGCATTATAAACTAGACTAAAGAGAGTACATCTTAAAAGAGAAAGGTTAAAAAGGAATAATGACGTATAAGTTTTAAGAAGACCAATTAATTTAAATTAGGTTTTAAGAGTCAAATTTTAGGAATTTGTAAATTTGACTTTTAATTTTTCAACCTTATTGTGATAAATTTACAATTTATTTTTTAAATATTAACATAATTAAAAAATAAACAAATTTATTTTCTTTGTTAAAATTTGAAATAAAAATTATAAATTCACCATAAAAAAGTTGTAAAATTAAAATTTGAACTTGTAAACTTGTGGAGTTTAACACTAAGAATTTAATTTGAATTAATTGATGTTTTTAAAATCTCTTATCATTCTCTCAATAAAAAATCCTTGAAAATCAGAAAGCTTAGCATAGCATTTACTCATCCTTATCTTATTGCAAGTAATTTTTAAATGTCTCACTAAAATTTAAAAAGATATTTATGTAATTAAAATTGATTAGGAGTCTTACATCTATTCTCTTTTATTTCATTTTATATCCTTTTTAAAAATTCAAAACAATATTTATTAATATTTTTTACATTATATCCTTATTTAATTCAACAACTTCAAAGCTTCATTATTAAAATTTAGGTGCAAATTTGACAATGTAATCAATATTTTTATATAGTAATTTTTTTTAAAATCTGTGTGCAAATATTCAAAAAAATCTATGTTTTGAAACAAAGGGATAATAAATACCATAAATTTAAAAAATATATACTCTATTCCTTTGTTAAAAGGTTGATTGATAAAAGGGGGTATATTCAAAATAAAATAATTAATGAATCACATACTCAAGTAAAATAATTATATTTAAAACTGTTAAATTTTTCTAAAAAGTGATTGATTTACTCCTTCCAAATTATAATACAAGTTATTTTTCTATAAATATTGCTTGATTTAAAATATAAGACATTGGATATATGTTATACACATATGCATATTTCAATTATACCTTTATTTTAGTGAGAGATTAATGAGGATGTTTTGGACAAGTTTAATATTATATATATTACATGCAAATATATGATTGCAAAGATATGTAAATTTTTAAAGAATCAACATTCAACTAAATTTTTTAAAAAATTAAAATTAGTTAACAGTAATTTATATTATGATTTAGAGGGAATAGCGATTAAGTGTATAGTAGATTTAAAATCATATTAAATAAAGAATATTTTTGTTTTAAAATTAAATTTGTAAATCATTGTTACTGAGATTTATTGATATATAACAACAACAATTCTTATTGTCTTATACTTTAATTCATGAGAAATACTATCTTCGATCCAAAATGTAAGTAATTTTTAAGAAAAATTCACAATTTAATAAATTTTTTATTCCCATAAAAATATATACTTTCTCCGTTAAAAAATATAAGGTATTTTTTGAGGAGTTGAATGTTCAAGAATGTAAAGTATTTTTAGTCTTTCGAGGTGTAATCATTACCCTTTTTTAAAAAAGTATCTTTATTGATAATAACTTTATATTTATTATAGAATATTTAATAAAAATAAATATAAGAATATAGGGTTAGTTTGAAAGTAGGTAGTTATCCTTTTGGGAGTGAGATTCAGTTAAAAATGACTTATATGTTTGAACGGAGGGAGTATTATTTTTTTCTTTTATTTTTAGTGTCAATTACCAATATATTTTATAATGAGACATATTTATATAAAATATGTGTTAATAAATACAAAAAATAAATAAAAAAAATTTATATATACTAAATTACTTATATTTTAAATTAAAATTAATTAAAAAATGCTCATGTTTTAGACTAAAATCAGGAAGTATCAAGCATCAAATAAATAATTCTTCTTCTTGTTTTTTTTTTTGCCAACGCATCAAATAAATAATTCAAAAGCCACAAGCAAATTTGTGTGCGTATTATTTTATTATTAATTACTAGTACTTTTTTGTCGTTTTGTCATTGTAATCTTGCTTCGGCATTTTGAGTCAAAGAACTGAAAATGGGCTAAGCCAGAGGGGTTGGCCAAACCTATCTTTGATTCTTCGAAGATGACACCATTGTTATTAATTGATGATTCGCATGGTAAAATTTGCGGTGCTCCTTCCGTCAATGTTAGTATGTAGGTCTCAATTTTGAAAAACATGAAAATCAAGAAGATACCAAAATTCATATACTATGTAATAGGAGGGAGTATTAAAATAATGGTTAAGATATTAAAAAGAGAAATCAATCAAAGCACAGAATGAAAAATAAAAATAGTAGAACATCTCAGTCGCCATGACTGACAAATGGCAGAATAAGGCTTGCTTGCCAAGCATCCAGAAAGCACAAACACGCAAACTTGAACTCAAGCATGAATGAAACTGATGGAATTAAGTCGTGTTTGCTTGAGAAAGTTAAAAGGAGCAGTTGAGTGACTGAATCACTGACTGAAAGTAGGAAAAGGAGTGAACAAGAAGTTGGTGATCAAAGGGAGTACTGATATATATATATATATATATATGGATTTTCTGGACATTTACTTCTGAGGCTCCATCCTTCTCCCGCGTCTGCGAAGTGAACATTAAGATTCCCAATTTCCCAACCAAGATTGTCTGTTGTGTTTATAATGTATAAGAGACAAGAATTTATGTTATTTATTATTATTATTGGAAGTTGGAGGGATTTGCATGTGACAAGTCTGGGAAGCAACAGTGCATGTAAGGTGGAACACGCAAAATATACAAAGGATCAGCATGTGAAAGAGTGTGACCACTATTTCCTCTGATTCTCACCATGAATTATATATATATTTTTCCAAAACCCTATGCCCTCAGCCCCTAATCAATCCAAACCACTGCTTGGTCCCCATTCTCGGCCCTGCTTTTTCAACGTTAATTAACTACCTCAAACAATCCTTTAGATTATATCGTCAAATTTGTTGTTACAAATAAAATCTACTATGGCTTCACTCTTGCTTACATGAGACTATATATAATAGTTACTGTTGTTGTTTTCGATTGGATAATCTGTATATTTTCTGTTCATTTGTTTATGTGTAGACTCTTCTATCCTAGTCAGATGACACACGTTTTAAAAGTTTATTTTATCTAAGCAATGTAATTCATCTTATAAAAAATTGGCAATACTCATGAAATTAAACTTTGTAGGATTTCTAAACTTTATGAGCAAAAAAGAGAGTCCCAACTATATAACTTTAATTAAGAGGAATTTTGAACTATTACACTAATTTTCAACAAAATAAGACATCAACTAATTTTTTTTTTGGTGTGAGTTAGGCTCGTTCATGAATCAGGATACATATATCTCTTAAACTCAAAAAGCGTTTATATTGCTTACCAATTTATGCTTGTGAGGTCTAGAAATTGCAGTGTACATATATCTTATTTTTATCAATTGAATCAACTTTTGTGAGCTACAACTGTAACAGCTTTTCTAATATAAATTATTTGGTTAAAAATGTCAATAAATTATACTAGAATGATTAAAAATAAGTTTACCTCATAGATATTATATGCAAGTCATACATTTATTTTGAAAACAGTGCAGTTCTTTTTACAGATGTTATTCTAACGGCGGTAGAAAAAAGAAAATTAAAAAACAGGCTTTAATAAACCAATTGAATATTACCAATTTTTTTTTTTTACACAATACAACAAGCTGGGCAGATCCCAAACCTCTCTATATAAGCCCCCTTCGCTAGAGCCTAGAAGGACGCCTGCTTCTTCCCCTTCTTGGCAAAGTCAACCTTCTCTCCCTCTCTCTCTCATCTCCATACATGCTCACTTATGGCCATTGATCGTCACGAAGATTCTCCTCCGACTCCAACCCATGACCTAAACACCTGGCGATGGTATCTCCGCCGCCGGGTGCCCCTCCAGCGTCGGCGGAAGGTGCAGACGGTGCGGCTGGGCGGGAAAAGGACAGGGCGGCGTGGAGTATTTGTGGTGATGAGAATGTTGAAGAAGATAAGGGTGAAGTGGGTGAAGCTTCAGTATCGTCGGATGCTGAGAAATCTGAAGGAGTATTATAGAAATCTGGTGAAGGACATGGTGGAAGCCGGTGCCACCATTGAAGCGTTTCAGCAGAGGCTCTTCATGGAGTCCACTTTCGCTGTCCCTGCCGGCGTCACCTTCTCCGCCTACCCTCATAGCTTCGGCTCAGATCGCCCTCGAACCATCTTCATCTTGTGATCCATCTCGCTCTCTCTCGCTTCTATATTCTGTATCAGGAGGTTATGTGTGTTCTCTCACAATACACATGTCTCAGCTTTCATTAATCTTTCAACAATATGCATGTTTGGGTTTTGTTACCCATTGGTTCCTTGTGAAATCAAAGACTAGATAACTGATATAATATAATATAATTTTAGAGTTAATTAGCAATTTAGTACCCTAAATTCATCTTTGGTAGAGTATTCCTTTCAACATTTGAAGATGGTATTACTTGTACCATTAATGAATATTAATTTTGATCATTAGTTGATCAGAAAATACAAAAAAAAGCTTAAAATTTATAAAAAATGATAAAATTATATGTAATTTTATGTGCCACTTTATATAATTTTTGACGTTTTCCACTCTAATTTTTTAATTAATTAATTGTCAAAGTTAATTTTTATCATCATTTTTAAATATTATTAAATGTTTAGAGGAACATTACAATAAAAATGAGTTCAAGATCTTCCAGAACATGTATTAAGAATAAATTTGCTCTTTAATCTTATAATTTTATAATTCACATGGGGGCCAAAATGCAAGGAGGCTTGAGGTTCTTAGAATTTGCTTTCTTAAATCTAATTTGTATTATTCTATCAGACAAGCATATCAGAACAGAGCCTGCATTGTGTATATAAATATGAACATGATGCTGGAGAATATTGTATTCTTGGATTCTCCTTGCATTTTTGCATGTGCCTTTTCCTGTGAAACTGTAATGCAGCGAATTAGAAGAATCGAATTAAAATAATGTAATCGTTTTAGCTGTTTTGATGATCTCTTGGTGTATGAGAAATAATGGAACATCAAACTCAGTGGTACTGTAGTACAGCTTAAAAATCGAAGTGATGATTGGCATGAGGGTGCTAGCTAGGCTAAATAACAGAGGTGAAAGTAACTGAAATAAACAAAAACAGAAAACGAATTCAATTTTGTTTTCTTTTGATATATATATATATGAACTGATCTGCGCGTTATGATCAAAGACAACCTTCACATGTATGTTGGTTTAATTTGGTATGTTCATAGGAGAATGAAATTTCTTGAAGTGCTGACCCAAGGTTTGGACACAAATATAATTTATTAAAGAACACGCTTCTTTAGTAATTAGGGTATTTAGGTTGATTATTGGGAAAATTGGTAAAAAGGACTTAGTTGAAAGATAAGTTGTGCCAAGGACAAAGTTGAATTCAAGGATGAAACTAAATATTTTATTCATTAAACAATATGAACAAATGACCAAAATGCACCTCTATTTAAACAAACGAAATAAAAAAAAAAAAGTTGCTTGTTCAACACATGCACCTTAAATCAGAAGTCTCGCACCCAAATTAGAAGCCTCCAAACTAGAAGTCTTGCACCCCAAGCCAGAAGCCTCCCACCCAAAGCCAAAAGCCTCGCACCCCATCTAAAAGCCTTGCAATGAAGCCATAAGTCTTGCATCACAAGCTAAAAGTCTTGCACCCCAAGCTAAAAGCCAAAAAAATAAGTTGTAATTTTTATTATCATAGGTGCAAGGCTTCTAGATTGGATGCATGACTTCTAACTTAGGGTGCAAGGCTTCTTGTTTAGGTGCAAAGCTTTTGACTTGAGATGCAAGTCTTCTAGTTTTGGTTCAAGGATTCTGGCCTGGGATGCAAGGATTTTGACCTGGGTGCAAGGCTTCTAACATTGGTGCAAGGCTTTTGCTTGGAGTACAAAGCTTCTAGCTAGGATGCAAGGTTTTTGACTTAGGTATGAAGCTTCTAACTTAAAGTGCATGTGTTAAACTGACAGCCTTTCTGTTTTTAATTTTGTTTGCTTAAACAAAGGGACATTTTGGTCATTTGTTCATATTGTTTCATAAATAAAATATTTAGTTTGGTTCTTGAATTGGACTTGGTTCTTGGGCACAATTTCTCTTTTAACTAGATCCTTTACATTGAATTTCCCTTAATTATTTTGTTTTCTTTGTTAATATACTATTCTTTCCATTTTACCCATCCTAGAAAATAGGAGATCTCAATTGAAAATATTAATTTTTTTGTGAATAAAATTCATGGGTGTTACAAATTGTTAAGTTTAAAACATTATAAAGTAAAAATGAAGGGATTTTGTGACTTAATCTTTGATTGATAGGTAAATAATTTTTTTTAGTATAAACATGATAAACTATATAAATCAAAAAGGTTCAAAGAATACAACAACAAAGCAAAGAAATAATAGAACTAACCCAAAGAAACAAGAAACTCAAAACACTCAGAAGGAATTAAACGGGTGGGATATAAAAAAGATTAAATGTCAACTTTACTAGGGAGTTTGCTATCCTATTGTCCTCCCTATATATGAAATTAAAATGAACAACCTATTGTTTACAAAGGATCTATTTCATAGAATCAATAATATCATGAAAAGAATGATAATTGTGATTGTTAAAATAGCATGCGAGCAATCACAAAATACCTCCACCATTCTAAATTTTTTAAAGTGACCTTTATCCATGTAGCCAAAATCCATCATTGTGTGAAGTAAGCATCTCGCACCTGCCCAATCATTGCTACTTTTGAGTGCACCAAGCATTGCCCAGTCTGGAGGTGGTTTCTTCCATCTAATGTTATGCACAAATTTGATTGAGCCACTTCCCTAAGCTTTCGAAATAGCATCTCTCACCTTAAGAGTAAAATCTATTGGCACATGTACTTCAGCTGCTAATTGGTCCCCCTACAAGGAAACATTTTGAAAGATAAATTTGTTATGAGCATCCCACAGTTTCCGACAAATAAGACCAAAAGTAGATGCCAAAGTGGAATTTAGATCGTTATTAGCAACATGTCCTTGTAAATGTGTAGATTTCTCGAAAGGCTTATTAAGAAAGCAACTCAATCTACTCTGAGGAATGAGAAGTCTCCATACATCTCGAGCCAAGTGACAATGTAGGAGAATATGATCAATATGTTCATTGTGTTTGCCACATCTTTTACAAAGGTCATTGCTAGCCATATACCTTCTAACACATTCTGCATTAGTCTTGAGGGCCCCCTGAATAGCAAGCTATAAGAACACTCGCACCCTTTAAGCGCTTTTATGCTTCCAAATTACATCCCATTTAGCATCCTGGGAATTCCAATCATCCTCTATAATTAGCTTAGACACAGATTTCACCAAGAATTCTCCTTTAGGGCTCCTATCCCACACTGCTTAACACTCCTATCAAGTGAGCTCGGGGGTTTTGTACTTGTAATAATAGACAAAACCTTATCTGGGATATCTTTATGAAAAAGATCCCAATTCCAAGTACCATCAAATCCAATGAAGTTACACATTCCAGGTGAAACCCAGGAATATCTGGTTCCCATTCATGTCTTTAAGAACAGCACCACAAGCACTCATCCCATCACTAGACGTGAAACCATCCACTACCAATCTGATAGCATCAGTATGAACTTTATGTTGAGTTTCCCTACGTCTTTAGAGTCCCTAAGCATCAAATTGGTTTCTCAAACTAAAGTCAGCAGCCAATTTAAATAAAAACTCATAGGGATCTTCAAGCCGCTCCTCCCCATTCCCTTGAGAAAGGAGGGTACATCTGTTTCTCCAAATGTGCCAACAACCATAAGCAAACAAGCTATCCCACGGCAGTAAATAACTAATTCATGTCTGTGTATATATATATAAGTTTCAATAACCAGTGCGGTTGTTTTTATCAAACTCAGTTAATTAGTGAGCGGAAAGAACAAAAATGAATTCAAAACCTATATCTAAATAAATTATTTTATTAATTTGGCCTATTTAAATTTATTCAAAACAAGTATACATTTTAATTGAAAAATTCCGAATCCGACTATAAACAATAACATGACAACTGTTATATGCCCAAAGACGGACTGATGACAAAGCAAATGAATTAATTATCAGAGAGAAATAGGGAATCATATAATATACATCCAGGCATACATTCCAAATATGACCTCCGTAACTCTATAATTTGTCCCCAGGTGCACTATGGATCATATCTTTTGTCCATTCGATTTGTTATATTATTCTCGTAATCACATCAGAAGTTATATATATATATATATATATAGTGATCATAATGCAAATAATATTATCATCCTTACCGAAATTTCATTTTTCAAATAGGTACCTACATTCTATAGAATACATACACAGGACAATAAAAAATAGACCAATAAAATATATAGATTAATAATCACGTCTTAATCATATATTGTGGATCAGATATATATAATATTATCCTGACCCGAATTTCATATTAGAATTCGTTGTACGGATGGCTGAACATATTATTAGAAAAAAGGAATGTCAATAAATAATAAAAAATGGCAAGAAAACAAATCATTAGGCGTCGCCCTGTGCGATATGCATCACCAATAATTCACCATATATGTATTCTCTCTTTTATAGGGAAGAATGTAGATGAAGAACAAGCATGTTTAGCGCGATGGAGCATCTTATATAATAGCATTAGTCAATAGTCTTGAATTAATTAGCTAATTAATTTGAACAACTCAAGCATGTGCATGTATATAACAAAGAAAGTTTTAGATGGAACTAATACAACATGTCATCCATAATTCATTTAATAAACACATGACATTTATGTGCCATTAAATATAAATTAATTTTGATATTAATAATAATGAAGAGAGAAAAGATAATAAATTAAATAGGCATACTATTATAAAAATAAAAATTATTAAAAATAGTGACACACAACTTTATTTGATTGAATTAGTGTAATTTTATTAAATGGACCATGAATGATATGGTAAACCGAGTACATCTAAGAATTTTTTGCATATAACATGATTATTATTTTTTATCCAACTAAGTAGCCTAAAAATGAAAAGAGAAAGATGCCGATTGTGTGTTTTACATTCTCACTACCATGATATTAATTTTGACATTATTAGAGGCAAAAATATGAAATTGTTGTGATTTTATGTGCTTTTGACTAAATAACAAAATTTTATTAGTTTGCAAAATTTAGTTAAAAACATCTTATACTCCCTCCAAACCACAATATAAAATATCTTCTAAAAGCTTTTTTTGATCTAAAATATAGAATATTAAGTAAATTTTATAATTATTTTTTTAATTATATTCCTACTTCATTTATTACTCTTTTTTAAAAAAATTTTGTATTAAAATTTTAAGTATTATTATTAAAGTACTTATATAAGGTAATTAATGAGTGTAAAAAAAGAAGTATTTTTTAAGAAATTAAAATTTCAATTAATATTTTTTAAGAACTGTAAATTAGTTATTAATATTTTATATTTTAATCCGGAGGGAGTATATTGGGATAGATGGAGCATGTACCATCCTATTTCTTCTCTCTTTATTTCTTTCATTTCTTTTTAAAATATATATATATATATATATATATATTTCCTTTTAAGTTGCGGCTCAGAAGAAGTTATATCTTATATGTATTCGCAACATAGCAAAATATTTTTGCTAAGAGTGAATAATAAATTGCACCTTATATTATCAATTAATATATATTCTAAATATTGTTTGGTTAAATTGGCAGATTCCTCAGCATGATTTTTTCTACTTACGAGGTTGGAGGTTTTAGTCCTATTTAACAAATTTCAAAGCCATTTCATTTCATTTGATCCAGTGTTGATGTCGATCCCGTTTGCTATGAGCTAAGCTGATAATTTAATAATGCTTTGATTTATTCATCCATTGTTTTAGAGGGAAAAAAACATGAATAACGTAAACATGAATGCTACAGCTATGACATGAAATTGATGTTCCTCTTTTTTTAGTCTAGAATTTAAAAAAAGAAATAAATAAATAAATAAATCTTACATTTGTGTTCGAGATTGCCACACATTGAATTACGCGGTCATTGCATACGTCCACGGGTAAAGCAAAGGAAGCAGGTGGCACTGATATCACTGCTAATAAATATAAAATCACAACCACCATCTCATTGGTTTAAGAAGCTACTGTTTCGTCTTCCAACCTAAATATATATATATATAAATAACTTTTAATAATGATTAACATATTAATAAAATTTTTATTAAATATATAATCTAGTTTTATTTATAAATCATTATTAACATGCTTTACTACTAATAAAAAATTCTTGCACCTCATTAATTTGTTTTAAAAATTTAATAAGTTTTTAATTTTGTCCTTATTTTAACAATATGTATCTCTATTCAACATTCAATAAAGAATAAAATGAGAAATTTGTGATGAAAATTTAATAATGTGACTTATAAATAGGATCGAAAAAATTTTCTTTATCTGCGCTATAAATAAGACCAAAGAGAATATTGTTTTTCCTTTTTGTTTTTAACCTTTAACTTCAATTTATGATAAGTAAAAAGAAAGTATTAAATTTACATATACAAGAATCTAAATTAGCAAATATAAGGAATAAAATGGGAGAAAATTTATTAATACTAGGTTGTTTATATTTTAGATCAAAATTAACATAAAGAAAATGCTTATATTTTAAATTGAAGAGAGTATCCCTTTACATCCTAATTATAGAATAAAGTTAACCAACTCTATGATTATTAAGAAATGATAGTTAATATTTTTAAATTTGTATATAAAAAATTTAACTTTCTAATTTTACTCTTTGCTAAAATAAATTACCACAATAAAATATGTTTAGCAATTAAACATAGTACTGTAGTACAATTGTGGAGAGAAGATACTAGAAAAATATTAACTAATATATATTTATGAGTTAATGAGTAAAATAAATTCTAAAGTATTGCATGAAAAACATCATAAACCTTAAACTTTTAAAATGTGCAAAATGAATTATAAATTTTTAAATTCATAACCAATTAAACCACACCATTAAATACTAATTAATGCTGTTACTATTCACTTAATGGGCCCAATCCCTTGCTAGTGTGTCATGTTTAATTAACACCACAAATCTTAAATTATTATGAGAGTAGCATCATAGATCTTGAATTTTAAAATTCAGAGTAAATTATCCCTACTATTTATGTGTAAAATATTGACATTTATGTAGACTAAATTAGCTTCAATGTGGTCCATCAAGGTAAATGCATTAGTGATCGCAGCAAACGACCTATAATTTTTTGAAATGACATTTTTTGCCTCTTTTTTTTGTAATGTTTTCCAAACAATTGGTCCCTTATGCTTCCATATATTCTATAACTCTAATTTAATCTTATTTTAAATAATGTTATTTATTTGATGGTGAAAAAAACTTAGAATTCCATTTGAAAAGAAGTTTAATATTTTAATTAACTGGTTAATTTAGATTTAAAATCAGTTAATAAAATTGTCAATTTTTGTATCCATCCTCTATAAAATCCTCTCATACATAAACTTCTTTTTAAATAGAATCCCAACTTTTCACCATTAAATAATTAAATATTATTTAAAAATAAGATTAAATCAAAATTATAAAGTATATGGTAGTATAGGATACCAATCGTTTAAAAAACTTTACAAAACAGACGCATAAAACATCATTTCATAAAATTATAGGTCATTTGCCACGGTCAATGATGTATTCATCGTGGTGGATCATACTAAGACTAATTTAATTTACATAATAGTCAATGTTCTACATATAAATGACGGTGGGAGTAATTTGTTTTAAAGTTCAATGTCCAACATACTAATCTTGTAATAGTTTAGAGCCTGTAGTGCTAATTAAAAATGATACATCAACAAGTAATTGCCATATTAGCATTTTGATTCGCTTCACTGAGTGAACAGTAACAATGTTAATTAGTAGTGAATAGTGAGATTTAATTTGCTATGAATTTAAAAGTTAAGAATTTATTTTAGTTCAAAATCGAAAGCGCTTCTCGCCCGATACTTTAGAGTCAATTTTATTCATTAATCCTATATTTATTTTGGCTTGATGAACTACATATTTATCTCATATGTAAGATTAAAAGCATTTTAAAACTTTGTCCGATGCTTAAGAGTACCAGACGATGTATTAGAATCGAGACGAGTAATTAATGGGTTTCTTTTTCTGCCAAAAAAAAAAAAATAGTGGGTTTCCAGTGACCGCGACTACGTATTTTATCATCCGTATTTTTAATATATATTTCATTATTTTGCTACCTTCTTGATCTTTGTCTTCATCTTTGCATATTAAATAATAAATAAGACAGTGATGCTGTTTGGTTCTGACAAAATAAATACTGTCAAGTAATAATAACAATATTCAGGTCAAAAAAAGTAAAAGTAACAATATTGAGACCACAATAATTATGGAATACATTTTTTAGTATCTTAAACAATTTTGTATTCCTCCCATAATTAAATAAAAAGAAGTAAAAAAATTCAAGATAACCATCTAAAAGGAGAGCTATCATAATCAAAGTACAAGATTTGTGAAAAGAAATAAAATTAACTGGGCCTCACATATATTTCGCAAAACTTAAAGAATAGACTTTACAATCTATGAACTGCGAACAGTGTGAATTGTCATAAAATTAATAAGTGTTAAATATTCATTACATAAAGCAATAAAGGGCCGGGCATTCCTTGAAATGGGCTGTGGGCTTTCCAAAACCCCATGCCCTTCACGTGATTTATCTGTCACTATATACTCTCACTATCACCTATTCCTATGTCATTTTCTATTCTCTACTCCTTTTGTGCGATGTCATTTTCTGTTAGACTTAGATTTTTTTTGAAAAAAAAAACTTATGTGGTCTACAATTCTGTTGTTAGGTAGTGATTGCCGACCTTCAACCCAAGTTTTCCGGTACTTTTGTTTCCTGGGTCTGTCCAATCTTACGTTTCCAACATTGTGTGAACCTAAAATTTTAAATTGTCATTGTGTGTGTGTGGAGTGAGTATTTTACATGTTCGTCTAATTGTCTCTGATAAGCGAAACGATATCTCAATATTTAGTTATACACACACCCCATGTGCGTGGGGCTCTGACTGCCACAAGATGACCGCATTACCCTGGCCATATGTTAGTTTTCACATTTCAATATCATAATGAGAAGGGCAGGAGGAAAAGAAAAGAAAATATTATTTTGAATTTAGACTTGAAATTTCGCGAACTTAAATGGCTCAGCTCCCACATTTTACACGACATGCTAGAATTCAATATCAAGATTTGGGCTTTCTACAAAATAATTAAGCTCTCTCAACATGTTTTTTTCTTTTTCTTAACAAGGTTAACGTCTATAGTTGAAAGAGTTTGTCATCTTTATAGTCTTTAACTCGACTATTGATTTAAATTAATCAGAATTTAAGGTGTAGATTCGAATACCGGTGCACATGTATTCTCCTTAGTCCTTCCTGATCAGATTACCATCCTCAACTCAACATAACACCTAAATGTCAACACTTAAAAGGTGTGATAAATGGAAGTGGCAGGAGATACTAAGGGCGATTTCTTTTTGTGAGAACCATATATTAGCTAGAAGATGAAATTTTGTTTGCTACTTCAGGGATGTGATTGAAGGTACTGTTTGAAAGGTGTGAAAGCATGAGGGGGGCTAATAATTCTGGAAGTTGAAGATTGGTCCGTCAAGAGAGACATGAGAGTGGGAGGAGGAGGAGGCCAATGAGAAATAGAGCACATGAAGTGAGAGACCATTGAAGGTTGAGTGACCCATCAATGATTCAGCCTTAGAAAGTGGAATGGCTCTTTCTCCCAAATATCGTCCTATTTCCCCAACGCTCCAATTCCAATCATTTTAAATAATCTTCCTTGTGAATTTTATGCTCCCTATTTTTATTTGAACTCGATCGACTTTCTAATCATCAAGAAAAACCATAAGCTTAAATAATGTTACTATTTACATATAACTGCACAAAAGAGATCTAAGCGCATTATCTTGACAAAACATATGAAGTTTAAAGTATTTTATTGTCAATAACTTATTATGTTTAACTTGGTACTAAAATAATGAGCGTGCCAATTCCTATTGATATAAGTGATAGAGCTCTTAACCCTAAGTAAATGATTAAGGTTTTTTTTTAACTTTTAAATAAATATGGGGGCAAGATTTTCATCATCATCATCTTCCACTAGTTATGTGGGGGCAAGATTTAACCCAGCATTTATTTTTAAAAAAATAATTTCTAAAGCATGTACGTCTTCAAATGTTTTGAAGAAGGTCTTAGATAGTTGTTGCATGTGCTAGCTTGCTTAAATTCATTATTGTATGGAGATCTCCACTCTTTATTCTCTACATGTTAAAATAGATCGGTCTTTACTTTCAATTGATGATATTTTCAGATCCTTAAAAAAATAAAGACAATACCATTATTTATAAAAAAAGGTAAGAGTTATTTTTACTCTTTAACTTTACCCAACAAGTCACTAGAGATCGTAAACTCAACTATGAATCAATTATATCCTTTAACTTTAAAGATTCCTTCTCTTATCACCCTGTCAATCTCTCAACGTTAGTTGACCATTAGTGAGCCCTATATTATGTTTTTTAAAATTTTTTATTATAAAATATTTGAATTGAAGATACCCACTGACTCTTCAAATCAAAGTTGAGAGGCAAAATTAATCTTTAATCCAATAAAAAAATTTAAAAATACTGAAATCTATTGATAAATAATAAGCGTTAAGTGTTTTTAATGTTAGAGTGATAAAGGAGGGAATTTTTAACATTGAATGACAGAATTAACCCCAATCAAATTTAGGATCCTAGTGACCCTTCTGGTAAAGTTAAGGGGCAAAAATAACCTTAATCTTTTATAAAAATTTAAGAAGAGTTAAATATCAAATTTTGAATGGTAAGAAAATTATTAGCACGAATTAATAAATTAAACCAGATTAAAACATTAGAAGAATGGCATGTGTATTTGGGTTTGTTATGAAAGAATTATTAACATTTCATTCCTAAACTAATAAGATTAGTGTTAAAATTAGTATATCAATATATATGATTTAAATAAGATAAGAAGTTAACATACATACCTAAAGAATACATGATTTATAATTCCTCAATTATCTCAAGTGTAGGTAGACTTACAACTTACTAAGCTCCCTTAATTTTTCAAAGAGTGCAAATATAGTGGAGAGAATAGAAAAGAGTTGTATCGACTGATCATATTATATGAATCATATTAGCAACCACCTTAGTAAATAAGTAAGTAAGTAGTTAATTAATTAGTCTCTCATTATCTTTAACTTAATCAGTTAAGAGATAAGAAATAATTGACTATAACAAAATTGTAGATTGGGCCTCCACTCATTGAGTTCACTTGTATGATTCACCTATCATGATTCATACAAGATCATAAAGACTAATATATTCTAAACTTATTAATTAATGCAAATCCACAAATATTATATAAATATTCCAACAATCTCCTACTTAGATTGCATTAAATAAGCAAGTAGTATAATCAAGACACAAACAAAATTTAAAAAATAAAACTCCATAAAATCACTAGATCTTATGCAAAAACAACTGATAATTACAAATATGTAGTTTTTCATAACCTAAATAGAATAGAATATGAAACTTTTTTTATTCCAAACACAAGATAGTAAGATAATAATATAAGATCACTAATTCCTATAGGGACATGAGTGACATATACAGTATATTGCAATAAAACCATTGAATTCTATAAAAAAAATGATATAAAGCATCATAACATCTCGAACTGAAATTGAAACTTAATAAATAAACAATACAATATCATTGAATTCCAAGAGGAAACAAATGACATAAGATATGTAAACACGAATCATTGTATCCTATGGGAAAATAAATGATATAAAGCATCTCATTATTTTTTAAACATAAAATTGAGTTAAATAGCAAAATAGTCTTAAACCATCAAATATTCTTAAGAGAACACAACTTAAACTCTCACTAAATCAAGGCTATTGCAAAAAATCAATAAAACCCATATTGGTAAGCCTTTGTTCATACAAATGCACAAGCATGTATTTACCATATATGTGAACCAAATAAGTATAAACATATATAATCTTCTCTAATAAAATCTTTAAAAGAAGCTCAAGGTAGACAAAATATCGCATTAATAGTTAAAGGAAACAATAAAATGCATGTCCAATGATGCTTTCCTCAACTATATAGCCTAATGAAAGCCTTCAGAATAAGTGATCTATACTTTACATCCTAAATTAAGGCAGCTACAAATGTTTACAATGCACTTCTTTTACAAAACAACTCTTCTTTGTATCATAGAAAGCATAGGATGCATCTTTTAAATTCTCATAATCACAAATTTAAAAGAGGATTAAATTTTAATAACCAACATTAAGTGTCATATATCCTCCAGTGTACAAGAATTTTTCAAAATGATTATTCAATAATTTCTTGCAAGGATTTCACAAGTATTTACCAAGAGGTACTCAAAGCAAAATATAGATTAAAGATCAATACATATTTCAACATCCTTATAGTCATTTGTAGCGGAAGCATATAAAATTATTTATATGCAAAATAATCCTCCTCAACATTTATTTTGAGGAAGTTGAAATTTAGGTAGTCTTAAATCCTTTGAATAGGTATCAAACTATGAGTGTGCACTAATTTTTTTTTTTAACACTCAATTAAAATTAGGTTGCTTAAAACAAATCAAGGGTGTGAATAGACATATTAAAATGGATATTAATCTTTGAAAAAATTAAGTTTGACAAAAAATTTGTATCAACCTGTGGCATGACCACAAATGCTTTATCTCATTTACTTAATCATTAACTAGTAACTAACTATTAACATGAAGCATAAGAGGTAAAAGAATGATCTTCCCAAACATTATACAAATATGAAGTATTACAAGCAAAATTAAAGGGAGCTAATAACCTCATCAAACTTTAGATACCATACCTAGAAACTTGCTTATTCCCAAAGATGCTTTTAGATAGTTGCACATTAAATGTTCTTAAATAAATTCTACAAAATCATTCTATTAAAGTATTATTTCAATTCCTTCCCTCAAGTCTCTATTCATATGAGATAATTTCATGGCACATTTTACGATATACATAAGTAGTATGATAATGTCCTTACCATCTATAACAAGAAAGCTTTATATCTTATAAATCTCACCATTATTCATTTGGTTAATCATAAATGATTACTTTCAATTAGGTATTATAGGTATACCAACTATGTGAAAACATCTTAATAAAATTAACTTTCTAGTATATTTCACAAATTGTTTTATTGTAACTAGTGGATTCCTAACAACCTCATCCTTATCAAATAAAGTTAATAGACAAACATGCTAAGGTAAAGGTACTCTTAACAAGTAGGTTGATAGTTTAGACATATAACTCTTACTATTTATTTGAAAGTAAAATTTAAATTCCATTAACCTGATAGTGAGTAATAAACTTAGCACCTTCTTGATTCTATGCAACAGTAAATGATGAATCCATTAATATATTTTAAGATTAAGCTTTTTCAACTAAAGATCTCACTTATAATTTCTAGCCCAACATAAATAATTTGTCTTACATTGTTTCAGACACTAGAGTATTAGGCATTCAGTTCAAATATATTAAGGCATAACAAAGATCAAAACATTAAAACCTTTATTTGAAAATTTGCCAAAATAAATGCCCAACTAACAACAATAGAAATCCCTCATTTGCAAAGAGTGTCCTTTACTAATATAGTATTGATAGATAATTTCAAAATTTTAAGTACAAATAACATTGACAATGACATACCTATAGGGTAAAATTCATTGTTAACATAATATCTTCAAATACAATTCCAAAAAAAGACATGTCATGATTGGATTGGGCACACATCCAAAGTGTAAAAGACTCTTGCAATATCCTAAAAAATATATGTTACTAAACTATCTATAGTTGCCCTTAGCATATATATGAAGACAGAAATTCTAAATATTTATAATTAATCCATCCCTCTAATGAATCTATATTATTAATGGTAGAACATTATATACATGGCTTTACAATAAAATGAATTTTACATTCCCCAAATATTAAGAGCTCATTATAAGTTTATAATTATACATTGCCATAAAATGACAATGTTTCCAAAACCCAACCTTCTTTCTTCTCCAATGTCTATTGAAGAGAACAAATAGAAACTAACAGGCTAAAGTGAGATGCTAAGGGGTCATTTATCTAAGTCTAACATCTCCCGCTTAAATGAGCCTTCCAGAATTGTTCCAAACCTAAAACAACTCACCCTTTAAGTGAGAGGTTATTATGTGCTATTATTAATATTACATGATACCTCAATATCTCCCATTTCTTACGAGAAGAAAGAAGATATCAAGAATTCATATATAGGTTGTAGCAATTTTTATGGACCAAGAAATACTCCTAAGTCAACCCCATATAAACTCAAGATATACCCCTTTAGCACAAAATGTCCTATTATAACTAAGTGCTATCAAGCATCAAATAATATATCTCATGAGAAGTGTTGTCCCTAATTCCTTTCCTCAATTATGAATTCAATCACCACCAAATGGAATTGGCTAGACTTATACAAATGTATATGATAGACATTGTCAAAGCACTGGACTGTAAAGTGAAATATGTTGGTTTGGGTTTTCTCAAAGCCAAATAATTTTCAAAATGGTAAGGTACATATTTAGAACTCTCACAAATGATCATAATTAGTTCCATACATAGCTTTAACAAAAGACGGTTGCTCAAAATTGAAACTGAAATCACAAAATAGAAAATGGGAAATAATAATTATGCATGTGTAAGTTAATTAGGTATAGAGTTCCTAACAAGAGAGTGTTTCAATTATGCAACTATTATCATGCACCAAGAAGTCCCATAAAGGGCCTTAGCAAAAGATAATTGCTCAAAATAAAAACTAAAATTGAAAAAAAGGGAAATAATAATTATACATTGATAACATAATTATAGTACAGAATTCCTAATAAGCAAGTTTAAGTTATTAATATTCTACACGTTTTATTGTTTAATTAATTGTCTGGAAGTTGACAATTCTGCATTTGTATGGAGACATATTTATTATTTAGTTTTCATAAAAATGTTAATTAAAATTATTTTGAATATCTAAACATTATTATCTTTTAAAAAAATAGAAATATACGTGATGCCTCTTTACATTTTTTGAAATATTTTTTAAAGTATATATATAATTATACACAACTTTAAGCTAATGATTTTTAAGTTATAAAATATTTGTAAAAATATTTAAATGAAGATTAAAATATAAATTATTTTTTAAAAAATTGGCCCCCTACAATGGTAACGCTAGTTCCACCCCTGCTCTCATAAATATGTATTTGGCTTACACAAAAAATGCATTAAATAATTTTATACATATGAGGTATAACAATATCTAATACGTAATAAGTATTATATGCCTATCCTTAAAAGTCTAAACCCTAATATTACATTAACAACATCACACCTATGGGGTATGTTCATATCAATCAATGAATAAGAGCCAAATCATGATAAATTATAATATTCTATGACCTTTATGACAAATTAAAGTAATTTCATGAGTCCTTTTGGTCTATTAGAATTAGGAAAAAAATATTTTAAAGGTGTCTAGGGCACAATTGCAATTTTCGAAGAGATTTAGGGTAAAAATATAATTATGCAAATTATGGGAACTAAAACAAAATTTCTATTCTTTCTTAGGGTTATAGTGCAATTTTCAAAAAATTTTAGGTGTTAACAGTAAATAAAACTAAGGCATTCTCTATAATTTTATATAAACTAAGTTTTTTTAAGATTGGATTAGGCCTATATAACCCCAAAAATTTAACTCCCTAATTAATTAAGCTAATCAAGTGATAATGGAGTAAATCTAAGTAGATTCGTGTTAGAGGATGGTTAAAGAGAATTAATGGACCTATTAGATTGGGTTTGCAACTTTATGGTTTAGGCATGGAGTAGTGTTTGACCACTTGAGCCTTAAAGAGGAAGAAAATATAAAAGTATGTCTCTATACCACACGCCATGAAACGTGTAGTGTCTGTCGTGGTTCATAGACCAAACTGTAAAGGAAAGCTTCCTTTTACCGCATATCGCGATAGATGCAGCGGGCACAGAGGCGTATAGTCAAAAAATTACAAAAATAAGGGCATATTCTTGGTTGAAAATAGAAGATGAAAAAGAGTTCTAAATGAGAGAATAAGGAGGATACCAAAAGCCCTGCTAGGGCACAAATTGGACATCATTAAGGAGTGATTTGGAGCTTCTAATCTTTTCTAGTAATTTCCCTAAGACCTAATATTCCTTTCTCTTCCTCCTTGACAAATTTTGGTGTTAAAGTTTGTTGTCTGAAGCAATTTTCTGACTATATATAGGGGATAGTTCCAAACTCATTAAATTAAATAAAGTTAATGAGATTTGTTTGAGTTATTTAACCTAAAATTTATGGATTTTGGTTGTTGGGTGGCATTAATGTCTTAAAATAGACATTAAATGAACTAATGGAGGTAGGTAGAGACTACTAATGATAGTTAGAAAGTTTAATGAAACTCATTTGAATTAAAAGTATTAATAAATTTATTAATAAACTTAATGAGTATGTTTTAAATGTAAGAGATTAAGACTTTGGGAGGTATTTTTAAAGTGTTGGTTATGAAGTTAAATTTGTGTTAGTGATGATTTAATGGTGTTGAGTATGATTATTGTAGATTAATCATTCCACACTCCTTTTAGCTTGTGATGCCTTGGAAACATTTGTGTGAGGGTAAACTTTGACCTTTCAAAGATTTAAAGTAACAAAAAAAATTTATTTTTGTGTAATTGTGTGTTAATTGATTTAAGTTTCTAAAGCTATATCTTTAAAATGCGTAGTTGAACTTCCCAATTGTATTATGCGACACACATTTTTGAAAAAGAATGAAAATGATTGGTAGTAATGGGTGTAATTGTGAAATAAGCATGAAAAGATTATATGTGGAGTAATGTGGCGAGATAATGATGATTGTGGTATATGATGTGATGATGCTTGTAATTATGGTATGATTCATATTGGATGTTGGTTGATTACTTTGGTTTGAATTATATTATGTGATATGTTGTAAGCATGAATCACTATATGATCATATTAGCAGGAATTCACTTTAAGGAGAGAAGTAGGTAAATCCATGTAATATGCCCACATTTCAATAACAAAAGGCTAACTCATGTCCCCACTATTTGTTAAAGGACTATCTCATTGTTTATTGAGAGACTTAAACCTAGCTTATCTCTACCTATTTGTCAAGGAGATTAGCTTAGAATTTATGACACCCTAAGGATTCAAAAATGGGGGAAACCATGATCTAAGAGTGAGTGTAGTGACCCTTTGATGTGTGGCTCCTCACAATTGATGAACTTGGTCAGTCCTTCACATAGACTAAACCTTGTTTGATTAAATAGTTCACGATTTCAGTTGGAGATATCAAGAGGATATAAAGATGGCATTGATCATACATAGCAGTTTTCTTATCACATGGTTGCTAAGTTTGTGGGAAATGAGGATTGTTTAATATTGCCATTGTCACATAGTTGATAATTTGTACAATGAGTATTGCAATATAATTGTGAGAAATTGATAACTCGTGATAATAAGCATTGTTTTAAATATTGAGAATTTTTATGAACTGTAATATTAGCATGATTTATACGTGAATTATGTGCTTTCGCCCTAACATGTTTTTTAAATATCAATTGATATGTAATGTGTAGAATAGATATATCATGGTTATTGAGTGGTTGCACTCATCCCCTCTTTCTTAACATTTTAATAGATTCTAGCTTGAGTTTGGATAAAGAGAAGACTCCAGAGGCTTAAGAATCTATTATTTCTTATGTAAAGCCTCTTTACTTGTTTTGTATTATGAGTATTTTAATGATATTTGCCAACTAGGGAGTGCATTTTGGTTATACTTATATTATAGAAATCTACATGAAAAATGTTGTATTTTGGGTCTTGGAGTTATTATATGTAATTGAATTATTCTTATAGGGCCAAAATACTAGTATAAATATAGGGATAATTGTGATGTCTCAAAAAGTTGAATATTTAGAATATGCTTAATGTTGACCTTCCTATTCCTTTCTTATATCAAGGATTAGGTTTGAAAATGAGATATTAGTATTGTATTGTGGGTGGTATATTGCACAAGTAATCTTAGGTCCATTAACTATGGTTTAGATGTTGCTTATGGCTTTTGGCACATAAATTAGATTTTGGACACCTTTGAGTTAAAATGTGAAAAAGTGATTTAAAAGAGTTTTGATGTTTAACTTTCTTGTGTGAAATTATTTAAAATTGAACTCGTGACATTAGTTAGTTTATGTAAAGAGCTTTTAATAAATATGAAGAAATGAGGTGTATCAAAAGTTCACCCTTGTGCTGTCAAATGACAACATAGTTGCTATCAAACTTGTGTAGCATGCCACGGTGCAAGGCATAAGAAGGAACAAGTTTCAGTCCTTGTTCAATGAGTTGTGGCGCATCTCTGTTTTCTATATGCTTTTGTTTCCAAATTGACTTTCATGGATTTAACTTCTAAATGGTATCCTATGCTTCCGTATTTATTTTAAACTCTAATTTAGATTTCTAAAGCAATATTTTAATTGTTTTAAGAGGGTATTAACTTGGGATTCCATTTCTTGAAGTAAAATACATTTGATTTTTTTTAAATACTTAAGTGATTAATCATGGTTGAATAATTAGCGTGAATTAGCCCGCAACTACCATGGAGTTTATAGTTAAGTATTGGTATAATAAGGGCAACCTTATAGCTATGCTTTGACCTAGTTAACATTTCACTTAAATAACAACCTAATATCCTTTCTTCTTTTCTTAACACCAAACAAATTTGGGCCCAAAACTAAGGCCTACAACACTAACACACCATTAGATCCTTAAAACCCGATTCGACTAGTTTTTTTACTCAATTGGGTTGTCTTCCTGCTGTTACAAACCAAAACACTGCAACAACAACCTTTGGTGTCTCAAAATCATTTTCTAGCAACTCCATAACAATAAACACAACATATTATAGGTTGCAAGCATGAGTCTTCAAGAGGCCAAACTCCAATGATCCTGTAGCTACCTTTTTGATGATGAGTTGGTAGAAGCAATCTTAACACCTAATGCCTATGTCACAACGATGACGCTACAACCATTCTCTATCAATTTGATAAAGGAGGACATGGCCTCCATCACTGTGAACAAGGATTTCTAGACAAATACCCATAGTGACATATGCCAAACTCTCAAGCAACTCAATGATGACAATGATTGAAAGTTGTTTTCACTAACAAGTAGAGACTCGTTTCATGGCAATGGAAATGATAGAATCATCAAAGTTCTCGTGTCCATCTCTATGTTGTCCCAACATCTTCAATGACATTATTACTTCAATCAATAGTGGTATGACAATTCAAGTGATATGATACCACGAGCTAAGGGAGAATTTTTTTTTTTTTATGATGGTAAAGTCAGGAACCAAAGAAAAATACACAAGAAATAGATTCATATGCCTAAACTAATATAAGGAATCAAGAATGTAGTAATACTTAACAGCATCAATTTTCCTTGTGAAACATTACAAAATGTCAGTCAAAAAATCTTAGATTCGTTATCATTTTCAATAACAAATGATAAAAGGAGAACTATATATGAGCATATTAATAATATCTAAGCATACAAGTTTAAGTATTTCTATCCAATTCATCATAAATTCACATATATTATTGAAATATTGTAAATCAAATAATTCAAACCTGGCTCTAATGCCATGGTATTGTAATTAGTGTCTCAATACATATGATTTAAATAAGATAAGAAGTTAACTTGCATACCTAAATAATTTATGGCTTATAACTCCTCAATTATCTCGAGTATAGGTAGATTCACAGCCTATTAGGCTCCTATAATTTTTCATATAATGTAGAGATAATTGAGAGAATAGAAAATAGTCATGTGTATTGGTTATCAATTGATCGTATTATGTGGATCACATCAGCAATCATCTTAGTGATTAAGTAATTAATCTCTTATTATCTTTGACTTAATTAGTTAAAAAATAAGGAATATCTGACTGCTGTAAGATTGCAAGTTAGGTCTCTATCTACTGGGCTTATTATATATTCTACCTATTACGGTCCATAAGAGATCAAAAAGATTAATTTGTTCTGGGTTTTAATTAATGCAAATCTGCAAATATTATATAAATATTCTAACAAAAACTAGACTTGATCTTAGTCAAAATTATATGCCAAAAAAGGTATGGCCATTGACATTTCATTCTTCAAAGTTGAAATAAGGATCTTTTAATTTTGACAAATATACAACATTATTATCAAACTCTCAAGTTAAGTTTTCAAGTTTATTGTTTTCACGTTTAATTTATGAAATCATATCAACTTGCTTATAAACTTTTATTAGATACAAACTCAATTAAACTTATGATTTGACTTTTGAGTTTACTTTTTTTACATTTATAACTAAAAGATTATGTCAACTCACTCGTTAATGTTAATTAGATACAAACTTGATTAAACTTGTCAATATTTTACTGTGTTAAGCGAATTAGGTATATATTATATAGAATTTAATTATAGAAAATAGGACCCCCTCAAAGGAAAAATAAAATTCAAAAAGAAAAAACTAATATTAAAATATAAAATAAAAAATATTAAAAATAAATTGCCCTATTTTAAAAATTTTATGTAGATTAATTTAATTTCAATAATTTATATTTAAAATATTTTAAATCAAATTATGATCACATTTATATTTTAATTATTTAATAACATACTTTTAATAGCTATTTATTATTAAAAAATTCTTACAAATTTATAATTAGAGTTTATAATTTAAATTTATATCTCTGTCCTGGTTTACTCGAACTTGAAAGTTTGACAATCCTGATATACAGTATTAACATTTTTTCAAGCATAAACTAAAATGTTAATATTTTTTAATGCAAGGGATTCATGGGATCGCATTTCCAGAAAGAAAAATCTGGGCGGTGGCAGTGCTTCTCGTCCACTTCACGTCTGGCTGAGAAGTGTCGCTTCCAATAACTCCGTTGTCGTTTTTGTGCCGATTAAATTAATTATTATTAATAAAGCTGCTGAGAGCCTATGTCGTCTATTTACAATTAAAAAAAAAAAAAGATACATGAAGGCAATTTAAATTTAATTAAAAAGATTTTATTTGGTCGGTACAAGGTGCGGGAGAGGGAGTGGTTTCCAAGTGCGATGTCGTTTTGTTAGTTCGGAGGGCCGGTGCGGCGGTGCCTGAGTTGCTTGCTCCAACTGAATTCTTGACTTTGCAACTTGACAGTTGAAACAGTCTCCTCTCCTGGTCAAGAGTTTGACCATTCCATTCATACGGTGTCGTTTTTAAGTTGGCAGGCTGCTTTGCCAGGTGTTCTTTCTTCCGCGTGCCCAAAGCTGTTCCCTTCTTTAAAAAAACACTTATTTTTTAAAAAAAATATATTTTACAAAATTTAGAAAATAATCAGAGCCCAAAAAAAATTCTGATTATTTTTAAAAAACAATCAAAGTATCTTTTAAGACAAAAAATTAATTTAAAGCAATAATGTCATAAAAATGGGAAATACATGAAGATATTATAAAATTTTTATGACCAACTATAAAATTTTAAAATAATTAAATCATAAATTATTTTTATAAAACTAAAATTCATGAAAGTATTATAAAATTAAAAATATCTAATTAATAATTATTTTTATTATTGTAACTAAATATAAAATAATCTATACTTTTAATAAAATCTGTACTAAATAAAATAGGTTTTTATAAAATATTTAAACTATATAAAACTCATTGATTTTTTAGTTTTAAAACAAATGGGCTCTATATCATTTTAGATTTGGTTTCAAATTTCAATGTTTCTCATTAACTAAGATCTAAACCACAATTCAGATCAGGTCAGAATCCAGATTGAATGGTCTAAGATTAAAATTTTAATTTACAATTGATTTAAATAATAATTTATTTTTAAAATGTGTAGACAATTAAAATATTGTATTTATTTTGTTTTTATCCATATATTAAAATAAAAATAAAATAAAATAATTAAAATGGATAACAGTATTAATATTAAAATCAAGACCATCTAGACTTGTTTGATTTAGTTCATTCAAAATAAAAAAAAAATTCTATTATTTTCTTATTATTAAATTATTTTTTTTGAATTGACATTATCAAAAATTTACCCAAAAAATTGAGTATTTCAAATTGAATGTTCATTTAAATTTTTGAATAATGTGTTTTTTTTTTATACCATGTTAATGCTTAATAGTCAATATAAAATATATCTATTTCATTATTATTTGTAGATTAAAAGACATACTAAGTCCATTATTCTTCTTCTTTTTTTATGAACAATGCAATCCATCACTTCAAATTTTTTTATAATATTGGTGAATATAGTTTAAGAATAAGATAACATGCTTGTTTGGATAACATTCAGAATCTATTTAGAGGTCAAAATCATAATTTGTGAAAATATATCAAAACCGCTCCTGTTACATATTAAAATAAATTATGAATTCAAAATTATATTTTCTTAAAAATATCTTAAACACCTATTATACATGCTAAAATCCTCAATTATGAACTTAAATCATGATTTTCTTAAAAATATCCAAACCCTCTTATTATGTTAAAACTTAATTATGAACGAAAAAAATATGATTTGTAATTAATTTATATGATTTTTGGATAAATCTTTAGAAATGTATAATTA
Source organism: Prosopis cineraria (assembly GCF_029017545.1). Taxonomy (NCBI): domain Eukaryota; kingdom Viridiplantae; phylum Streptophyta; class Magnoliopsida; order Fabales; family Fabaceae; genus Prosopis; species Prosopis cineraria. The sequence continues at coordinate 40,530,214 of NW_026555343.1, read as the reverse complement.
AACGAATGAATGAAAATTAGGTATAGTAGCTTAAAAAATATAGTAACTTCCTACTATAAAAATTAATAATATATTTCTGAGAATGTGTGCGCGTGTGTGTGTTTGGAAAAACCATGTAGCACAATTCAGTCGAAAATGTGGTGGTAGGTGCGGTTTCTCGTTGCGGGTGGTTTTCAAGCTTTTCTCAACTTTGACCAATGGGGAACATTTGAAATGGAAGCCTTCACCTACCAAAAGATAGAGACTTATCAGAGCCCCTTCAATTTCCGTCTTAGAATTCCCCCACCCTATTCCTTCCGTATTTCAAACTCACTAAAAAATCAAAATAGCCAAAATTTCAAACTCAAGGCTTTATAGTATAGTCAATACATGTTGCAAAAAGAATATAAGTGCGGTGTAAGATTTTTCTCCCTATCTATTTTTTTTATATTTTATTAGCGCGTGATCACATTATAAGAATCTTACCATTAAACGTACGGTCGCTATGACGTAGTTTTGGTCTTAATATTTTATTTATACAGAACATGGTTTCATATTCTATCAGCAATACTGTTGTCGCAATAAACAAATTATGAAGTTCCAATTCTTTGAAAGGGCTGCTCATCAGTCCCTTTCTTTTCCTCTTGACTGTTGTCCTTCCCTTCTCAATGATACGCTCCTTCCGTTTCTTATTACAAAATACATTCTAAAAGAGATTAATAGCTCTTGATATAAATATTTTTGTGAGGTATTAATTATAATTTTTTAATATTATTTTTATGTAAACTCATAACTACGAGACAAAATGTAACACAAATTTAAATTTTTTATTTAAAATATAGTAAAATTAAAAGTTTATTTTTTTTAACTAAAATAATGACTTAATTACTTTTCTTAATTCCAATGAAATGATTTAAGCTATATAAGGGACAGGAGCATATATTAGTTTGTATTTCATAGTTGATTTTATAAGAATTATTGTACGGCCAATTCCAATTTTAATTTGAACTCAGAGACTTCAAAACATGTGCCTTTTGGTCCAACAATATCAGTATTGTTTTTTTTTTTTTGGCAAAATACATACATGCTGTATAATAAAGAAAATTATTTTCAATATATTCAAAATTTTATATATGTTTATAACACTCAATACTACAATTCTTTATAAGATTTATTTTTAGAATATAAAGCCGATGTAGAATTGATAAGATTTTATTTATCATGAAGTCGACACTCTGCAATCAACACAAAACTTGGAAATATGCGGCAACAGTATAATGGGACTAGGATTCCAATTTTATATATGCATTGAATCTTGTTCAAAAAGTATGTATGGATATATTTGAAAATATAGAAAAATAATTCAAATATTTATAAAAAAAAAAGGAAGAAGAATTACTATTTAATTCATTACCATAATGCCCGGACCTTATAATTTATTTTGACATAGCCTCGGTATGGCATTTCATAAAATATAGTATATGTATAAAATATAGTGTTTAGACCACTTTTTTTTTGGGTGTAGAATTGAAGTGTAACTTACTAAGAAAAAGATGAATATAATATATAGATATATATATATTGCACGCGAGTAAATTAAAGGATATGAAATATACTGAAAATGTTAGTTTTATCGTTGCACAGCCACTGATACTAAGCATTGTACGATATAAACACTGCGTGACGTGACGTCCATACCATATCCACAATAAAGGTGGTCTTTCAAGTTTCAAGCATCATATATGTAGAATGGATCGTAACGATTTAATTTGCAGATACGATGCTGTTTGTTTTAAGTTTTATATTTTATATTAATAAATTAGGTCCAAATTGATATTGATTTTATTAATGAAGTGACTTCTAATCACTTAATAAGAATATTATGGATAGTGTGCTAGAGAAAAAAAGTATATTGTCCCCGCATTATTGCACACGCAACGTCCTTTAAAATGGGGCACCAATCTATAATGTCTTGTAAATAATATGACCACGGATTTGGTAGTCTACTAACTTAATGCTAAATGTGGTATACATACATAAATACATAACATATTTGGTAAATAATATCTACTTCATATATTGTGGTTATAGAAATCGGGTACTTTTGATTAAAAAAAAATCCATCTGTAATTATCAGTTATCAGTTACTCCTTCCGTTAAAAAATATAAAGTATTTTTTCATTGTTTTTAAAACCGGACCGGACCGGCCGGTCCGACCAGTGAACCGTGACCCGGCCATGTGTCCAGTCCGGTTTTCTTTTTTTTTGTTTTCAGGTCTTGTAAATAATATGACCACGGATTTTGGTAGTCTAACTTATGCGTAAATGTTGTATACATACATAAATACATACATATTTGGTAAAATAATATCTACATTCTATATTGTGTTATAGAATATCGGTTACTTTTTGATTAAAAAAAAAATCCACCTTTAGTTATCAGTTATCATTTACTCCTTCCGTTAAAAAATAATAAAGTATTTTTTAATTAATTTCACCCTTAATAAAATAGTTTATCTATTTTTAAACTAACATTATATTTTCATATTTTATCTCTATTAAATGTAATGTCCGCCTTGACATTATTAGGATAATACTCTTACACACCGTTATGATAATTAGGATTAAATGAAGTCTCAAATAATAGTTATCACAATCCAAGAGTTTAAAGATAATTTGTTAAAACAATGAAATTTCAAAAAAAACCTTTTAAAATATTGTTTGAGTTCAACTATAGTTTAAAATTAATTGAATATAACAACGGAAGCATGAAAATCAACAGTACTTCAAAACAACTTGAAAAAAAGCCATTTTCTAAAAATATGGTTAGTTCGCCGTGACGGATGACACAGAGAGATGAATTTCTTGAAGGGCACTTACACCACAACACACACCTACTATCAGCACTTTAAACTTTCGGAGCATACCGTTTCGCCATCAGACATTTGATTTGAGTGATTCAAGTGTACACACAAAGTTCTTCGAGCCCTTTAACTAATGGCACCGGTCTCACATTCAAATAATCATTTGTTACAAAGATAACAGTCAAATTCAAAATGGTTTGTTTTCACCTCAAAACACATACAAAGGTTTCCAACTCACAATACCAAATGCCATTAATCCTAAAAACACATTAACAATTTCAAATGAACCACACACAACATGACATGTCAATCATATTACACAATTAAACATTCATACATAAAATGATCACCCAACCCCCAATTCACAATAACACAAAAGGGTGGATAAAACTAAACACACATATCAATCTAGTCATTTTGATATATAAATCATTCAAATATATCACTTGTAATTGTATCTAGGCCAATCAAACTCATTCGATTACAATAGTGTCAACCTTAGGCCAAGATACGTACACATATCATAAATTTATATAAGTGATAATAAATAATGTCACGTTCCTAAGTTAGCATAATGACATAGTATATTCATTACAAACCCCAAAAGGAAAGGGAAGAGCTATATAACTATTGCTCTTCACTCTTCAGTCGTCCCTTCCTTTACTCCTATCGAAGTCTTCACTTGTAAAATATAACCACGGGTGAGATAAACATTTCAGTAACAGAATAATTTACTATCATTAATTAACATACACAACTATAAGGGAATAAAGTTATTAATTATCAAAATATACTTTAACATATTACAACATACTCTTTTCCATGAACAAAAATTATTACCACTAGCATAATCATTCTACCATCCGAGCCTCCATATAACCCTGACTAAAATCATAGGCTCTTGGACCAAGTGCACACCTACAATAGTTCAAGCTTACCTTTAGTGGTAGGATCACCTAACCAAAGATGTTCTATCCTACTTCTGGACTATGGTTTCCCCTTATCGCACACAAATCGAAATGTCATTACTCCAACACCAGATCATTGATGCTAAGGAGCATCATTCTCCAATGCCGTATCCGACATGGATACTAAAGAAAAAAATCTCCAACACCATGCATGCCTCAGTAGACAGGAGATACTTGTCATATGGACTTCCACTACTTCTTCCTACTGGTGAACTCCCACCCTCTAATATAATCATGCTTATTTTGTCACATATTTCACACATGCTTATGAAAATTACTATTTTTTTTCACCTAAGAACTCAAATCTTTATTGTTTCAAAAGTATTTTATAATGCACAAGTAAAATCCTCTTTCGCAACATGCCAAGCTTTCGAAACACACGTAAATAAATATATTTATCTACTCATAAACAGTTAAGCAATATAATCAATCAATGTAAATTATTCCATTACCTCAACCCTTTGCCACATAAAAAGGGTTATCGTGAATTTACGCTGGCTCTACAGGCTTACACGTTTTATATGCACGGTATAGCATGAGCAACACTCAATCTACACAATCAAATGACTATTATCAATTATCACTTTGGATAACCCTAAATTCTCTAGTTTCTAAGTACCCATAACTCTCAAATTTCTTATCTAACCACCCAATCATTTTCAAACACTAACCATGTATTAAACATTCTAACATACCAAATCCTCATCCAATTCCCCATATTGTCTTAAAACCTCTAGATTATGCCTAGGGTTTGTCTAAACCTTTAATAAAAATTTCAATCACCATAAAGCTCATAAATAAACTTAAGGTTAGAGACTTGATTTAATTCCTCAAGACTTAAATAAGCTAATGGGTTCGGTCTAAATATAAGGAAACCAAAATCAAAGCCTCTATTGCTTCAAATGTAAGATTTTGGCATAAAAATGGAGAGGAAGAAGAAAGGAAAGCTTACCCAATGTATATCAAGCTTGTAAGGCTTCCAAAATTATGTTGAAAGCAAGCCCTAACAGCCACAAGCTACTCTCCATCACTCTTCTCGTGTTCACGCTTTCCTCTCTTCTAATTTTCAATCTGGTTCTCGATCTGATAAGTGCAGATTTTACATGCCCACCGCAGCACATGGAACAAATAGTCCTACAAAATTTAAACATCCTTCCATGCCATGGCTTGTGCAAACATCAACCTAGCCCTCTTCTAAGATTGTTTAAGGATCTAAAAATTTATCTAAATTGACCAAAATGCCCTCATAAATATTGCTAATTCCCAACTTGAAAACTTAGAATGTTATGTTAAACACCCTACAATAAATATAAAGTAATTTATTAATAGGGGTACTTTTAAAAAAAGACAATGATTACATTTCGAAAGGCTAAAAATGCTTTATATTTTTTAACATTCAATACTTTAAAAAATATCTTATATTTTCTAACAAAGGAGTATCACAAATGAAATCTATTCTCATATGTTTTTTGATGGCACATTTGGTACTCCTTCTGTTTAAAAATATAATGTATTTTTTGAAGAGTTGAGTGTTCAAAAATGTAAAGCATTTTAGTTTTTTTAGGTGTTATCATTGCCCTTTTTTTAAAAGTGCTCTTATTGATAATGACTTTATATTAATTGTAAGGTGTTTAATAGAGGTAAATAGAAAGAGATAGGGTTAATTTGAAAGTAGATAATTACTTTATTGAAGGTGAGATTTGGTTAAAATTGCCTTATATTTTTAAAATAATTTTGTACCTATCTTTTTTTTTGCTGACAATATTTTTTTTACCTATCAAACATTGCATAAAACTTTAATCCCTTTCTGTATAAATTTATAATGTTTCACAGTATTTTTTGGTCAAATTTCTGCTATTTTATACTGAAAGTTTAATAATTAGGCTGTCTAATTACAATATGCTTCAGACTGAGACATCCATCCAATATATGGCAAAATTTAGAAACATTACATCCACCGTCGGCCGCAAATATGTTAAAGAATGATAAAAGTTGTAATTATTCTTTAAAAAATAACAAGTATTTTCGACATTTTTTTATTTTTCAAGGTAATATTCTTTTATGAATATTCAATATAATTCCAGAAAATTCCCCTTGCGTAACTTGTATATTTCCAGCGGTCCTAAAAAATTGATAGAAGAAGTATGACAATAACAAAATAAACTTAATATTCAAGATATGTTATTTATATAATATAACTGAAGATTTAAATTTTATATGATATATTATTTCATGAATATCAAGTCATGATTAATTAATTAATTATATGAAGAGCTCCATGTGTTATGCAAAGGAATAAAAGTCATGTTATTCAACGTGTTTTGTATTTTATATATCGAGATGAATTTTCTCCCCAAAGTAGCCTAACTTTCCTCCAGATCTAAAACTTGGTACCTTCGAGATTTGTACTAAGTAAGCGTGACATATATGTAAAAGGCTGCGTTTGACTGCTTAATAGTTCTAATTCTTGTGATCGATCTTATCCGAACAATTCCTTACTCCTGTACTACTTCACGTAGCGGAAGACTTCTATATATTCAAAAACCCACGAAGCAATCAAGAACCTTCACACTAAACGAAACATGTATTTATATACACATATACTTTGGCTGCCAAACTGACGCCTCTTGAATACTCCCTCCATATTAGATTATAAAATATTTTTAAAAAAGTTTTTCTGTCTCAAAATATAAAACACTTTAAATATATTAAAATTTTATTAAATATATCAATTTTAACATTATACTTTTTCTCTCTATAATTAATTTTCATTTTTTTTATTTTTAATATATTTAATGATGAGTGTTTTTGAAAGTTTATATTTTTATTTTAAAAAAATATAATTATTAAATATATTTAATAAGATTTATTAATATATGAAATTTTTATTTAAAAGTATTTTATACTTTAAAATGGAGGGGGTAATATTTATGTTCTAAGTCAGTATATATCAACAACAGCCCGTAACAGTGGAGAAGCCTAGCACAGAGGACCAATTAAAGCAAAAGGTAAGATGAAGTAATTGAGAACTATATTTGTTAATCGAGTAGGATCAAGGAAAAAAAAAAAAGAGCTTCCCTCACGCCTTAAATATGCTTTAATTGCATAGGTTTTGGTGATAAAATAAGGAGGAGTCTGATGAATGAAAATGAGTGACTTGGCTTTAATCTGCAAATGAAAACAAAGTAAAGTTGCAGGTCCAATATAATACAACGGATTCCACAAAGTGGGGTTAGTCAGAATTTGAGGCAAACAAAGGCCAATGTAGTTGAAAGCTTGCAGTGTCCAACACTCAAATCTTCAAATCTTCGTTATGATGTGATTGTGCTATGTGCCCCCACAGACCTGTTGCTAGTGCTGCTTGCTTTCTAATTATATTATGCCATTTTTGTCACATTTCTGATCATATGTAGATGAAAAAAATTACACTTAAGTCTCACAATAAGAATTTATTATTAATAACTCTCATAAAATTTATAAATACTGTTAAATTTTAAATCTTGCACATTTATAATTAAACAACGAACATTTATAATTTGTTATAATAAATTAAAAGAGATTGTTATTTTCTACTTTTGGTCGGGGAGTGTTCATATTTGAATTCATTTTTCATATTTTTAGTTCACTCGCTACAAATTGCTTGAACCAATCTCTTTTTTCAATTTTGGGAAGCAATAAGTAATATAATGACAAATGTTATTTTCTTTAACCAATTGTGTTGACCGTTTTAGAGAATGATATAGATTTGGACACCGTACATTAATTATTTAAAGTTTTAAAACTGGGATGCTTCTCACAACTTAAAAATACCATGGCTTTTCATAGTTTGTTTGAATAAATAGCATAGGGAGTGAATTCCGTCCATTAGAGATATTATCTCCGTTGAGGTATGTAAGAAAAAGCATAGATCTCTCTCAATTGAATTGAAACATATAAAAAAGTTGAAACTTGAACTTTCAATTACTTTCTTATGTGATTAGAGTTTTATCACTCACGTTAACTTTAATTGATCTCCTTTCATAATTTTTGTTTGTATTATACACTTTCCAATCCTTTATATATATATAAAAGATATTTTATCTGTCCCAATTTATATGATATATTTGGAGGTAATTAAGTGTCCTAAAATATAATTATATAAAAGCATTTTAATAAAAAATTTATATTTATTATACTTCTTCCTTAAAAATAAGTTCTATTTATTATACTTCTTCCTCACCCTTTCTTGTTATATATATTTTTTTATTTTTTTTAAGTGTGTATTTAAGGTTATATTAAATGAAAGGTATTTCTAAAAATTTATATTTTACTTTTGAAAAATAATATGTTTAAGTGTACTTAATTAATTTTATTAATATGCATAATTTTGTCAAGAAATCTTATAATTTGGGATGAGATGAATAGTGTTTAACCTTTTTTATCATGAATACAAGAAATTTTAAAATTCTACTAAAGTATTTATGAATTACCTTCAAACATGCCTATATATCTAATTGATATGTTTAGGTAACATGTTTGATTATAAAGCTCGGAGTTAGAAATAGTTTTAAATAAAAGTAGTTTGAGGATGTTACAGTATTAAAAAAAATAAAAATTTAATTAATTTTAATCAAATACATGTGATTCATTGTAAGTGTCTTAAAATATAGGAACAGGCAGAAAATGCGTGCCGGCCCGCCCACACACACACATTTTAGTTTTGGTTATATGTAGAGCCGGGAATAAAGGGCTGAGCCTAGAAGATCAAGCTTGAAGGTTCTATTTAAATAAGGGCTTTGAAAGTAATTTTTTTAAAATAATCGAGCTTGAGAGCTTGGTCCTGATAAGTCCTATAAAAAAGGTTCGGGCTCGAGTAACCCTTCAAGCCCTATTATATTATTATTATTAATTTTTTTTGGTAGAACACGTATTTGAAGTCAATAATCTGCTCACCTGATCCTACACGATATATTATTATTAATTTTAATCTATTCTAACATTAATTTAATATAATTTAATAAATATCATTGTATGGTATAAAATTCTTGATTTTTTTATTTTCTATAATTATTATATTTGTGTATTTATAAAAAATGAACTATTTTTTAACCAAGATTTAAATTTTATTACTAGACTTCTAAATGTATGTTGTTTAATTTCTAAAAAATCATGAGAATTTTAATTTTTTAATTTTAGAATATTTTAATTAATTTATAATGTTTAGTTTTATTTAATTTTTTTATTTTTTTTAAAAAAGACTTGCGAGCCCGGCCTTGAGCCCTTCACATAAGAACCGAGCTTGAGAAATGAGATTTAAAATAAAAAATTGGGCTTTAGGGCCCATATTCCCAGCTCTAGTTATATGTGACTTCCATTATCTTTTACCAAATTAAGAAAAATTTTAAATCTCCTCAACTTTATCTAAAAATTTAACAAGTATCAAACTTTACCCATATTAAATATAGAGTACATACGTTAAAAATAAAGTATTCACCAATTGGGGTTGAGTTTGATAAAAGGGGCTAGTTTCTCTTAATGAAATAAATTAATGTTTGAATTAATGTTAAGAGACATGTCCATATTTAATGTTCGATTGTAAGGCTGTTCAAACAGCCAAATGGCCTAGTAGGCTTGGCCGTTCCCAAGCTGTTGAGACTCATCTAGCTACGTACTGGGCAAGAGTGAAGCCCTGCTCGGCTTGGCCCAAACAAATGTTTTTATTATCTTTTTGTGAATGATATTATTTTTGGTCGAATGTTATTATAAACTATATTATTTTTATAATTTTTTAGACATTTCTTATCATTACATTTTTTAATCTCTTTCAAAATTTGAAATTATTTTTAACTTAATATTATGCAAAAAAATTAACAATGGTTGACCATATGTAATTTTAAAAAAATACTTTTAATTATAATATTAATTTTATAAAGGATATACTTTAAATGATAATAATATTTTTTATATGTTGGTAAGAAAAAGAAAACTTTTTATATATTTTTCAAAAGATATTTATAAATTTTTTTTTTGGGCCAATCGAGCCAAACTTAGTTTAAACACTCAAGCATTGAGTTGCCCTGGACTTCGCATTGGGCATGGCATAGGGTAGAGGTAATGTTAGGCTCGACCTTGTCCATATACCTCCAATAGAAAGATATTTGTAAGCAATAAAAAATAAAATAATTTAACATTTAATAATCTTGTCAATTTTTATTAGGAAAAAAAAGGTAAAGATAGACACAATAATTGAGATACCCTATCTTAATAAGACCAAAACAAACACTCTTTATGTATAAATAGGATTGAGAAGTGTATATATTTATATTAATATACTGCCTCCAGTCCTATTTATAAGGTGGAGTGAGGAGATATTTTTAATCTTATTTATAAATCATGTCATTATTAGTTTTTATCACAATTTTTTTCTTTTACCTTTATTAAATGTTATTAATGTAAAAAAATCATGTTAATAAAGTATTTATATTTAATATGAATAAAATTAAAAATTTGATAATTTTTGAAATAAAGTTGTGGAACAGTGAGTACGACCATCTCTAAGAAGATATGCATGCAGAGAAATAAATGGGACGACACATTCCCAAACATATAAATACAACAACACACAGTCACACACCCAATGCAATCGCTTTTCAAAGCGAAATTTTACAATATCGGCAAGAAATAAAGACACAAATGACAACAAATTGGCATTAATTTCAGAAATGAGTCATTCAATGTGCATTGAAACCAAAAACGAATACATGAGCCGGCACTTCCTGTTTTAAGAAAATGGTTAAATGTAATTTTACTTGTTGATTATTATGTGCTAGTATTCCTTTTTTTTTTTTATTGACTGATGTTCTATTGTTCCATCGGTTTGTATTCATGGGATAAAATTATGGAGAGTAATTTATTTATTTTTATTTATAAGCAAGTAATTTATTTCTATTTGTATTACAAATTACAAAATCTAAGGAATATTTATTTAATTTTTATTATGAAGTACATCTAACTATTTTGTTAGAATCAAAGAAAAGTAGTTAGGTGGTTAATTTTATCTGAAAATAAAATAAACTTTAAATTCCATCTCTGTTTAAATGAACAATTTTAAATGTTTATTACATTTTTCTTATAATTAATGAATTTAAATAATAATAATATTTTAAATGCATGATTAATATTTCATCAAGTATTACGTAAGGTAAAAGAATACTTGTAAAAGTTGCCTTATAACAATAAGGGAAGGAAATACATGCCTATTGAATGTATGAAATGAGTTGTTTGTGGATGTCGTTTTTACCAATTAATTGATAGCAACTATCAATGACAAAAAGAGCATTAAATGTAAGTTTTTTTTTTTTTTAGGCCAGAAATATAAGTTCATTTTCCTGTGCATGCAGACGAAGAAAGGAAGTTAATTGAAATAATATTCCTTAAATTTCTTAAGCAATTATAAATTAAATTAAGAAATATCACTCCTTTTAATTTACAGGATACTTTTAAATAAAATTAATAGAACAAATTAAATACACATTATAATATTATTTTTTTAAAAATATTTCATTTAATACTCAATTTATGATAGAATGTTAAAGAGAGAGAAAACATGAAAATAGTAAAGTTGTAAAAAGTATTATTAATAAAATTTTATTTTTATCAAAATACTTTATATTTTGAAATATTGAATATCTTTTAAAAATGCCTTATAATTTGAGATAGAGGAAGTTATTACCCCTATCAGAGTTAGTTTTAATTATCTCTTGTATTTGTTATAAGGTAATTTTAACTATCTCACTGAAATCAATAATAATTGGTTGAGTCATTAACTTTCTTTAAGAAAAAATTAAAATTTTAATTTACCCTTATTTAAATGAAAAAAATTCAATTTGCATTACCTTTTCCCTTATAGTTAATAAGTTTAGAGAGAAGTAATATTGAAAAAATGTAATTAATATTTTACCAAGTATCTTATATTAAAGATAAAAAAAATCTTTCCAAAAGGAAACTTATAATAAAAATCAAATGGTGTACTATCTCAAAGCTTCATATTTTAGAGCAAAGGATAAATTGAAAAAAAAAAACATTAATGTATTGGATAATAAAAAATGGGACTTACATTTTACATAAGAAAGCTTGATGAAAACTCGAGTTTTTGAATTTATTTAAATTAGCCCAAATACTCAAATTCTAAAATATTATTTTATTTTATTTTTATTTTTAGTTAATTATAATTTTTAACTTGAACAAATTAAAAATTTTAATTGTTATCTAATTTTAATTTTGTTTTATTAATTATAAAAAGAATTGAAATATTTAGGTTAAGTTCATTCAGGTTTTGGCTTGGCCAATATTTCTTCAAGCTTATTTAAGCAGTCTGAATAAGTCCAAAGATAAGAAAATTTTTCTAAACATCCATGCCCCATACAAAGATTTTTGGATTTATTCTAATTGACACATTGAGCTTAACTCAAATTATCACATCTAATCTTTTTTTAATCTATTAAAATAATTGATATTGATCATAGAGTTCTAAGAATAAAGCTTAGGGTGTGTTTGATTCGAGAGAAGGGGAGGGAGGGGTTTTAATACCTTTTGTTTGGTTTAGGAAGAAAGGAGAGGGGAATAAAAATAAACTAACAATTTTATTCTGATCAAATTTAACTTGATTTTTATTTCTTTCTTTGAAAAAAATTGCTATATTATAATTTAGTAAATTTTTATTTTAACAATATGAACTTATATTAATAAAAAGGTTGAGCAAATACATTAACATTATATTTTATCAGTGAGTCTAATGAAAAATATTAAAATTGTATACATTAAAAAATTATATATTAATTTTTGTAAGAGGATAAAATTTATTTTATTATAAGAAAGAGAGAGAGGGGGGAGAGATAATACATATTTTTTAATATAAAAATAGTTTAAAAATTTTAAAATAATTTTGGTTATTTCCTCTCTTCTATCCCCTTCCAAAAAATCCCAAATTAGAGGGGAGGGGAGGGGAGCAATTTCACTCTCATCCTCTTCAAAAACTTTTAACCAAATGTACCTTTAAGGAATTAAGAAAAGTTGACCTGTTTTATAAAATTAATAGGTATCTATATATTATTGTTAATTTTAGAATACAAGAGGTAATCCTGTTAGAGATATAGTTGGGGATCAAATGTAGATATATTTTTTGATAGGAATTTAAATCTTAATTTATCACGTTATAATGGATTAGCCCTTTTATTAAATTAAATTCTATTGATAAAGGAGTTATATTTTGAGATGAGAGGAGTATAACTTATTTCTAAGAAATTTATTTATATCTGTGGCCATTTGTTTATATTTATATGTTGTTTTACAATTTCAAAAAATGGTATTTAGTACTCTCTTAGTTTCTATTCATTGCCCAAATTTTTGGACGGTGATTTATTATATTTATATGGAAAATTACAAAATTTCAAGGGTATTTATTTTTTTTTCTCGCATATCTCTGTTGAATATATGAAATGACTTATCATAAATATTGCATTTCCCATTAAAGGCTAACAAATAAAGTAAGTATTATAAAATTTAAGACATGAATTAGTTAAGTTGATTAATTTATATTTAAAAATTAGGTAACTTCATCCTGTAAATAGTAATAGGGGAGTGCTACTTTTCAAATATATCCATACACAAGTAACCTTAATTATTTTACAACACACACTAATTGACAATTATTATTTGTATGTAACCACTCATTAATTTATGGGTCAAGTTAGGTAGGATAGGATTGTATTGTTGGCAAAGCTCTCCCAACAAGTATTTATTATTGTTGCATACTTAGAATTCGAATTAGCAAATATTTTCTTCTGTTTTTATATATAAGAGAAAAAAATTATATCACATAGTTTAAAAAAGTTAGTTAATCATAATAATTACATCTGAAGATAAAACAATCAAACTACAATACCCTATATTAATCAACATAAGCATGTATTAATTATTTCTCACTAACATAAATTATGAGGGGTGATTAAAACAAGTGATTTTGCTTATATAAAAATAAATAAAAAATAATAGTTTTTTTTATAAATAAAAATGAAGGGATTACTTGTTAAACTAAGACAACTCAGTTGACCTTTGTACTTGTTGGTCTTAATTATTATTTTTAATAGAAGCATGTTTGAAAGGTAAATGAGAAATTTAATGCTACATTAATTACTTTTATTACTCTTTACTCCCTGCCATCCAAAGTATAAGTCATACTATTTAACACTCCTCCCATCTCAAATTATAGTACACTTTTAAAAAATTTTTTTTATTTTAAAATATAAGACACTTTGATTATATTAAGATTTCATTAAATGCATTAATTCTAATATTATCCTTTTTCTCTTTATAATTAATTTTCATCCCTTTTGTTTTCAATGTATTAAATGATGGCATTTTTGAAAGTTTATATTTTTATTTTGAAAAGATCAGGTTGTTAAGTATATTTAATGAGATTTATTGAAATATAAGATTTTATCTAGAAATATTTTATAATTTGAGACGGACGAAGTAAAATTCACAGCATTAATTTGTTTTTCTAATTTGTCCTCATATACAATTAAATACTATGAATAGTTAATTCATATATAGAATGTTGTTTTTAAATTTAATAAGAATAGTTTGAAAAGTGTTATAATTTTTGCTATAGTGCACGTCTAGTTCTTTAATTTTACACCATAGTTCCTTTTGATATTTTAATTTTATAAAATATATTTTTACTCCTATAATTTTAATATTGTAAGTTTCATTAACAAAAAATTTTTATGTTAAACTTTCAAATTTTAAAAAAATATTATTAAATGTTGACACATTAAGTTTAATTTTTTAAAATAACAATGATTAGAATACAAAATAATCATTCGAATCTAACAGTATTAAAATTAAAAGATTAAAATAATACTTTATAAAAATTAAGGAGTCAAATAAAAAAAATTAAATGTATACTTTAGTCTATAATTTTTTTTAATATAGATTCAAGGAGTTAACTTCCTTGAACTCCATTTATCTCAGTGCAATAAGGTAGATTAAAGGATTTATATTTTGCATTGCAAAAGGTGTGTAAAAATTTTAAATATTATGTAAAAACAAATGAATGATTTATGACTTCATGTATTCATTTAATTCAAAATTATAAAATATTTTTAATTAATTTATACTATGAAATAAATTATTTAATTATATTTTAAAAATTATTTTTTATATTTATTTTTATTTAATAGGATATCTTAATTAAAAAATTTATAAATTATACTTTCTTAGTTAACGTTTTATTTATATAATAAAGTGCAAATGGTAGAAGCGAAGGTGAGAAATGGGGACGCAATCGTCATTTCACGGCAGACGCAGAAGCAACCCACTTTCGCTTGGGGTTCCCACTTGTGCACAAACCGCGTCTCATACCTTGACACCCGTTTTGACGTTTGACTCAGCGGACAGCAGCCCATTTATTTTGAAGTCTCTGTGATCTCTTGCAACAAATAAAGCAAATTACTCAATTAACAAGCAAATATGTTTCCCAAACCCAAATCACACAGCGAATCAGAGTGAGTGATTCACAAGAGAACAATTTTAGTAAATTTTCTTCAAAAACGTGTGGACGACTGGACGGTGATATTCATGCTGTTGCCTCTCCCTCACTTTCTCTGCATATAAACCCAATAAGAAACCCAACTCATTCATTTCCCCATCATCTCCCGCACATACACTCCGCACTGAAGCCACCAACATCTCTCTCTCTCTCCCCCCACAACCTCTGTTCAGTCTGTTGTCAGAATCAACAGGACCAAACAAGGAAGAGAGGCAGAAACAAAGATGGCCCTCGCGAAAGAAATCATGGTTTCTTCTTTGATCGAGAGGTCTCCATTTGCTTCTTCATCACAATTGCTTCTTGGCCATAGTTTTCAGCACAAGCAGAGGCAGCTCTTGGTCAGCCCCTTTGCGGTTCCTTTGGAGAAGAACAGACGAGGAGTGAGGTTGAGTAAAGCTGCGAGGACCAAAACTGTGGCGGCTATCAGTGAGGATTTGGTCAAATCCTCTTCTTCTTCATCATCGTCTTTGTCTTCTTCTGTTTCTGTTGAGAAAGCAGTGACATTCAAGGTTAGAGCTGTAGTAACTGTTAGGAACAAGATCAAAGAGGATTTTAAGGAGACCCTTGTCAAGCATTTGGATGCCATCACTGACAGAATAGGCAGGAATGTCGTTTTGGAACTTGTCAGCACTGAGATTGACCCAAGTAAGTTTTTTTTTTTCTGGTTCTTTTTTTCAGAAACGCTTGTAGTTACCTTATATGATGATCGTTCGTTTGTGTGATTTGAAACTCTTGCTCTCTGGGCGTGTCAGAAACGGTAGCAATTCTTTGAAAATTGGGAGCTTTTGAGAGATTTTCCTGTTTTGATCGATTTCCTTCTTCTGAGTCTGTCAGAAAACGGTAGCAAATAAAGCTTCAACCATGATCATAT
This sequence comes from Prosopis cineraria, assembly GCF_029017545.1. Classification (NCBI taxonomy): domain Eukaryota; kingdom Viridiplantae; phylum Streptophyta; class Magnoliopsida; order Fabales; family Fabaceae; genus Prosopis; species Prosopis cineraria. The sequence goes on along the minus strand of NW_026555343.1, from coordinate 40,513,943 downwards.
TCAGGGTTTCTGAATTCCGATCGTAGGTTGAATCCTTGTCATCATACCCAACTTTCGCAAATTATATTTCTGGGTGTGTCAGAAATGATTTTCTTCTTCTGGGCGTGTCAAATATAGTAACAAAATAGCCATGCTTGTGCGCTTATGATTCCGTAACTATCTGGACACCAAACCGATGTGACCGGTGTGTTTGATTGTGCAGAAACGAAAGCCCCCAAGAAGAGCTATGAAGCTGTGCTAAAAGACTGGTCAAAGAAATTGAATGTGAAAGCAGAGAGAGTTAATTACACAGCAGAGTTCATGGTGGGCTCGGATTTTGGAGAACCAGGAGCTATCACTGTGACGAACAAACACCAGCAAGAGTTCTTCATGGAAAGCATAACCGTTGAAGGATTTGCTTGTGGTCCTGTTCATTTCCCCTGTAACTCCTGGGTTCAAGCCAGAAAAGATCATCCTGGAAAGAGGATATTCTTTGCCAACAAGGTAATCTAATCTCTCTAGTGATATCTGCGTTCAACTTTTGCGGGTGGTTTCGTTTTCAAGGAAGAATTGAATCTGTACAGGGACCCAAAAAAGTAATGCAGCTAATTAAGTTGGTTTTCGGTTTTAATTCTTTTCTTTGGTGTTGAAAAGGTCAAACTTTCCAGAACAATTTTTATTTTCCTTTTGAATATATTTACTCCGCCCCCAACCCCCCCCCCCCACCCAAAAAAAAAAAAATTATTCAGTCAGAGGGCAACTGGGCATGCCAGCATGCTACCTATATGGAAAAGTATTCAAACCTTTGTGTCATTTTCGTTTACTATTATTCTTATTATTTAAGAAACCTGAGAATTTGCAAGCTGTTATTGTACTCATAAACAATCATCCATAAATAATAATATGAAAACCCTAGTGCTTGATGTAATTTTTAAAATATTTTTGGTTATTATCTTTTTATTAAAAGTCACGGAAAAAACATTTTTCCCCTCTGGAAATTCATGTTGTGTATGCGCAGGCCAAGGCCTTAAAAATTGACGTGATATCAACCACCGACAGAATTGACTTTGCCCATCTCAATATTTCAGGCAACCAAAGGATGAGAGATATCGTCTGTTTGTTGGAATAAATTCGAACCAATAGTATAATGTTATTCTTTGGAATAGCTGATAGTTTAATCATTATTATTAATTAGAAATAGCCCGAAAAAGATAATCTAATAAGTAAATTCTGGTTCTGATGTCACTTGAGCAGCCATATCTACCCCACGAGACACCAGCTGGGCTAAGAATACTGAGAGAGAAAGAACTGAGGAATCTAAGAGGTGACGGCACAGGTATTAGGAAATTATCAGACAGAATATATGACTTTGCCACCTACAATGATCTGGGAAATCCTGATAAAGGCTCAGATCTTGCTAGACCAGTTCTTGGAGGCTCAGAGGAATATCCTTATCCAAGACGGTGTCGTACTGGCCGCCTCCCAACCGACACTGGTACTTATGTACTAATCACAACTGATTAGCCCTCTAATCATGGATCATTTTAATTAATCAGAGCTTTTGGTGGTGTGATATGTGCAGATATGAATGCAGAGAGCAGGGTGGAGAAACCGCTGCCGATGTATGTTCCAAGAGACGAACGATTTGAGGAATCGAAGCAGAACACATTCACGGTCAAGAGGTTGAAGGCAGTGCTTCATAACTTGATCCCTGGGCTGAAGGCAAGCCTCTCAGCTAATAACAATGACTTCAATGAATTCTCAGACGTTGATGGGCTGTACAGTGAGGGTCTGCTCATCAAACTGGGTCTGCAAGATGAAGTTCTCAAGAAAATCCCTTTGGTCCGCAAGATCCATGAATCAAGTCAAGGCCTTCTTAAGTACGACACTCCTAAGATCATTTCCAGTGAGTATCGCCTTCCTGTGTGTCATTTTCTACCCCACCATGGAATGTTTTGATTTTCTAAATATTCATACAGCCATGTCCAAATCTAGTAAAGCTTGTTTCATAATGAGAACCATCTTTTGATGGGTTAACGTGCCCATTTGTTAGTGGGTACTGTGGGGTCAATTAAAGATTGAAACTTTAACTCACTTGATGTGGCTGAAAAAGATGACTGATGCATCACGAGAGTACATCTTATTATTATTATTATTATATCATCAGGCGCAGCCATACAAATAGCTATATTTTAATGTTTCGCATGTGAATGTTGAGTGAAAAGAATACTGTGGTATGTTGATATAATAATGATGGGCCAAAAGAGATCCACTTTCTGTTTGCCGATTAAAATAAAGCTTTTCTCCGTATGCTCAACGTGCAGAGGACAAGTTTGCGTGGCTGCGAGATGACGAATTTGCCCGTCAAGCAATAGCAGGAATCAACCCTGTGAATATCGAGAAGCTCAAGGTTTTCCCACCTGTGAGCAAGCTTGACCCACAAGTTTATGGTCCTCAAGAGTCTGCCCTCGGAGAGGAGCACATTCTAGGTCAACTTAATGGCATGACCGTTCAACAGGTATATGCCCTTCTCTTCCACTTAATTTGAGGAACACAAATGAGAATGAAAAGCTGTATCGTCTCAGATCCGACCATGTCATAATTACTGAATTTTCTTATTGGAAATTTTGCAGGCAATGGATGAAGATAAGCTGTTCATCATAGATTACCATGATATCTACCTTCCGTTTCTTGATGGGATCAATGGCCTTGATGGTCGAAAATCCTACGCTACTCGCACCATCTTCTTCTTGACACCCATGGGCACTCTCAAGCCGGTTGCTATAGAGCTCAGCCTGCCACCGGCCGGACCAAGTTCCCGGTCGAAACGCGTAGTCACGCCCCCCGTTGATGCCACCACCAACTGGATGTGGCAGCTTGCTAAGGCCCACGTTTGTTCCAATGACGCCGGTGTGCATCAGCTTGTCAACCATTGGTAAGCAAAGCCCTGTTGTTTCTCTCAACTCTTTCACACGCTGATATATAACAGACACGTGCGCACGTTTATGTATATGTATGACAATTAACTAGAGAATGGTGAATTTTGAATAGGCTACGGACACATGCGAGCATGGAGCCGTTTATATTGGCAGCACACAGGCAATTAAGTGCGATGCATCCTATATTCAAGCTGTTGGATCCTCACATGAGGTACACGCTGGAGATCAATGCCTTGGCTCGCCAGAGTCTCATCAATGCTGATGGAATCATTGAGTCTTGCTTCACTCCGGGACGCTACTGCATGGAAATCAGTTCTGCTGCTTACAAAAACTTCTGGCGCTTTGACATGGAGACCCTCCCCGCTGATCTCATTCGAAGGTAAATCATATATATGTTGTTAGGTTGTCCAACTAGGCGGGAAGTGATAAAATTAGGTTTAATAGCTAATATAAAATAAAAATATTGTATATTCTGATTCTAAGTAAAAAGATTCTGTGTTGTGTGATTGCAGGGGCATGGCGGTTCCTGACCCAACCCAACCTCATGGCTTGAGGCTGCTCATAGAAGACTACCCTTACGCGGCTGATGGACTGATGATTTGGTCCGCCATTCAAAACTGGGTCCGCGCCTATGTGAACCATTATTACTCGGACCCCGACCTCGTGGCCCAAGACAAGGAGCTTCAAGCTTGGTACTTTGAGTCCATCAATGTGGGTCATGCTGACCTCAGACACGAACCCTGGTGGCCTCCATTGAACACCAGTGACGACCTTGTCACCATACTCACAACCTTGATTTGGAACGCTTCTGCACAGCACGCTGCCCTCAACTTTGGGCAGTACCCTTATGGAGGGTACGTGCCCAATCGCCCTCCAATGATGAGAAGACTAATCCCTGAAGAGAGTGACCCGGAACATGCCAGTTTCCTTGCAGACCCTCAGAAATACTTCCTCAATGCCATGTCTAGCTTGTTGCAAGCTACCAAATATATGGCGGTGGTTGACACTCTGTCCACTCACTCTCCGGATGAGGAGTACCTCGGGGAGCGCCAGCAGCCATCGATCTGGACCGGCGACGCTGAGATGGTGGAGGCGTTCTATGGGTTCTCGAACAAGATCAGGCAGATAGAGAAGGAGATTGATAAGAGGAACTGTGACAGGACGCTGAGGAACCGATGTGGTGCTGGAGTGTTACCTTATGAGTTGCTTGCTCCTAGCTCAGAACATGGTGTTACATGTAGAGGAGTTCCAAATAGCGTGTCCAAAAAAAAAAAAAAAAAATCAAATAAGTGCCACAATTTACATGTTGTGAAAACAGGAGTGTAGTTTTGAGAGACATTATCACGGATGGTTCATTAGTTGCTGCTATAAATATATGCAGATGATGATAGTTGTGGTGCATATGACATTGTTCATTTTGCACCTAAGAGTAGGCAGATATCCTGGTAGGGTTGTATAAGCTGTATATGGGAATAGAAGCCGATGGTATTGGAGATGTAACTATTTGTACAATGGTGATAGAAATTAGTAACTTTCATGATATCAACCATTCTTAATTTGTTTCCTACTTTTAGCTTACCAGTGAGGATGCGATGTTCACAGAATGTGAAAATAAACATACAATTGCGTGCTCCCAAAACTCTCTAGGGCGCACTCAAGTGAATGGAAGGGAAGATTAGGAAGTCAATTTGATGTCATTTTATTTTTCAATAGAAGAAAATTTAAATAAGTTAGATCTTAGGAGTTTATTAGCATTAGGGTATGTTGCTGGGCTCAAAGAGCATTTACAGATTTACTGCTATTAACAAGGTTCTCGTATTAATAGTAGAGCTTGAATCCATCACCTTGTAAGTTACAAGTTAAATAGATTAATCTTTGATATTTTGTGCTAAAAAAAACAACAACAACAACTAAACTGGGTTGGGCTTCATTTGCCAAATATTGTTTTTTTTTTTCATATCAACATAGCCCCTAGGTTTTCGGTCCGTAACGTATGGGCATTCGGCCTGAATATTGGAGATTCGGCTTTACAATTTGGTAATGACTTTGAAGGCCTAAAAGAGGGTCGCGTTTTTCATCAAAGTCATAAAAAAAAGAAAAAGAAAAAAAGGTAAAACTTCAAAGTTTTGAATTCTGATTTTGCATCTGTCGGATTTGTCTGTCATCGTTTGTATTGCAGCTTTATTCGGTCCTACCTCCTATCGCACGACCACGTCCACAACCACAAGACTGCAAATTGGTTGATTTAGCCTTTTATGTTTCATATAAAAGCTTAATACAGTGGAGACCATACGATATCGGTTATTGGATTAAATAATCCACTGTTGAGAAAATGATGAAAAAGAAAACATTTCATTAATCAATTCAAATAATGAAAACAAATAACATAAACTTCCTTCATTTGAAGGATTACAAAACAATTAACCTACTAAGGTGATAAACAAACCTCATTTTAAAGATTAACTTGAAGTGAGAGCTTTAGTTAACTTTTTTATTGAAGGTGAGATTTAACTCCTTTACACAAACACAATGATAGAGCCTCTTTATATACTTTCAAGAATACCAACTAATTAAGTGATTAAATACTAATCACTTCTAATATTTCAATACCCACAATTGAGATTAACAAATTGAAATTAAAAAAAAAGTCTGTTACAACAACGTGATTTATTGTTTGAAACTTTTTTATAAGCTAGTTAAACAAATTAAAATTTATTTAGATGATTTAATTTAAAAATTAGTTGAGATTTATAATGATAAAAATAAACATAAATTTTATTGTACAAGTATATTTTTTGATTAATTCGATATTTTTAGGAAAAAGAATATTAAACTTAGCATCACAACTTTTTTAAAAAAAGTAGATCACAAATATAAAATATATTGATAAGTCAAAAATATTAATTTTTAAAAAGATAGAATTAAATAATAAAATTCAAAATATTCAATTATGAAAAGCTAAAATAAATTTATAAATTACAAAATATTCAATGCATGTCATCTACAATTTATTATTGTATCACATACATGTATCTATCATGATGATTTAGTTAGATTTGATGAGAATGTCTCACCAGTATTTATATTTTGCTCATGATCGAGGTAGAACTACATGTATATTGAGGGGGGGCCACAACTCTAGTGCCATCTTTGTTGGGAGGTTATATACTCCATGTGAACCATAATTTAAGTCATTGTTAACTAATTTACGCTTCTCAAATAAAGTTGATTAAGATCTTAATTTTTTAAAAATTTCTACAATTTTTCAATCATGTGTTTGAGTGAAATAAATATAACAGTTAGCTTATTCAAAACACTCTCATTAATTACTTATTAAAGTAAGGGTGTAATTAAATATATATATATATAACACCTACCCAATATCTTATATTTTGAATTAAGGAAGGAATTTAGAAAAAGACTTTTATTGTGGTAGGAAGGGAGTATTGTGCTATAGGGTTTGCTTTGTGTGGGTTTGGTTGGCCTCCCATTCCATAAAAAAAAAAATTTACCCCCCTGTCTCATGCATAATATTTATATTATATATATTATATATATTATATATATTATTTTTTTTGTAACAACATGGATTTTAATTTCTTGATTAAAGGGACTAATCAAGATTAATTAAATAAAATTTCAGTATTAATTTATGTGAGGATGGTTAGAAATGGTTAATGAGCTTGTTGGTTTCATTTATAGCCCTTGAATCGCGTTTAGAAGTGATTTGGGCCACCTGGGCTTAAATTATTGAGCAAATTTTAGGCTAGCCATTCTACGCCATCCGTCGCGGTGGATGCAATGTGTGTCACAACAAATGGTTAAAAATTTAAAACAATTAGCTCGTAGATGCAACCTACATATCATCAAAAGGAATAAAAAGAGAGAGCAATGGGAGAGAGCAAAAGATCTACTAGGGAAATAACCTTTGAGCACTTGGGAGGTGTTTAGAGCTTAATTTCATTTAGGTAAACCTTCCTTACTCTTCTCTCTCTTTTTTCATAATTTGGATGCTTAGTTTGGGTTTGCAAGATGATGATTTTTGGATTTAGGGCTAAGGATTTGAATCAATTGGTCTAAATTGAACTAATAGAAATTATTTAATTATTTCACATCTAGTTTAAAAGTTTTTATAAGGTTGTGAGTTTGGGTTATCCAGTTTGGACAAACCTTAAATCTCTAAAGGATATTTTAGATTGTTGAGTGCTGTATTAGTAATTATTTGAATTAATGAGAGCTAAATGAAATTAATATGAGTTAATAAACTTATTGGTTGTGAGATTAAAGTTATGATTATGAAATTTGGTTGTTAAAGTGTGAAATAAAAAATTGGAAGAGTTGATTTTGATCATTATTAGTGATGGTTGTTAATGTTAATTGTAGACTAATCTTTTGAAGTACTAAAGAGCTTGCATTTAACTTGGAAGCAAGTGATATTTGGGGTAACCTTTGAATCTTCAAAGGTTTGAGATAATTGGGGCAATCTAATTTCTGTCATTGCTTATTAAAGTAATTATAAGTGTTTGTGAACTTGAAATTACATTTTATATATATACCTCTATGAATCTATATATTATTTTCAATTTGAAAGTATGCAAGTGTGGCTTGGTATATTAATGTAATTGTGAAATATTAAAATGATGATTTAAAGTTCTCGAATTTGGAAAGGATATCGATGAAAATGAGTATGATGATGATAATTGAATATGCTATATGATGAATTAACACGTGATAAGTTGTATGATCATATTGATGCAGGAGTTCATCTTTGTAGAGTAATGATTTATATCGACGTGGGTCACATTAACACTGTGAGGCTTGTAACATTCTAATTTTTTTAGATAAAAAAAACATTGTTGTGAAATTTAAATTTTTATTAAAAAAATGATGATAATAATAGGAATTTATTATTTGAGATTATTTAGAAATAATAATATGGTTAGAAATTTAATTATGAATTTAAAACTTAGGTTTAAAAATTATATAAAAAATATTTTATTAAGATATAATTTTAAGATTTAGAATAATAAAAAAATATATGTGTGTGTATGAGTAAAAAAAGAAAGAAAGTAAAAAAAAAAAGGTACTGTGAAAGTCCCATATCGTTTAGATGTGAGAAGGTGAGGCGCCTCCTCACATATAAACGGAGGAGGCGCATGCGTAAGGAGCGGAAGCAGAAGCAAAATGAAAAAGTTTACAATTTATGAAAAATTATGGCTAAGGGCCTAAGATACAATTTAGAGAAAATTGTAAGTAATGGCCCAAAGGTTTGAATAATTAATTCAGACCTATAGTTTTTTTAATAATATAATTTTGGGACCCACAATCCTATTTTTTATTATTTTTGTCTTTTTCTCTCACGTTGCTCGGCGTTTTCTCGCAAGGGGAGATTATTTTATTTTTCTTCAGGTATGTTCTAACTTTCCTATTTAGATTAGCATTTAAAAATTTATTTAATTACAAAATTAATTTTATAGTTATTTTCTAAATAATATTAGCTTTCTAGTGATATGATTATTTTGTGAGATAGAGCAAATATTCTGATTAGGATTTTTCTATAGGATAGTTAATCCAATGATATAATGAATTAAAAATATAGGTTAAAGCTCTTAGGAATATAATAAATATCATAGAATATTTTCTTGAGGTTGAAACTCATGTTTAAGAATTTTTAAGTTAAAATCTAGATCTATATTGTTGAAATTAAATTGAATCTGAGAGGGATGAACCTCTAATTATTAAATATTTATTTAAGTATGAATAGGTATTTTTGAGGTTATAGAAAAGTGATTTGAGATTTCAAGATAATTCTAAAATTTTTAATTTATTTTTGGATGAAATTTTAGAATATAGAAGATGAAATTGTGGTACTAGAAGTGATTTGAGGCTTAAAAATAGTTTATTAGGATACGAGAATTTTAGAAAAGAATTTAAAAAGTTAAATGAGGTATAAATCTTAAATTAGTGTTAATATAAATTATAGATCTAAGACTTTCTAACTCTTTAAATTAGAGTTATTTATTTTAATGTAAAATTAATATATAGTATTATGAAATAACTATATAGATTGTGTTGACAAAGATAGTAGTGAAAGAGGAGTTGTGAAGGGGAACTTATTATTCAAGACACAAGGTAACCATTATTAATGTGTTGTGATGGGTGTATTTGTGAATGGTTATGTGTTGTTTTATTGTTTGAAAAAATTATGAATTATTGAAAATAAATACTGTATATACTTGTTTGAAATTATTGTCAAATGGGTTAAAAATTTATTTTGTTTATCATGATAAGATATTATTGTTCGGATATATTCCTGTTTGGATATTTGAATGATGCATGACTTGTCAGGGTATTTTAATGTATGGTGTTAATGAGAATTTCTGTTCGGTTAATTATTACCACATGGTAAGCCCTCATTGAACCCAATGAGTGGCGTGTCGCTTGGTCCAACTCACCTTTGGCCGGGTGATTTGGCGTCCGAGCATGGCGAAAGGAGGATATAAGGTGCAGTCATGCAAATTAAATACTTGTTCGGTTTGTTTGAAATATTGTTCGGTTAAATATTTTGTGTACCCACTTAGCAATCGCATGATTAGTTACATCCGCATGCATCATTACATATTAATTTTGGTTACTGGAACTTTTAAGTCTCATTCCCCATGGTTAACATTTTTATAAGAGCGAGTCCGGCCGAGAAAGCACCAGAGGCGTAACTTTGGTGTATGAGACACCATCTTTTACGTTGCCTCTCATTTTGTATTATGCAATGTATCTTGTGCCAACCTGGGACATTTCTTATTTTGACAACATGTAAACTCTAATCCTTTTTATTAAATGCATTTATATGACCAAGAGGATTATGTTTGTCCCTCTTGATTCATGACCTGATTTAAATATCATGCCATGAGGATCCTATCTATCCCTCATGGTTCTAATTGCTTTTTGAGATATTTTAAGATCTGTGGTATGTTGTCTTGGATGTACCATGGTAGAAATTTTTCTACCATGATAAGGGTTCAATAAAAAAATAATTTATTGAATTAATAATTTGTGAAAAATCAATTTTGTAAATTTGAGGGCGTTACAAGGCTTTGGTGTTTAGTTCTATACAATGCACTTAGATCCCACTAAGCGAAGGTAGTAATATGGCTTATCTTTAAACTCCAACTAATGAAGTTGATAATATGGTTTTGTGATACCCTTGTGTTTGAGATCGGGGAATCCATGGTTTAAGAATGAAAGTGGGGCCTTAGTTAGGCCATCTTCATGATTGGAGAGCTTGAACCATCCTAATCACTTAGGTTTAGCTTCTAATTATTTTGTAGCCCATGGATTCAGTTTGCAGTGATGGAGGTTTAGAAAAAATGATGATCATGCATTGCATTGAGATATGTGCTTAATGATTCTAAGTTGTTTCATATACACTTGCTCACTATGCATGCTTATGGTTATTTGATTTGCATGAACATATCTTAGATAGTTATTGAATGGTTATACTCACATTTTGTTTAACATTTTACAGGCACTACCTTTGACAAGGCAAAGGAAAGGTCTTAAGGCTTAAGAAATTATTTTCCTACTGTAATAACTCATGATTAGTTTGTGATATGTGTAATTATTATGATAATGACAACTAGGATATTTATTTTGATTACTTGCACCGTTGCATGCATTTAAGTTGATTTTTAGTATTTTGTGCCTTAGGTCAAGTTGAATGAGTTATTTATATATAATTAGAGTCAAAATGCTAGTACAAGTATGTTATGAGTTTTTTCAAAGGTTATAAATGATTACTTGGTGGATTGAATGATGTTTACGTCCCCTTTGCTTTTTGAAGAAATTAGAGTTAAGGAGTGAATATATGAAATGTGTTGTATATGTATATTGTGGTATGTTGTATAGACTGTTATAAATCCTTTGAGTTTGATTTATGTGTGGGGTTGGACTTTTGGCACTTGGGTTGAGTTTTAGACATCCTGTTTGTGTAAAAGTGTGAAAGTGAAAATTGGTGTTTAGGTGTTTAACACTTTAGTGTGATATAATTTTGATACGAAACAAGTGCCAATAGCTATTTCATTGAATAAGCTTTCTATAGACTTTTAGACCACTTCAAATGAACATCAAACGAAGATTTTAGGTGTGTCGAATGTTGGTCCCTGTATTTGTTTCTATGATAGCAAAGTGCTATCATTTATGTGAAAGTGCCCTGTGACAGATAGCGCTTTCACTGCAGTACATGGTGTAACACCCTAATTTTTTTTTTCAGATAATTAACTTAACCATGATAGAAAAGTGTCTATCATGGTAAATAGAAGTTAACTAATCTTTTTTTTATTTTGAAACAACTCTTTAATTTGAAATACTACCATGATAGAAAATGGACTATCATGGTAGAAAAAAATAAAACATAGTTTTATACAACATTCCACATATTAAAATGATTACCATGGTAAAAAAAGCTATATCATGATAGAAAGAATTAAGCTATATAAATAAGTATTACCTTGATAAATAGAATTAAACTCCTTAAATTGTCATTTTCAAAATTTTGGGATCCTAAGTATTTAAAAACAAAAATAAGTGTGAAAAGCCTATATGCTCTCATTCAAAAATTAAAACACAATAAACAAAATAGAATAGGAAATTAGAAATAGTTATGCATTCCAAAAAAACTTCCAAACACTTAGCAAGCTTTCATAATAGCACAAAGCAATTCTTGCTACTACTCACATTTAAAACTATAGTTGGGTTATAGCCATCAAACACAATTTATATTAAGAAAACTTGAAAATTAATCGATGAAATCTAGCATGATCATGATTGTTTAATATATATGAATTAACTTGGCAGCATTACTATAAAAAATTCTTTTTACTACACCAGTTCACATCACTTTTTAAAAACATGAAGTTAAAATTAGTTCAGATGATAATTCTATAAATAAGTGGTGAATGAGTTAAGGTATCTATGTTACCTTTAAAAATGTAACGTAGAAAGTGAACAAATCCATATTGCCCTACCTAAAGGTGATGTGGCATGTTTAAATTTTTTTTTTGAAATTTCTAGAAGCCACATCACCTATATAGACAAAGTAACATGGCTTCTCAAAAATTATAATTTTAAAAAATTAATCTTGCCACAAGCCACATTGCCTAGCAAAAGAATGACATGACTTGTATCAAGAAACCACATCGCTTGTATAAAGGGTGATGTGGCTTCTTAAAAATTGTAATGTTTAAAAAATTAATTTCATAATAAGCCATATTGCCTAGTGGAGAGATGACATGGCTTGTATCAAGAAACCATCTCGCCTTTATACTAGGTGAAGTGGTTTCTGTTATCCACATCACATGGCTGGCACTTGACGTGGGCAAGTATTTTCTTAAAAATTTAAATTATAAGCCACACCACCCATTAGGTATGGTGACAAGGATTGTTATTTGAAAGTTAAAATATTTTTGAAGCCCATGCCTCACCCTTAGTCTCAAGCTAAGTCCATGTGCTTTTGAGCTCTCTCCCTCTTCCCCTTAATGGTAATGAAACCCAACTTCGATGGCAACCAACAGCTCGATGATGATGTTTGTTCTCCTCTCCTCTTTTCTCGGCATCTCAACAACTCGTGGCAATGAAACCCACAACTTTGATGGCGTCTGTTCTCCTCTCCTCTTCTCTCCTGGGACCCACAACTTAGTCTTCTCCTCTTCCCCCCTCCTCTCTTGAAACCCAAGGTTTTGCCTCCTTTGCGAAACTCTCCAACTCATCGTCTCTATTTCTTGGTGTCCATGTTTGTTTATTTTTCCTTAATTTGCTTCAATTTATATGCCATTCCAATATCCATGGGATGTTTGAGTCTCATTCTGGTTCAAGCCTAGGTTTTAAAGTTGAAATTAACCTTCTTGCAATTTTTGTTCAATTAATTGCAAGAAAACTTAATTAGAGGCATTCAAAAAAAAAAAACGCTATCCATATACATTAGGAGGAAGCATGTGTTTGGGCACTCAAACTTCTAGCTATTAACATAAGGCTTAGGAAATTGGTGATATGGGATGGTTAAAATGGTTAATTTGATATTGTTGCAATTTTGGAGGTCCCATTGTGTTGTGGTAGTTTGTTGGAATTTAACTATAAATATTAATACTTGAATAGATGGTAATGGTTTGTATGTTCAACACTCATAATAGGTGATAATGTTGTCATTCATGGTGGAGATGAGATGATAAATTAATGGTGTAAGATATTGATGTGGAAAGTTACAAGCTTGTGAAATGTATTACACATTCACGATGTGGCTAAGGCTTAAGAGAGGAGCATATATTTAATTTTATGTGGCTGAAGCGAAATCGTAACATGCATGATTGAAGGAGCCATGGTGGGCCATTTTTGGTTGGTTGTTATATTGCGTGCCCAATTCCACCCCATGTGTCCATCACTCCATGTCCTATTCATACCTACCTCGGTACTTCCCATTGCGTGGGGCTTCCAGCACTTTTCATGGGGACTTCTTTATCTGTTTTGGTTTTTTTCGTGTCACTGGCACTAATAGCCCCACGTAAATACAAGCATCATTAAACGTGCATAAGTTATTGCTAACTCCATGCTTTTAATCAATAAAACCACTCCAGAAAATATACAATACAACATGACCAACAATTACATAAATAATTAAAAACAATGCATATATTTAATTTCATATAAATCACTGCTTGATATTTACGACCGAAATAAGTAATAATTATTAATACGCAGAGATTAGTGGTGAGGACAAAAAGTGTGGAATATGTGCCCTTCTTACTTTCCATGTGCATACTTTTAAATGGTGGCGTTTGGCTACTGCACGCAATCCTTGAAAGCAATTGGATCTTGGGGGTGAGTATTAATATATTAATAATTTGACTGAAGTCATTAATGTTAATTATGAAATTAAGTTGGATATATATATATATATATATATTTTATTATTAAGGTGCCAAACGGAAGTGGGTTTTTGTTTGGAGCAATACAATTGGTGGTGTATGCGATCTACAAAAACCCTAAATCTTGCAACAAATTCAACCAGGACGATGAGCATCACTAGGATCCCCTCATCTTGCAACAAATTCAACCAGGACGATGAACATCACCAAGATCCCCTCATCTTATCATCTTGATTGTTCAAATCAAGCCAGCTATTTTTTTTCCAGTGAAAAAGTCAATGCTTCTTCACATTTCAAACTTCACATCATATTGAGTTTTGTGAACGCATGTGGGACGCAAACATTATGCATGCATGCATATATGTATGTATGTATGTATCTCTGTTTTACATTTGTTTATTCTATCAAAGATTGAGACATTATTTGCAAAAGGGGGGAAATCATGGGTTGAAGTAAGGAACATGAGTTGTTCATGCTTCATAAAATTATTCTAATTATGTTATTGATAATCTACTTTTTTGTTTGGTAGTTTCCTTATGTGTGATTCAATTAATGCTGAAAATATATAAAATTACGTTATGTAATATAATAAAAAAATGTGCTATGCTAGATGAAAGATATGCCGTTTTTTTTTTTTTTTGGTATGTTACTACTCCATCCGATTCACAAAAAGTGTTGCTTTAGGACAGAGGTTTATGATACGGATCACGAAAATCATTAAATAATAAAAGTTGTTATAATGCATGTTCCCAAAAAGAGTTATCGTAATGACGTCATGAAATGTCTCTGATTTAAATTACCACTTAAATAAGAGTCAAACCATTGAAAAATATTCATCGGGATGAATTGGTTCCATAAATGAATTTTTAATAATGGTAAAAAATAATAAAAGAAGCAATTAAAAGAAGCAATTAATTACTTATAAAAAAATTGAAAACGACACTTTTTATGAATTGAAGGGGGGAATTCAAATTCAAATTTTTTTATATAAAAATATTATAAATAATGGTCATACCAATTACACAAAGGTCTCGCAGGTCCCAGGTTTCATATTTAAGCCAATGGGCAAACAAGCTTATGTAGCATATTTTATCCAAAACAAAAACAAAAAAAAGCTCATGTAGTATATGTCAGGCTACATTCGGGGGGCGCAACGAGAGGCAAATTATTTTTTCTTTAATAAATAATTAAGATATATAATATTTATTATATATTTTAATTATAATAATTCAATCAGAATTATATTTTACTTTTAATTCATAAATAAAAATTAATTTTATTTCTAATCAAGTTATCTTATTATTTCTTTTCCTCTTCATTTATATCACACACACACATTTCAAAATTGTAAAAAGATTAACCACCCCTTTTTTAGAGTCATGGATATCCATTTGCATTTTGCATGCCGGCTATTGCCACGTGCTGGGAAGTGTCTAAATAACAGGTCCCAAACAGATCTCCACCGTTCAGTTGAAATCAAATTTAAAGCACCAACCATTAGATGCTTCACGCACGAAATTGTCTAGCATGGTCCCTGTTGTCCTTGCCTTGCATTACTCAAATCGAATCTCGAAAGTTCGAACTATTTTGATTGGCAAAATTCACTTTCAAGCACATGTGAATGTGCTTCTAAGAAAGTCCTTATGGGCAAAAAATTATATCCAAACAACAAAGTGAAAGGTGGTTTTTTTTTAATGTCAAATTATGTTACCAAACAAGTTATAAAAGACTAATGAACTCACATCTCGAGTTTTGTCATGCATATGATTCGCGATTATGCATCTTGCTTTTTTATACTGAGATTGGTTTTCTTATGCACCTCTCCAAATCTTGTGGGAATATTTTAAAAGATAGACATGGAAGCATCACGGAGCTTTGTTTTAAATGGCATGTATCTACAGCAACATTTGAGCTCCACAAAAATGGAATGCCGCACTTTTATGTCAACCTTTCTCCTCTTCTTCCGTGGCTTCTGATAATTGTGGTACACATGACTTTATTCATTTTGTATCTAAGAGGAGGTAGGTATCCTGGTAGGGTTGTGATAAGCTGTATAGGGAATAGACAAGCCAATTGGTATGCTTGTACATTGGTGATAAAATCTAGTAATTTTCATAATATCAGCCATTTGATATTTGTTTCCTACTTTTTGCTTACCAGTGAGGAATGACCGAATGAGGATTCCATGTTGTTCATATAATATTTTTTAATTTGTTCAAGTGAATTCAATAATAAAATCGGAAATAGGAGCCAAGCCTAAACGACCAAACTTGAAAGTCCTATTTAAATAAAAGTTCAAGCTTTAAAAATTATTATTTTTTAAAACAACCAAACGTGAGAGCTTAGCTCTAATAAGTCCTGTAAAAAAGGGCTAAGGCCTGGGCGGCCTTTTAAGCCTTGATAAGCCGGTTTATATTACACACACACACTTGGCTAATAATGACACAATTTAGTTAATATTTATTATAAGTGATGAAGAAGAAGTTGTAGAGATAATTGATATTAAATTTTCACCTCTATCATCAATAAGTGGACCTACATCTAAAGTATCTAATATTTTATTTTTAGATATGATGAGAAGGATTTAGATTTACATTGATGAAGATTTTAATCTTCATCTTAAATTTAAAATTTAAATTTTTTATTAAATTTTATATTAAATTTTATGTGAGACTTTAATTTATTTTATGTTGAATTTTAAAAATATTCCATTTAAATTAAAAAGTTGAATTTTTTTGGAAAGAGGGTTTAAGGCCCAACCCTGAACCTTATGAATAAGGGCCGAGTCTTAAAATTAAATTAAATTTTAAATAATCAGGCTTTAGGATTTAAATGTTTAAGGGCTGAATTTATAAGGGTCGGATTTTTCTTGATTCTCACCTCTAAATTCAAGGTAAGATTAAGAAGTCAGTCTGATGTCTGGCGCCCAAAGAAACACATGAACTATGGAACTGGGTTGGGCTTCATTTGCCGAGCTTGTTTTTGGGTTTTCGACCTGTGTATCTGAGATTGGGCTTATAAAGTTTAATGACTTTGAAGGCACAAAAGAAAGCCGTGTTGTTCATCAAGTCAATAAAAAATGTGAACTTCAAAGTTCAAACGTTTTTGTTATCCTTAAAAAGAAAAACAAAAAACCGTCAAACGTTTTGAATTGTGATTTTGCATTTGTCGGATATGTCTGTCTTTATCTGTAGGCTGTAGCAGCTTTATACGGTCCGATCTCCCACTCGCACAACGACCGGACAACGAATTGGTTTTGTTTGCATTATATGTTTCGTACAAAAGCTACAGGACCAAAGGTGAATTTTATTTTTAGACTAAGTGACAAATAAAATCTTAACTTATTGCACAAAAATTATCCTAAATTTTGAATTTTTAAAATATATAAAATAAATTTTAAATTTTTAAATTTATAATAAAATAAAATTTAATCATTAATTTTTTAACATTATCACTATTTATGCAGATACTGTTTAAAGCTTTTTTTTTTATGAATTTAACCATAATACTTTGTTTGATTGGAGAGAAAACATGAGAGGAAAACAAGAAAGAAAATACATTTTCTCCTATTTGGATGAAGAAGAAAAAGTGAGAAAAAGAAAATTTAAAAAAAATATAATGAAGTGTGAGACCCATCATATTTTTCTTCTAATTTTTCTCTCCAAAAGTAGAGAGATTTTGAGAGTAAACTATTATTTTCACTATCTATTCTCCCCTCTCTCTTCCTCTCTTACTCACTTCAATTACATTAATTCCTAACAAATAATCAGATTTTGATCTCCATAAAAATTTGTGTCTTTAACTTTCTAGAACCAATTTAATTTTAACAACTAATTTTAATATAATTTAATTTGATGATGTCGATTTTAATATAATTAATTTGATTTTAAGAAATAGAAACAGAACTTGCGTCTTTAGCTTTCTACATTTTTTAACAACTAATTTGATTTTAAATTAATTTGATGATGTTAATTTTAATATAATTTATTCTTTCAATTTATTTTTACAAAAATAATTACATTAGATATGATATATACTGATATAAGAGTATTATAGTCATTATGATATTTATTCATTTTCTTTTCTTCCTATTTTCTCTTGTCCATCCAAACATAATGGGTGATAACATTTTCTTTTTAAGTTTCCTTTTCCTTCATTTTCTTTCTTCTCAACTTTTCTTCCCATTCAAATGGAGGGTAAGTGTTATAGTACCTGTATGAATAGTAATGGTGTTAAAAAAATTAATGGTTAGTGTTTTTTTGCAATGAATTTAAAAATTTAGAATTTATTTTATATATTTTAAGAGTTCAAGATCTTTTCAAGCAATAATTTAAAATCTTATTTACTCATTAATTCTTTATTTTTTATCCTAGGACATATTAAAATTAGTTATAGATTATTTTTATCCCTCAACATTATAAATGTCGTCCTTGCCGCCCTTAATGTTATTTTCTCATCATGTGGATCCAATGGTTAAAATTTTTAGTATTTTTATTATAAAATACTCTATTGTTTAGGAAATCCCACCATTTTTGCAATATTTTTTATTTTTTATTTTTAGGGGGTCCCACTTCATCTCCCTCTCCCCTCCCTCTCCTCCCCATGTCATCCATTCATGTTCGTCCATTCATCTCCCGACAAGGTGAGCCACACCAGAGCCAACAAAGGCCATAAAAGTGCAGTGAACTGGTGGACGTTTAAGATATTCTTGTACGAGCTTCGTTTGGAAGAACACCATTCAAGGGGTCAGTAACAAAGCGACTTTGTTCAATGTGGTGCTGCAACCGTTGAGGTTTCCAGAATCATCGACCGTTAGCTTCGTTGCTAGGGATTTGATCAGAGGATTGCTCGTGAACGAGCCTTAGCATCAATCTCAAGGCCCCATTACTCTGTTCTTCATAAAGAGCCAGCTCCTCAGCCTCTTCTCCCCCTTGCTTCCTCTGCAACTCCCAAGTTCTCTCTCTTCCTTGGCTATGGTGCTTGCACGAGCTATGCTTGTGATAGCCATGTCCTTGGCTTTCATCTTATTATCCATTG
Organism: Prosopis cineraria; assembly: GCF_029017545.1. Classification (NCBI taxonomy): domain Eukaryota; kingdom Viridiplantae; phylum Streptophyta; class Magnoliopsida; order Fabales; family Fabaceae; genus Prosopis; species Prosopis cineraria. The sequence goes on along the minus strand of NW_026555343.1, from coordinate 40,495,075 downwards.
CCCAAGGTCCCTCCCTTGCACCCAGAGGATATGCCGAGCCACCAACAACCACTGCAACACCTTCTCCGAGCAAGTTAGCTCCTCCCATCGCCTCATCTCAGCCTCTGACGTCTTCTCCCTCGACTTCTTTGCCATCTTCTTCCCCACCTCTGTCACTCCCACCAAGGGCCGGAGGCGCCAGCCCATTAGCAAGCTCGCCAACTCCTTTGGAGGTCCAAGGATGACGGCAGCTTGTAGGGACTTATTTGTTGGATCGTACTTTGTTGGCATGGCGGACGCTCTTTCTTCAATGCTATACATGAATATGGCAAAAGCTCGTGTTTTATGGAGGAAGCTTATCGTTCAAGACGTTCTTGACAGAAGCTCATCGTTTTTGCTTTATACAAAAACAAGAGAGGATAGAGAGAGAGAAAGTGACGGAGGGAGAAATATTTTTATATTATAAAAATATTCAAGAAATGATGGGACCTATTAAGTAATATTTTATAATAAAAAATATTAAAACATTCAAACGTGAGGCTCACAAGATGGCGAGCTGGAGCTGGAGGCAACTCAACTGGAGGCAGAGTCAGAGGCATGAGCTCGCGATCTCGACAACGACGTGAAACTCTGGACTCTGAAGCTGGGTTGAGGTCGTCACGAGCTTCCCTTCACACCGGCAACACAAAATGTTGGAGCTAGGTTGAAGGTAGAGGCACGCCGGCACCAGCATCAGAGATTAAGCGAGCCCAGAGAGGAGAATGGCGAGAGGCCGGGGGGGTGCGAATCCGTGATTGAGATGATGAGCTGAGTCTGAGAGGTGAGATGAGATCTAATTTGAGATTGAGACGAGACTTTGAGAGCTGAGTTGAGACTTGAGAGACAGAGGTCTTTTTTTTTTTTTTTTCTTTCTAAAGTTTGACCCGGATTTAACCGCATCGGTTCTGGATTAAATCCGATTCTTTCAATTCAGCCCAGGTCAATCAAGTCCAAATATTAAATTAGTTTAAGTGGTTGGACCAAGCTAATTTATTCAGCAGGTGGCGGTCGGATCATCTGACGGTTCGGTTTTCACAACACAGGTTCAAGGGGAGAAGAGGTCCTGGTTCTGTAAATTTCAATGGCAATAATAATATTTGGCAAATGGAGAAGAAGAGGAGAGAGAAAGTGAAATTAATTTGGTTTCTCATTCATTTCAGTTTTTTTTTTTTTTAACCAGCAGTATGTTACTTTTACTGAAACAAATAGATCAAATACATCGGAAGCCTGAGAGCATAGGAATGTAAAAAGTTCAGAATTAAACCAAGCACGGGAGACAAGTTCAAATTTCTTCGGCTTTGGACCTTACAGGGGATCCCACTCCAAGTCCAGGGAAAGCACTCCACAGCTACCCTAAAGTCTCTGTAGTATTTCCATTTTATTTTTCGATCCCTATTAAAATAATTACTAATTTAAGAAAAATCTCAGAAATTATTAATAATTTTCTAAATTTTTCCATATTGAATTTCCCTACTCTAATGACGCACTCCTTATTTCCATTCTAATTATTTCACACAATTTTAAGTTTTTTTACTTGATCCTAAATATTGGACAAATACATAATTGTTTTTTCAGTTTTTACACAAATGGTAGACCTCTCGCATATAAATAGTTATATACATAGGAGTTAAAATTTGAACCCTCAGTTACTTATTCAAGTGGCAAGAGCCCTCATCACTCATGTTAATTTTAATTTGGTTTGTTGACATGCTTTTTTTTTTTTTATGGAAAGTTTGTTGACATGCTTTTAATTTATATATAATATTTTATTATGATCATCAATCTCAACTAAAGACAAAATTAGAGGTTTAAAGAATTAACTACCACCCTGTAAAAATGGTAAAATTAATTAATTTTATCCTATAATTAGGATTTAAAGTAGTACTCTCTTTTCCACATTTAATGTGAGATAAAAGAAAAAAATTGTGATAAAAAATTAAGGGAGAATTTCAATAAAGATCCTTGAACTATCTTATTTAAATTCAAAGCTTCTAAATTTTTGAAATTTCATTATGATTCAAGGTTACTAACTTGGTATTAAATTTTTGAGAAAAATAATAAAATTATCCCTCATTTAAATTAATATTACAACTAACATACTTCACTTGCTTATATACTTACCGAATATTATTAATTGCACTACTTCACTTTTTTTTTCTAGAATGAAATTAAGCGAAAGTCTGACAATAAACAAGTAATGTAAGGCAATGAATAACAATTCGTAAGTAAATAAACATTATATAATATAAGAATTGATAAGTTATTTTAAGATGATTTAAATACCTAAAATGAAAACAAGTAGAGCAGTGAACAATACTTCATAAGTAAATTAATAAATGAAATAAGATGATAAACAAATAAAGTAGGAAAGTTTTGGTATTAATTTAAATGAGAGATAATTTTGTCAACTCTTTCAAAAACTTAATATCAAATTAACATCCTTAGACTGCAATAAAATTTTAAAAATTTAGAAGCTTTAAATTTAAATAAGCATAGTCCAAAACCTTTATTGAAATTATTCTCCCCAAAATTAATGACATATTTTATAATGTGGATCATTTTTTTCTCTTCCGCCTTTATAAATGAAAGGAATTAGGGATATTACCCGAGCACATGCATGTGAAATCTGCCTTCCCTGGTGGGACAACGTCATCATTGCTCCTCAATTATTTGTTCCTCTCTTTATTTTTGTTTCTCAATTTTTCTACAAAAACCTGTGCCCAATCTATTCAACTCTTCATTCAATTATATCTTACATATTCAAATACTATACGATCACTATCAGTCTATCAGTCGTCCCCTCTACTTTGTTGCTAAACATGGCACAGCTGAGTTTCTTTGTTGGCGTCATAGTTTTCAAAATAGCATTTTTCGCCTCCTCCTATAATGCACTGCTCTATATGTATATATATATGTTGTTAATTATGACCATATAACTCATCTGCTGAACTGGTTGCAGGAAACATCATCTCAGTTCTCATGTTTCTGTCTCCAGTGTACGGCTCCTACTTCCTCCTCCTCCATATAATCTAGTGATCGATCTGTTCCTCCACCATACATGTGTGTATGAACAAGTTTATTTTTATAATTAAATTGCAGGCCGACATTCTGGAGAATAATAAAGCATGGATCTACGCAAGAATTTGAAAGTCTGCCTTACGTTTGCACATTGCTAAACTCGTCTTTGTGGACTTATTACGGATTGATGAAGGCCGGAGAATACCTCTTCGCCACCGTCAACAGCTTCGGGATTGTGGTAGAAACCGCCTACGTTATCCTGTTTCTTATATATGCTCCGACCAAGATGAGAGTAAGCTTTTGAAATCTAGCATGACTCCCGTTGTACAATATATTTATATATCTATGAATTAACTTGATAGGTAAATAATAATGAATTAATGAGATTGGCACAGGCCAAAACTGGGATTCTGGTCGGAATTTTAGATGTGGGATTTTTTGGAGTGGCCATAATAGTAACTCAAATAGCGTTGCACGGAGGAGTTCGGACCGATGTCGTCGGAATTATGGGTGCTGCTTTGAACATTCTCATGTACGGATCTCCTCTATCTGCCCTGGTACGTGTAACACTGTAACCCTATCTCTTAACTTCAATCTCCCTTCCTTCTTCCCGACACCACACATTTCTCTGCTTAACTTTTAAGATACTATTCAAATTTAATGTCATCACTTATGAGTCCCACCTGGGAAAAAACCTTGCAAGATAAGCTTCGTTTATAAATACATGAGAGGTTCTCTTGACACTTTTAATCTTTTGAAATTGATTCTTCTTTTGAATTTACGCTGGCAACATTGATGGATGTTTTCATTAAAAAGTTAAAGCCATTGAGAGTATTACCTAGAAAGCCTTTTGACTGACAAGAGATCGAGTAGAGTACTGTGGAATAGAGTTGTTGAAAGTATTGACTCTCAAACGATGTTGTATTGTTAATGATTCCCACAATGAAAAACCTCATATAAATGCATTTTATAAATTTAGGGCTCTCCCAGTTAATTTGGGATGAGCTTTTAAAATGTGCTCGTAACATTTAATTACCTCCATAAATTCTTGGTAATGATATTTGCTGGCATATAATGACATATATACAAGACATAGATGGTATAGTTGCACATTCAGCGTGGAGATGAAATGATTAACTGTGCGAGATATATTGATGTGGCTAATTGAAAGCATGTGAAATGCTATTACAGTATTCCACATTCACGATTGGCTTCCGAACTGTTAAGCACCATGGTGCTGATCACTTCATATGTATTTTTAGATAGTCCAGATTTTAATATTTTATTTTTATATTTATTATAAAAAATTATAAAATTTTAATATATTTATTTTATCATCAATATAGACAATACAAATTTAATTTAGACAGTCTAATTCAATAATATTTTTTATATATTTTATAAATTGACTATCTAAAGGTATTCTTGACAATCTGAATTTAATATCAAATTTTTTAAAACTTTTATAAATTTTTTTAGAAAATATCATATTAAAAATAAAAATAAAAATAATATTCAAAATGACACTTTAAAAAAATTAAGAAAAAGTTACAATTTAAAGATTTTAAACATAGACTATCCAAAGTTCATTTGACTAGTTAATTTATATAAATATTATATTAAATTAGATTATTTAGATTAAATCTATACTATTCACATTGATGACAAAGCAGATTTATTATCATTTATAATTTTTAGTCAAATAAATATAAAATAAAATACAAAAATAAAATCTATAACTTTGAAATGTTCAAATTAAAAATCCAGTGCCGTTCAGATTTAAATTAAAAATCTGGACAACTCAGATTGTGGGGTCATCAAATGATGAGCATCCGCTTCCACATTCACGATGTGGCTAGAAGAGGTCCAGATGTTTAATTTGTTAAAATACGAGGCTGAAACGAAATCGATGATTGAAAATCGACACAGTGGGCCGTTTTCGCTTCTTTGTTGTATGCCCAATTCCACCGCATGCTTTTAAAACCATATATGCGTCCACGGCACGTCATATTCACGCCTACTTCCTCCCTATTTTGTGGTGCTTTTCCTTGGGACTTCTTTATCGGTTTCTTCTTTGTTAGTTACTTTACATATTCTCTTTATTTAAAAATATAAAATATTTTTTTAAAATTAAATATTTAAAAATATAAAATATTTTTAATATTTTGAGTTGTAATCATTATTTAAAAAAAACCCTATTAATAATAACTTTATATATATTTATTATAGGATGTTTAATAACGAAAATATGAAAAGACAGAGTTAGTTTAAAATTAGGTAACTACTTTATTAGGGGAGAGATTTAATTAAACTATCTTACATCTTTTAACAGAAGAAGCATATTTTAATTTAGAATAATAAAATTTTTAGTCCTTCAAATTTGCCTTAGCTATCAATTTGGTCCCGCAAATTTAATTTTTGTTGATTTGATCCCTTATGTTTTTTTAATTACCATGTGAGTCCTTCAAGTTTTCAACACACTCTCAAAATAATTTAATGTGTAAAGCTTATTGATGACTTAGCATGCATGTATAGCTAAATGGAAACAAACTAACTCTCAAATTAGTTTAATTTAACTTTTATCAATGTAATCCCTTTTATTATGTTTTGTTCTCTTGTTTTTTTTAAAATTTTAGAGTTTTTTTCCTACCTAAATAATTATCCTTCTTTTTATTAATCTATATGGTTGCCATCTATATTTTGCTATTAATATCATAAAAGTTTAAGAGTGCAACCTCATTTTCAAATAATGGGGACCAAATCAATAACCAAAATAAATTTAAGAGACCAAAGTGATAAAAATTAAACTTGAGGGATCAAATTAATAACTAAGACCAATTGAAAGGACTGAAAGTTGTGTGATTCATTTTAATTTCATTTCATATAAATCACAGTTTGATATTTATGATGGCAATAATTATTGTTTATCAATTAATGTGTAGAGATCAGTGGTGAGGACCAAAAGCGTGGAATATATGCCATTCTTACTTTCCTTGTGCATGTTTTTTAATGGTGGCGTTTGGGTGCTATACGATCCTTGAAAGCGATTGGATCTTGGGGGTGAGTATTAAAAATATTAATAATTTGATTGAAGTCATTAATGTTAATTATGAAATTAACATGGAAGTGTGTGTGTGTGTGTGTGTGTGTATCTATTATTAAGGTGCCAAATGGAAGTGGGTTTTTGCTTGGAGCGATACAACTGGTGGTGTATGCAATCTACAGAAATCCTAAATCCAGCAACAAATTCAACCCAAACAATGAGCACCACCAAGATCCTCTCATATTATCATCTTGACCGTTCAAATCAATCCTGCTGCTTTTTTTTTTTTTTCCTTTCCTGGTGAAAAAAATGAATGCTACTTAAAATGCACTACGCTGAATAAGTTGTAATTAGTCTACTTTATATAAACTCATATGTATGGACTTTGGAGTTTTGTGCAACGATGGAACCCAAGTATAAGTATGTATACTTTCACGGGTTTTTATTATAAAATATTTTTAATTATTTCATGCATATTAAAAAAATAATTTTTGATTGATATGATAAAAAAATAAGATGTACTTTATTTCTTTTTTACCTTTTACTTTTAATAATGATATAACTATATGAAATATTTTTATATTAACCAATAAATGATAAAATTGAAAAATGTAATTTAAATATAATAAAGTGTCCTATATTTTATATTAAAAGTTATTTTTAAAAGTTTTCTATAAATAGAATTTGAGAGAGTAACTAATAAAATTTAGCATAATGCTTTACATTACTGAATTGTTGACATTAATATCAGTTAATAAAAACAAAAAAGCCCGTGGATCTGAAAAATAGAACCTCCCAGACCTTAACAGCAAGGAATCTAAATACAAGCCTCAAACTTGATCCCGGAACAGAGATGTGACAAAAAATACCTTCACCACATTTCCAATGCCATTTCACAACAATTGATCTCCTTAAAAATATGATATACTTCCATTCTTTATTCCCCTTCAAGAGCAAATCTTCTTAATGCCAAGATCCCACGTAACTTTTAATGTGACTGTAATCCTATACCATGTTGTAGAAAGCATTCCTTTATAGTTGTTGTCTGATAGATAAATTGATAAAAGAAAAAAAAAAAGAAAACGATGCTTCAAATGGGATTGGCAATATATAAATATATTCATCTCTTTGATAAATATTTTTGTCCTGCTAAAAATAAACTAAAATTAAAATTGCCACACCAAAATTAAAATGCTTTTATATTACTTAAAGGGAATGATTGGAAATAGTAATGGAAAAAGGAAGCGATGTACCAGAAATTATTTATATTATACACACACTACATCCAAAAGAAGAAATAATCTTTCATCAACATCCTCCTCTTAAAAAAAGGCGGAAGGCTATCTAAGACATTAAAAGAATAAGGCATTTCATGGCCTTTTTTACCTAGCAAGTCAGCAACTTAATTCGAATCTCAACACCAACAAAAATTTTAGCTATCAATAGAGGTATCAACATAGAAATCACTTTTAGAAGCATATAAGACTGTTTGGGCTAAAATTGAAACATCGCTTACCAAGGGCCATAACCTAAAGTAGACTGAATAACTGAAGAATTAGACTCAATAAGAGATTTAAACAAAAAGGGCTAGTTCAGATCCCAAGAGAATAACTTAGTCAGATAAGCACAAGCCCTCAAAATCCCTTTAGTTTCAAAGCCACTGCCTAGACCATTGGTATATAAAACCATAACCTCAACGACCCTCGAATCTCACAAAGACATGACTATTATTCACGAGTATGTCAGAAACATGGGCTAGCCATTAAACGATGGAAAACATTGCTAATAGACCGTGCCATGAATTTCGCAAACTGTGTGTAATGAATCCTTGATACGTTCTAGATTCCATGAGAGCAACTGCCATAGCTTAATCATTATAAAAGGAGAACTAAATCATAGAAAGAAAGGGAGAACACTTATCCAAATACTGATATTTCACATCTGTAGTTCTTAGATTCATCAGATAGCTTTTACATGTAGCTTTATTTTCATTTTTAGTCTTGTAATTTTTAACGCTATGTAATCCTTTAGCATTAATCAAACTCTTGTTATTCTAATTCTTATGTATCTTTTACATTTGGGTAAACAGTGGTAAGGGAGCCTGAGGACCTTTTGTTATGAATTGAGATTTAGCGTCTCTAACATGCTTGGTAATTTATTATTCCCAACGGATAATTTATGACACGACTAGTGGGACACTATGTAGCAAGATGCCAAGGACTAGAAAAGGTAAAAAGATTGATGAAACAGGTGTTGGTTCCAATGAGCTAGAAGAAAAATATGCACCCGTAGGGTTAAAAGCATTGATAGTTGACGCTAAGACAGGTGGACATGTAATACCGATGACGACGAGTAGCAGCAGCATGAGCCCTAGGTTGAAACTAGGAAGTGAATAGGTAAACCCTCTAATTACATCTAACAGTCAAGTAGCAAAAGTGCTATGTGGAATCTAGGACCATGTGGATATACAGATAGAGGAGAATCAAAAGTTCTTTGCTATCGTCCTGGAAACGTTAAAATACAGAGAGGGAGAGAGAGAGAGATAGCAACTTATGATGCAAGCTTTGCATAAGGGAATGAAGAACTTGGCCGCATCACTGAGAAGGATACCTCTATAAGCAGACTCAAACTTGGGGCCGTAAGGAGGACAACAATCAGGAACTAATACAATTATTGGGTGAGAGTTTTCCTAGGAAAAGGAGTAGATAAAATTCATATGATACTTTTAACTGCCTTTCAGTACATGAAAGCTAAGCCTTGTTTCATTGTTTATTGAGGGCTAAAACTTAGCTAACCCCACTTGTTTATCGAGGAGATTAGTTTAGAGTTTACAGCACCCCCGAGATTTGAGAGTGGAGGAAGTCATGGTTCGAGAGTGAGTATTATGATCTTTGATCAGGTCATATCTCACAATTGATGAGCTCGGATAGTCCAGTAACACAGAAGGAGCTCTGATTGATATTATAGCCTATAGTTTCAGTCAGAAGATATATGGAAGGTATAAGAAGGAATTGATCATGGATATGTGTTTATCTGACGTGTCGTATGATTGTTAAGTTTATGGCAAGTCATGATAGTGAATGTGCCATTGTCACACAATTGGTTGCATTGTGGCAACATAAATTGAAGTGATGTGTTGGGATAATTGTCACATGTTTGTGTGTATTATGACAATATACTCTATGAATTGAATTGATAAATATGAAAGAGAGATAAGCTGTGAAATCATAACTTGTATCACATGTAAGTGAATGTTTTGAGTAATTAACTCACTCTTGTGTGTTTAATTCAATTGATATGTAATTGCATAGGGTAGGCATACTTTGGTTACTGAGTGGCTAAACTCACCCCTCTTTTTTTAATATTTTATAGGCTCTAATTCTAATACAGAAAAGGAAAGAACTTTGGAGGCTTAAGAATTCATGAAATCCCTACTATAATGCCTCCTCATTCCATTTATTTTGTGTAATGTATTGAATATTTTTAGTCATATTTTGCATATACTTGCACTTACAGAGGTTTATGATCTTTGGAATTTATTTTGGGCTTTGGATTGTTGTTTGGATTATTTGTAAATGTTGATAGGGTCAAAATACTAGTGCAAGTATAGAAAATTTAATTTGATCATGCCCATGAATATTTATGGTTAAACGTAATGCTAAAACTTTCCTCTTTATTTTTGATATTAAAGGGGTTGAGAAGTGAAAATTTAATGATTGAAATTATGTGCGTGTGATGTGTTGTACATGTAGTCTTAAGTCCTTTGAGTATGTTCTAAGTGTTAGGAATTGCTTTGGGCGTATGTGTGGGGTTTTTGATACCCTTGAATTATAAAAAGTGTAAAAAGCTATGAAAATATATTTGGATATCCATCTTCCTTGTATGACTTAATTTTGAAGTATAACTTGTGCCATTAGCTAGTTTATGAAAAAAGCTTTTCGTAAATATTTAGATCACCTTATTCAGACATTGGACGGAGAAATGAGGCACGTCCGAAATTGCCCTAGGTTTCTGTCAAATGATAGTAAAATTGTTGTCTAATATGTGTAACATGGTGCTTGCGCTGTAGCATGTGGCACAGAGTATAATAGCCGTGGCACATGTTCACATGTTGTGTCGTAGTGTACTACCATGTTTCTCAGTCTTTGATATTTTTTAACTAATTTCAAATCTTTTCACTTCTATAAAATATCTCATGCTTCTAAAATATTATTTTACTCTGATTTGAGGTTTTTAAGTGATGTTTTAGTGAAATTAATTTATGAAACTTGGGGATTCTATTTCTACAAAATTCAAACTTGGTAATCTAAAAAGGAGCTTCTTATGGTTACCTTGGACTTTTATAGTTCATTGTGTTCAAGTAAGGGAGATATTACACGCGGCATATGACATAGAGTCATTTCACTTTGCTTTTCTTACTTTTTAATGTCTGGATGGCCCAATTTCACTCAAACTCAATCCTAAGGGTAAAATTACAACTCAGAACATCTATTAGCCCTCTATAATTACACACCACAATAATTTACTCAATTACCCTCATTTACTTAGTTAATTTGAGATTACATTTTTTTTGAAATGTTACACCCTTCACCTGTTGACTAGAGCTCCAGCAAGCCTCAATTATTGGAAGAGTGGCTGGAGTTTTAGCCATAGGTTGCTAGAGCTCTAGAGACTAGAGCTTTGGTGACCAAATTTTGTGCCTTTTTCTTAATTTATTTTTAGTTAACATAGAGGGGTATTTTGGTCATTTGATCAAATTATTTCATGAATAAAATAATAGGTTTGGTCCTTCAATTTACATAGGTCCTTGGACACAATTTTGATTTTAACTATGTCTTTTCTACAAATCATCCGTTCTTCTTTTAAATTTATGCTTGCAACATTGATTGACGTTTTCATTAAAATGTTGATGTCACCTACAAAGCCTATTGACGGACAAGAAGTCGAGTAAAGTACTGTTATGGGTGTGTAAAATCGTTGGAAATATTGACTCTCAAACAAGGGTGCCTTGTTATGATTTCCACAATGAGAAGCCTCGTATAAATGCGGTTTATAAATTTAGGGCTCTCCCGGTTAATTTGGGATGAGCTTTGAATGTGTACTCGTAACATTTAATTACCTTCATAAATTCTTGGTAATGATATTTTGCTGCCATAATGATGTACAGTCGCAGGCACTAGATAGTGGATATATAGGACATACATGGAAGTTGCAAAATAATTGAATGTCTAGCTGCCCAAGAAAACGACGGGTGTGCAGTATATGAGGATTTTCAGTGTGGAGATGAAATAATTAATTGTGTGAGATATTATTGACGCAGCTAATTGCAATTTGAAATCATATGAAACACTACATTACAATATTCGACATTCACGGTGCGGCTGGGGGAGGTCCAGGTCTTCAATTTGCTAGAGTATGTGGCCGAAATGAAATAGCAATGTGCATGATTGAAGGAGACACAGTGGGGGCCGTTTTAGCTTCGTTGGTATATGCCCAATTCCACCACAAGCTTTAAAAACCATGCATGCGGGTCCACTACCCGTCAGATTCTTCCTATTTTGTGGTGCTTTTTACTTTTGGGACTTCTTTATCTGTTCTTACTTTGGTCATTACTTTTGCGGCGGGAATAATTATTATTTATTAATTAACTAATGTCGTCCCCCGTGAAGGTTTACGTGAAAAAATCTGTCAAAAATTATTGTTTGCTTAGAAGAAAGAGACTTTATCAACTGTTTATTGAAAGGAATTTGTTCGTGTGCACATGTATATATGTGGTTAGAATTTGTATTCAATTCCAAAGTTGTTATATAAAAATCTTTTACAAGAAGATGTAATTTTAATTTGATCGGTTTCTTTTTTGTGTTTTTGTTTTCTTGGTAAAATAGAAAGGTTCAATAGTCAGTGTAATGTTGATTTTGTTTCTCTGTTTTAGTTCTGGAAAAATTTAAATGGGCTTCACAAAGAAGGGAATCATGTGTCATCTATAGTAAATACCGTCAGATAGTTCTCACCTCTTTTATAATTTTTTTATAGTAAATAAAAAATAAAAGATTATCAACATTTTATAATAGAAAACGGTTGTTTGGGAGTCAAAAGGAAAATAAGTGGTGAATAAGAAAACTAATATGAAAAAAAATTGAAAACTAGTATAATGAATCTTTCGAAAATGTTACTGAATTTAAAATATACAGCGTTGATTATTGTTATAATGAAATTTTAGTTATACTCTAACTTTATTTATTACACGTTTTAGATGAATGATTTTTAAAATTTCAAATGTTATTATTAAGGCACATATATAAAATATTTAATAAGAGTATAATTAAAAAGATGAAATTTTTTTAAAAGATTAAAATTTCAATTAACCTTTTTGAAAACTACTAAGAGTTAATATGCTGTGCGGTGCACGGATATGAAAATTTAGTTGTGAATAATGCATGGATTTGAAAGTTTGAAGTACTGTTCATCGATCAGAGTAGAGAAATGAATTTGGAGTTAATAGATATGTGTATGTGTTGGTTGCCTAATGAAGTCACATACTGATTAATGGGCTTGATCGAAGGTAAGGTTTAGTAAACACAGAGCACAAGGCTAGCAATGTGGCCAGAGCAAGTATTTTATTAGTACAATGACATTGAGGTGAAAGAAAAATCGGAGAGATCAGTGGTGAGGACCGAAAGGATGGAATATATGCCATTCTTACTTTCCTTGTGCATGTTTTTAAACGATGGTTTGGGTGCCGTACGCAATCCTTGAAAGAAATTGGATCTTGGGGGTGAGGGTTAATAATATTAATAATTTGAAGTCATTAATGTTAATTATGCAATTAAATTGGTTATATATTACTTAGGTGCCAAATGGAAGTGGGTTTTTGCTGAGGGCGATGCATCTGGTGGGTGTATGCAATCTACAAAAATCCTAAATCTTGCAACAAATCCAATCAAGAAGACGAGCACCACCAGGATCCTCTTATCTTATCGTCTGGACTAATCAAATCAATCATGCTGCTTTCTTTTCTTTTCTTTTCTTTTTCAGGTGGAAAAATGATGCTACTTAATACTCAAACCTTATGTGATGCACCGGTCTCAGTAAGTTCTGATCAGTCTTTATTATATATCGTGGCCAAAAAATTAATCTATATAGTATGTTATATAAAATCATTTGTGTGGACTTTGGAGTTTTGTGCAACCATGGGACCCAAATATATGTGTATTTATATGTTGTATGTCAGTATGTGAGTATCGCTGTCTTAAATTTGTTTATTTTATCAAATATTTAATTTTGACATCATATCATCATCTGCCAAACGGAAAAAAATCATGAGTTGTTCATGCTGCATAAGATTATTCTGATTATGTTTTTGATAATCTATTTTTAATTTTTTTGCGTGTCTTCTACACACAAACACACATAATGTTATAATATAATTAAAAGAAATATGCCATGCTAATAATAAATTGTTTGAGCTAAATATGAAACGTCACTTAAATAAGTCACGAGACTAGTTGAGTTGAGTAATTAAAATGTCAGACCCAATATAAACAAAAGAGGCTGACCCTGAAGCTCAATGAAGTCCACAACACATAAACATGCAGAAATTTTGTCAGCTTTAAATATTAGACTGTTGGCAATTTACGCCCAAGTAGTTCAATGAAACGGGCTGATGAAGAGACCGTGCCATAAGTTTTGCGGAATTCCTGAATCTTCGTAGAACGTGCTAAGTCCCAAAGAAACGACTTATGCTATCAGACACTATAAATAGGAAGAAGGAAAAACCAGATAAGAGAGTCAACATTCGATCAAGACTCGCATGATTTACATTTACTTGTCATTTTCAGTTCTTAGTTTTTAGTTTGTAATTTTTAACACTTCAATAAAATTACATACTTGTTCTACCAAAGCCTACTATTTTTTTACATCCGAGCGAACTGTGATAAGAGAACTCGAGACCCTTTCATTATCTATTTAAAACCCAACATCTCTAACACACCTAGTATTTATTGTTCAATTGTGAACACCAATATATTTGAATTTTTTATATTACTACTCCATCTAATTAAAAAAAAAAGGTGTCGCTTTAAGTACAGTACAGATTAATTAGGAAAATCATTAAATAATAAATGTTATTTAAATGATGCATAATGTTATTGCAATGTTTTCAAGAAATGCCATGATTTAAATTACTTTTTAAATAGGAGTCAAACCATTAAAAAATATTCATAGAGATTAATTGGTCACAGGAATTAAGGGTGTTTAAGGTTGTACTCATCTTAATTAGCCTATATCTATTCTGATCATATCAAAATGGGTTTGTCTTGACCTAAAAAAATTGGAATGAGATGCAACAAAAAAATGGTTGGGACAGGACTTGGGAAACCCTTCAGGACATCCCATAGTAATATTATATATATATATATATATATATTATATGTTAATTATTATATTATTTTTATTGTTTATTTATTTATATTTTTTTGTTTATTTTTACTTTATTTAATTTGACATTGCTCTTTGATAGTCGATTTAGCCAAGCGAGCTGTAAAATATTTTTTTATAATTATTGATATTGATTTGAGAAATTAAAAATACAAATATAGATTGCTACCATTCAAGTAATTTAATGAGTTTAGATTGTTGCTTATTGTAATATGAGTTTATAATAGACTCTAACCAAATAGCATGCACATGCACAAGGACTCTTGTATTGAGGGTGTCTCATGTTCTTATATCTATTTATTTATGTGTTGAAACTCAATTGATTAATCATATATATAGAAGAATGATTCTTTGTATGTGTTGGTTGAGTATTATTAGCCATTTAAAAATACAAGTAAGGGTATATAAAGTAAATAAAGGTGGTTATCGGCATGCCTTAGTTCCATTCCTACTCCCATTAGGATGGGATGGCTCTCAAGATTGAATAGAATATAAGATAAAATTTAAATCCAAATTATTTTTTGGGATGGGACATAGGATGGGAATATCTCGATCTCTATCTCTATCTCATCTAGTGAACACCTCTAGAATAATGTTAGTTAAAAAAAAATGGATTATTATTAATAGTGGCAAATAATAAAACAAGTAATTGATTACTCTTTAAAAGTCGAAAATGACACTTCACTTTTTATGAATTGAACTATTGATGGGAGTAGTTTAAATTTAATTATTTTTATAAAATTAAAATATAAAAACAATAATATTCTTATCAAAAGGAGTATAATATTATATATTAATGGATCAGTTTCATTTAACTTATTTTAATTGACCGCTAATCTCACTTTGTCAAAAGATCCTAAATAAAGCATTTTTATACAAAAATATTAGTGTAAGGAATGTTCATGTCAATTAAATGAAGGTCGCAGTCGCAGCATAAAAAAATATAAATAAAGCATTATTGTTAATCCTATTACCCCAAAAAAAAAAAAAGCACTATTGTTAATCTTACCGACAAAGGCGGGACCTACACTGGGCTGTGCAGACAGGGCTCTACTCGTGTGTCACATTATCCAACCAATCGGCAATCAAGGTTAGCATGTGGCGGGCCGCATTTGGGGGGCCTCATGTATGAGGCAAATTATTTTTCTTTTTATGAAAAAAAATTAAGATGTATATTATTTATTATATTTTAATGTTTGATTTTAATTATAATTATTTATTAAGAATTATATTTATTTTTTAATTCAAAAGGAAAGAATATTTTATCATTTCATTTCTTCTTCATTTATATATTATATATTTTTTAAAAGAATTAAAATTTATTTTTATTTCTGAACTATACCTTTAGGGGTACCGGATGTCTTGTATCTTAGCTTACTTCGATCAACCCCTTAAACTTTTCAAATTAGATTACCCAGTGTTTTGTTATTAAATTGTTGAACGTTGATCGTTAAGTAATACTGTATTAGACTGTCAATGTGTGTTGACTATTTTTCCCAGCATGTATACCCCTCACGTGTCACTAAGATCCTCACTAAAAAAATAAAAATAGCTACCTGGAAAAAATCTAACCCACAAGCATTAGAAGAACACATATTATTTGGCTTTGATTCTCCTCATAGAAGAACACAGATGAAGCTTAAGAAACCCAGAAAAATCAAAGTCTGTGCTAGTGTGTATACCCACATCAATATCAATGATGCCGAGGTTGCCACCTTGAGCGCATGAAGCATGGCAAGAACCACCTTTGAAGAACAAAAAGAACCACCGTTGAACCCAGAAATTGAAGGCAAAACAAAATCCAATTGGCAAAGCATTCTTCAACAAACATCGAATTCAAAAATCGAAAACAAAAAAGAACGCGCTAGCGCAAATCTAATCCGAATCAAAAGCTAGAAAATTCAAAACCCACAAAGGAACCTAAATGTCTAAAGCGAATGAGAGAACCCAGAAAACCCAACATTTTATTCAATTGAACCAAAAAAAGAAAAGCCAAGCAAAAGCAAATCAAGAAAATATATGAAAAATAAGAGATAAGATAATGCGACCACTATTTAAATTTTTTAAATAGACAAAACTTGAGTGGTAGAGGTCTATTTTTGGTAGCCCTTATATTTTGTACATTAAAAAATGAATAGAAACCAAAAAATTGCAAAAGAATAGAATAAATATTTTTTTTTTGAAGAGGGTTCCCTTTGAATTTTTTTTATATCCATATTTATAGAAATATAATTTATGTCAAAATTTATAAACCAGTATCTAATTTTTTTATGCAATCAAAAACGATGGGTTATTAAAAATTTTAAAGAAGTTTTTTTTTTGTCACTATTCTCTAAATACTCTAAGAATAGATTTTTATACAAATAAAATATTCAAGCAAAAAAATAATTAAATAAAAAAACTTTTAAAATTTTATCCATCTCAAATGTGTCGATGTCAATGATATTTGTTATTAATTTCTTAATTTCAACCCATACAATGCATGAAAAATTGTCTAATTTTAGTTTAAAATTATAAGATAAAGCAGAGCATCTTGTCTGAATTATCATAAGAAAAAAAGATTCCATAGCATATCCGAATATGAACAGTTCTCAACATATTATAATTGTTTTATTTTGTGCGCACTAAAAATGTAGACATTTTATTTTATTTCTGAACTTATTATTTGTAAAAAAAATTAAAAGATAATCTAAAAATTATATAATAAAAAATAATTTAAAAGTAATTTTTAAATGTGAGTGGACACAGTCAAACATGCTTTATTTTTTTTAACAAAATAAAAAATGTAAGCATAATAAAAAAGGACAAAGAAAAACAATCGATTTTTTTCCAAAAAAAAAAAACAAAGAAAAACAATGAAGCGTGGGCCTCGCAGTACTATTTCATGAACAGTGAATATGAACACTGCTCAACATATTATAATTGTTTTATTTTTGTGCACACTAAAAATGTAGACACTTTATTTTATTTCTGAACTTATTATTTGTAAAAAAATTAAAAGATAATCTAAAAATTATATAATAAAAAAATAATTTAAAAGTAATTTTTAAATGTGAGTGGACACAGTCAAACATGCTTTATTTTTTTTAACAAAATAAAAAATGTAAGCATAATAAAAAGGACAAGGAAAAACAATCGATTTTTTTCCAAAAAAAAAAAACAAAGAAAAACAATGGAGCGTGGGCCTCGCAGTACTATTTCATGAACAGTGAATTTTTTAATATTTTAGTTTATATTAGATGAGATGCCATTCCTCGTTTCTCAGCCTTGCCCGCTTCTCATCACGAAGACACGATTCCCACCATCAGATGGAAATGAAATGGGCTTCATGGCCTGTCATCTTTATCCCCTTCGTCCTCCTCCTCCTTTGTGCTTTCTGCCGCCGCCGCCGATATAACCTGCCGCCGGGACCAAAACCAGGGCCTATCATTGGAAACCTCAACCTCATAGGCCCTGTTCCTCACCATTCATTTCATGAGCTCTCCCAAAAATATGGACCCATCATGCACCTCAAGCTAGGCTTCAAACACGTCGTCGTCGTATCCTCTGCCAAAGTCGCTAAAGCCTTCCTCAAAACCCACGGTCACAACTTCTCATCGCGTCCGAAAACCACCGCCGGAGAGTACATGACCTACAATTACTCCGATATTCTCTGGGCCCCCTACGGTCCTTATTGGCGCCAAGCCCGCAAGATATGCGTGACAAAGCTATTATCTCAGAAAAGCCTAGAATCCAACTGGTATATCAGAAAGGAAGAGATGAAAAGTATGTTGAATGAACTTTTCATTTCTTCAGGCACCACTATAGTACTAAAAGATTACATTTATGCTTTATATGTGAATATTATAAGTCGCATGGCGTTGGGGAAGAAGTATGTGGAGAAGGGTAAAAGTGGCATTGTCAGCTGGGAAGAGTTGAGACACCTGGTGGATGAGTTCTTCTTGCTGAATAATGGGTTTGCAAATATTGGGGAAGCAATTCCTTGGATCAAGTTCTTGGACTTGCAGGGTTATATAAAGAGAATGAAGGATTTCAGTGTGAAGTTTGATAGGTTTCTGGAGCATGTGTTGGATGACCATGAAGAGAGAAGAAAACCAGTCCAAGATTATGTGGCCAAGGACATGGTGGATGTGCTCTTGCAGGTTGCTGAAGACCCTGCTCTTGAGATAGAGCTTCGAAGGCACCATGTCAAAGCACTAACCCAGGTGTGTGTGTTGCAATTTTCTTTCTTTAACTTTAGATAAGTTTAATTTTGATTCCTTAATTTTATAAAATATCATTTCAATCCTATAATTTTAATATTGCTAATTTCATTAATAAACAATTATTGACATTGAACTTTTAAAAGTTGATACAGTATTTTTAAATGCTAACATATTAAATTAATTTTTTTTAAAATAACAATGATTATAACAAATAGTATGCGATTCAAAAAATATTTTATAAAATTAAGCCATTTGAAATTTGTTATAAAATTAGATAATTAAATAGACACTTTTACAGTAGTATAAGTGTGTATTGAGTTTTGGCCCTTTCTACATTGTTTTTATCTCATTCAGACTTTAGGTAAAGGAAAAATTAGCAATCAAGAACCTCTATATGAAATTTATATTAGTCAATGATCAGTTGTTATTAAAATTTGAATAAAAAACAAGCTCAAATGAACTATTATTAATTTAAAATGAGATGTTGTTAAAATTCAAATAGATGCTTGTTAATAAAAGACTAATCCAAATTGACAAGTATTCATTTAAATTTTGACACCAACTAATCTTTGACTGATATAAATTTCATACAAAGGTCCTTAATTGCTATTTTTACTTAAATCAAATTGAAATAATATAATTTTATTCAATATATCTAAATACTCTGGTTATCTGAATCATCCTTATTTTTTAAGATAAGGCTAAGATAATTAATGTAGAAGTTCACTTTTTTCAAATTTTTCTTTCTTTATTTGTTTACCTGAAGCAATATATTTTTAGCTAATATTGTTTAAAAAGTAAAACAAATAAAATTTAAAAAAATAAAAAAGAATCAAATTATTTGGATCTTATTTAAACAAATACGGTTTTCTTTTTTAAAAAAATAAAAAAGAACTAGTTTCTTCATTAATCAAACAACAACACAATATTTTTTGTAATGTATGGGATAAGATTAATGATACTGTGAAATATATTGTTTTTCCCAAATAATGCATGGCTGCTAGTCTTCATGATAAAGCCATAATTAAGAGATATGTGGTGAATGATTGGGAAAAACAAATAAACCTCACTACTACAGAATATATCTTTAGGAGCGCTTCTTTAAAAAGCGCTCTAAAATGTAAATGCGGAATTTACCGGAGCGCTTTTTTAGAAGAGCGCTCCTGTATGTCAGGGCTTTTCAATAAGATAATGCTCCTAATTAATATAAATAGAATATTATGAAAAATATAAAAAGACCTTCGGGAGCGCTCGTAGTTAAGCGCTCCGGAAGACTATCTTTCGGAGCGCTCTTTGAAGAGCGCTCCGGAAGATCAACTCTTTCGGAGCACTCTTGGAATGAGCGCTCCGAAAGAGCTCATCTTTCGGAGCGCTCTTTTAATGAGCGCTCCGAAAGAGTTGTTCTTCCGGAGCGCTCCTCAAAGAGCTCTCCGGAAGACCACCTCTTCCGAAGCGCTCATTAATGAGCGCTCCGGAAGAGGTGGTCTTTTATATCTCTGCCTCCCGTCAGTTTTCTTTTCCCTATTCATGAGTTTCTTTCAAACCTCTCTCTCATTTGCTGAGGTTGTGCGTTCCCAACGAGTTCCAGATCATCGCTGTATCAGTCTATCTTCCGTCGCTGTTCACTGTTCCAGATCATCGTCCACCGCTGTTCGCTGTTCCAAATCATCGTCTGCTGCTGTTCGTTGTTCCAGATTAGTGTTCATCGCTGTTTGTTCATTTCTGTGTCATGTCGCGCCATCTGTCTCTGTTTTTACGCTGCCGTCGCCGTCACCGCCACCTCCTGCATCACTATTCTAGATCTACATTGCTGTTCCAGATTTGTGCGGCTGTTGTACACCGGAGGAAGCGACACCGTGAAGACCTCCGTTGTAGCCGTGTGTCATTGCTGTACAGCCGAGGAAGCAACGCTGCAAAGACCTCCGCTACTGCCGTGAAGACTACACTGTGAAGGTATTTTTTTAATAATTAATTTATAATGTAATATATTGATATATTTATATATATTTGAGAATAAATTTCATATATATTTTTTTAATAATCAATATTATAGATAATATATGAATTGGAGTTATTTATATTAGAATTATGGAGTATTTATAGTTGATAATTAGATTAAAGTTGAGGAAACTACTTGAACATTTTTATTTTATTTATGAAATATACTTTTAAGGAAGATTATTGTTATTAATTAAATTACAATTGATTGACAGAATTTAGATACATTATGCTACTAAATTTTTATTTGGATGAATTAATTTTTTGAGTTTAAATGTATTGTGTTGTGGAATTTGATTGTTTGATCATTTGGGAGGTTCTTCTTTTAAGGAAGATGTTGTTGAATTTTTTTTATAGAAATCTAAATCTTTTGTTTATTGAATTTTGATAATCATATTAGTGATATGGATCATAAGTGGATGTTGGCTAATCAACTATCTAAAGAATATTGGGATGGTGTGGATGAATTCATTGAATTTGCATTTTGTTGTGATCAAGACCCCCTTGGAGTCATATGTCCTTGTTTAAAATGTTGCTATGAAAAAGAGTAAAGCCAATAGAATTGAAAGATCATTTAATCTGTAATGGGATTGATCCAACTTATACTTGTTGGACCATGCATGGGGAGACAAGGAATGATGCAAATGATTGGAGGGATAGTGCGAGCTACTCAACATTTGATCGTGATAGTGGGACATATGATGTTGACCGTTTTGATGAAATGATTCATATATATAACTTCATCGCTGAAGTATTTTAAATTAAGTTAGAATTTATTTCCACCATATTTTGATAATGACATCTTTTATTGTTTTATAGGTACCTACACAATTACAAGGTTGGGAGTGTGGATACTATGTTATGAAGTTTATGAGAGA
The DNA here is from genome assembly GCF_029017545.1 of Prosopis cineraria. NCBI lineage: Eukaryota > Viridiplantae > Streptophyta > Magnoliopsida > Fabales > Fabaceae > Prosopis > Prosopis cineraria. Next base: position 40,473,479 of record NW_026555343.1, on the reverse strand, counting down.
AGTAATCACACAACAAGAGTTGATCATTCCTGAAAATGTAAGTCAAAAACTTTAAAATTAAGTTGATATAATGTTAATTACTTATATATTGCTTTCATATCTTGTGTAGTATTTTGTTGGAGTAAGATGTTCATATTTTACTATGGAGCAAATAGAAGATTTAGTTGAAGAGTTGTCAGAATATATTATTGGCTGTTTGTGATAGGAAGTTAGATTTCAATGTTAGAAAAATAACAATAGTTTCATTTGTTAGGCTTGTTAGAAATTAAACTAGGTTAGTTAGGAAATTGAAATTTTTATATCAGTTTCAAATTCTTTTCTTGTATATAAATTTTTATGTTAATATTATTTTTAAATTAGTTTTTGATATTATGATTTGTCATTATTAAAGAGACGTAAAAGGAAAAATTTTAAAAAATCTGATTTAAAAAAAATTAAAGTAATATACGGGAGCGCTCATTTGAAAAGCGCTCCTGTAAAGTAACATACAGGAGCGCTCTTCCAGAGAGCGCTCCTATATGGTTCATACGGGAGCGCTCTTTATAAAAGCGCTCCGGTATGGTTGCATACGGGAGCGCTCTTGTAGAGAGCGCTCCCGTATGTAGCTCCCTTACAAGAGCGCTTTTCGAAAAGCGCTCCCATATAGCGTATACACAGGAGCGCTTTTTTTAAGCGCTCCTATACATTTCGGAGCGCTCGATACGAGAGCGCTTCAAAAGCGCTCCCTAAAGTTAAAAAAAAGCGCTCCTATAAACTTATTTTGTAGTAGTGCCTATTTACAAAGAGTTAGTAACATGTTTTGTATACCTATACATTCTTAGGACCTTTTACTAGCTACAATAGATACCTCAGCAATAAATGTTGAGTGGGCAATGTCTGAGCTCTTGAAAAACCCAAAAATCTTACGGAAGGCTACGGAAGAGTTAGACAAAGTGATCGGAAGAGACAGATGGGTGGAGGAGAGAGACTTAATCACCTGCCTTATATTGAAGCCATTAACAAAGAATCAATGAGATTACACCCAGCAGCCTCCATGTTGCCTCCAATGATAGCCACAGATGGTGACTCCAAAGTTGTAGGGTATGACATCCCAAAATTGACCCAAGTGATCATCAATGTATGGGCTATTGGTAGGGACCCTACGATATGGGATAGACCTAATGAGTTTTGCCCTGAGAGGTTCATGGGTAAGGATATTAATGTCATAGGACATCATTTTGAGTTATTACCATTTGGGGCTGGAAGAAGGATCTGTCCTGGTTATCATCTTGGTCTCAAACTTGTTCTTGTGAGCTTGGCAAATTTGGTGCATGGGTTTTCTTGGAACTTGCCGGATTATATGAAAGAAGAAGTGGACTTGAACATGGAGGAAACTTTTAGGCTTACTAGTGTCAGAAAACAACCACTTGAAGTTGTTATTAAGCCTAGACTCTCATCTCACCTTTATTTCTAGCTAATGATAAACCCTACATGTTTGGGCTACGAGGTTGGCAAGGACTATTTATAATTAAATTGAAATTTGTTAGAGTCGGGAGGTCAGCTATATGATTTGAGGATTGTCATTTATTGTCTTGTTTTTGGTATCAATCAAGTGTTGTAAAACCATATTAGTAAAGGAATAACAAGTTATTACTGCTCATATAAACATACTATATTACCTTGTAAAATGGTGATCCATTCAATATAATTAGTTTGGCTCCATATTAGCCTTGATGTTTTTTTTAAGAGAATCACACTAAGGGCCTTAAAAACATACATAATTGTACTTTGAGTCTAAAAAAATTTAATATTGCACTACAAGCCTTGGGGCCCTTATTGCAATTTTTCTTAAAATCAAAAGTATATTTTTGTCTTTTATTTGATTTGAATTCAGAAAATTTGCAAAACTATGTACAACACAACATCTACTTTGCAAAAGACAATGCTCACATTTGTTCAACTGAAATTCCATACTTTTTCAGTATTTCAGTAGCCTAGACTTAACAAAATGGACAAGTTAGGAAAACAATGCACAACACGACATCCACTATATACAAAACAATGCTCACATATGCTTAATTAAAAGTTCATGCCTTTCTAGTATTTCACTGGCCTAAGCTCAAATAAAAGAACTAGGCAAATCATGCATAACACAACATTTAATATGCACAAAATAATGCTCACGTATAGTCAATTCAAAGTCCATGCCTTTTTAGTATTTTAATAGCCTAGACTTAAAAAATGGATAAGTTATGCAGACCATGCATAATGCAACATTTACTATGCACAAGATAATGCTCATGTATGCTCAACTCAAAGTTCATGCCTTCCCAATATTTCAATAGTCTAGGTTCAACAAAATGGACTAGGCAGACCATGTATAACACAACATTCAACATACACAAGACAATGTTCATGTATACTCAATTCAAAGTCTATACTTTTTTAGTATTTTAATAGTCTAAACTCAACAAAATAGACAAGTTAGACAGATTATGCACAATAACTCTGTATAATTTGGACTATACATAGTATATTTGGATAGTTAATATATATATATATATATATATAGCAATTAGACTACATAAAGTACATATAGATAGTCAATATAAAGCAATTATAAAAATTTTAATATTAAAATTGACCCTTCTAATTAAATTTAGACCATATTAAAAATAAAAAAATTGTTAAAATTATTTTATAATTGTTATTTTAATAAATATAAAATAAATTAAATTAAATTAATAGTACTTTAAATACTAGATCTTGATCTCGATGGTTCAAATTTTATTACAATGATAAGCATCATAGTGTGATGAGCACTGAAGTTAAACCCGCTTCTCAACCTTACAGGCAGAATCTCATCACAATGACACAAACCCACCGTCAGATGGAAATGAAATTCGCGTCATGGCTACCCATCTTTATCCCCTTCGTCTTCTTCCTCCTCTTCTTCCGTCGTTTCCACTGCCAGCGATTTAACCTGCCGCCGGGACCAAAACCATGGCCTATCATCGGAAACCTTAACCTCATAGGCCCTGTTCCTCACCACTCATTTTACGAGCTCTCCCAAAAATATGGACCCATCATGCATCTCAAGTTAGGCCTCAAAGACGTCGTTGTCGTCTCCTCCGCCGACATCGCTAAAGCCTACCTCCAAACCCACGGTCAGGCATTCTCATCGCGACCAAAAACCAACGCTGGAAAGTACACCGTCTACAATTGCTCCGATATGCTGTGGGCCCCCTACGGCCCACACTGGCGCCAAGCCCGCAAGATATTCTTCACACAACTGTTATCTCATAAAAGCATAGAATCCAGCGAGTATATCAGAAAGTAGGGCTAGGAGCTCTAATGTATCCTTCTTTAAGGATGAAAAGCATGTTGAATGAACTTTTCATTTCTTTGGGCAAACCCGTATTAATGAAAGATTACCTTTATGCTTTAAACCTAAATATTATACATCGCATGGTGTTTCGGAAGAAGTACGTGGCGAAGGATCAAAATCACTTTGTCAGCTGGGAAGAGTTCGAAAGACTGGTGGATGAGTTTTTCCTGCTGAATACGTTTGCGAATATTGGGGATCTGATCCCTTGGCTTAATTTCTTGGACTTGCAAGGTTATACAAAGAGAATGAAGGATGTTAGTGTGAAGTTTGATAAGTTTCTGGAGCACGTGTTGGGCGAACACGAAGAGAGAAGAACAGGCGATGAGAATTTTGCGGCTAAAGATATGGTGAATATGCTTTTGCAGCTTACTGAAGACCCCAATCTTGAGGTCAAACTTCAAAGGCACATAGTCAAAGCATTAACTCTGGTACGTGAACGTGAGTATGCGTTCAATCTCGCCTCATTCTACGTTATTCTGCAACTTTTTGTTTTGTTTAATTTGTTTATAATATGAATATCTGAATACTTCGTTTATCTTCGGGCGCCGGCCAGGATCATGCTTCATCTTTTGAGATAAAGCTTGGATAATTTAGATTTTCACGTTGTTTTTATTTGAATTTAAGTTTTTCCTTAATTATTGGAAGCATTTACATTTCAGGGTTAAATTATATTTTCTTTACAATGTAACGAAATAAATTGATTAATCTAAAATAAAATTTAAATTATCTAAACCTTATTTAAAAAAAAAACACCTTTTTTATCTTCAATAAAATTGTTATCATTGCTAAAGCTTATTGCGGTAGATCATAGACCTGAAGTCATAGTGATATTCTTCCATTCGACAAGATCTAGCTTATTTTAAGAATAAACACCTTTGAGTATATTATTGTAAAACGGGAGAGAGACTTGTAGATTTAAGGTTAAACTCATCAATGGAGATATAGACTAAACAATAATTAAGAAAAATGTAGTGAACTATTCAGGGAAAAATATATATATATATATATATATATGCAGACTCACAATTGCTTAATAGTATAGCGTGCTTTATAGTTTGTATAATGTACTTCTCAGGACCTTATGATAGCTGCAATAGATACCCCCAATGTAATTGTAGATCAGGCAATGTCTGAGCAGTTGAAAAACCCAAAAATCTTAAAGAAGGCCACAGAAGAGTTAGACAGAGTGATCGGAAGAGACAAATGGGTGGAAGAGAAGGACATTGTCAATTTGCCTTATATTGAAGCTATCAGCAAAGAAACAATGAGATTGCACCCTGGAGCAGCCATGTTGGCTCCGACAACGTCTGCCATAGACAGCGACTCTGAAGTTGCAGGGTATGACATCCCACAAGGAACCCAAGTGATCGTCAATGTGTGGGCTATTGGTAGAGACCTTATGTTGTGCATGGGACAATCCTAATGAGTTACCATTTGGGGCTGGAAGAAGAATCTGCCCTGGCTATCCTCTTGCTCTTAAGGTTGTTCATGTGAGCTTGGCCAATTTGGTGCACGGGTTTTTATGGAGCTTGCTGGATCATATGAAGAAGGAGGACGTGAACATGGAGGAAATTCCTAGACTTACTAGCGTCAGAAAACAACCACTTGAAACTGTTATCAAGCCCAGACTTCCATCTCATGATCTTTACCTCTAATGATTATGTATATATATAAAGAATATAACATTTAAGAACTCAATGCATATTGAGAACCGTTATTATAAATCACTAGTGTTAAACGCTGTGTGTGGGGTTTGTGTTCGGGTTGCAAGGACTGCTAGTATTACAACTGGAAAATATTTGAGTGTGTGGTGGTCTTTGTGATTGGAGCACTGTCATTTAGTTTCTTCTTATTGGTATTATTGGTGCATTGCAAAAGCATATGGTCAAATGATTAAAAAATTATCACTTAATTAACAATATATTTCTAGTAGAAATAATGATCCACTAGTTTGATATATACAAGTACGGTTGATTAGTAATAATTAGAGTTTGATTTCCAGCAGCTCAACTTTATCAATCCAATTTGCCCTCGTATTAATTTTATGGTCGATTCCTTCCCCCCGCCCCCCACCACCCCGAAGAAAATGAATTTGAACAACTTAAGAAACCGCAGACTGGATTGAATTGAATATCACTAGATAACCTTGAACCTAAAACTCGAGAAATTTAATGAAAGGATTTAATCTTCAACGAAACAAACCAAAGAACAACAATGAAGCTGTTGAATTCTAAATGAGCGATTGAGATTCAGTGCTTTCCCTCAATTGCCATTAAATTCATTGTATGAAAAATTGGACCATCTAGTCATTCCAATGAACCAGTCTCCTAGCCAGTCCGGTTAAATGATTATACTGGGAACTTAGCGAATTAGGTTAGCTCGATTAACCCGGCTGACTTGGTGAGTTAGACGGTCTATTGAGTTGGAGAAAAAGAATCTGGAAGTGAAGATATAAGAGGAAGAATGGACCAAAAAATCTGCAGAGGAATGAATAAAAGGGCTGAAGAAAAAGAAGGGAAACTAATGAAGAAGGGAAAAGATTATTGTAACCTTCTATTTGTAATACTCTTAGCTCTGCAACCTGCTAGTATGGCTATTCACTTCTTCTACTGCAAGATTTGATTCTAAATGAACTAATTAACACATTTGTGTAGTGCACGGGTTAAAAGACGAAGAGAGGAAAATAAAAGTATTGAGAAAAGAAGGAGCTTTCTTGTTTGAACTGCGAAGTGCTTCCTTGGATGAACTGTGAATGTGTTACAGTGATGGCGAACACAGCAGCCGAAGATTATTGCTTTCAAATTGGGAAAATACGAAAGAGAAATAATTAGATGAGGGAGTGAAAGAAAGAAAGTGATTTTTTAGGAGGGAAAACGAAAAGTTGGAAGTAAGAAATAACAGAAGAATTAAAAAAAAAAACATGACAAAGGATGTTGTCATCAAACATGAGTAAATGACGCCAAACAGTGCTTTATCCCTAAAATCTGACTTTTGAAATTGTTCAAGCAATCTGCAATCTTTGAAAGATTTCATTAATCATCTTATTTTGGATGGAAATATTGATCTTTTGGAGATTTTTATTATTTTAATCTATAATATTTGGAACATCTAAAACTCTATCATTCATGATGGCACAAGTTAGATCTTTACAAAGCTACTCAAGATTATCAGCATTCATACCACTTTCTAAATCATATATGTACCTAGGATGAAATTGATCTGCATGCATCTGGAATCAATGTAACATTCTAGTTTTTAATTCTTAAGTAATGGTCATTAATTACCATTAATTTTAAGAATTAAGAGTGTTAACTAAGGTATGCAAATTAATTAATGAGTTCTTAGGTTTAAATTATGAGCAAATAGGAATAAAGATTTAAAGTGAGAGAAATTGAAAATATGCCAAAAGTCCTTTAGTGACAATAAGGGTTAGAGAGGTCCTTACAAGGCATTAGGATGAAATAGTTAGGTCCTTCAATGGCAATATCTAAAAAACAGATTAGATGTTTTCGAAAATCCTTGAAAACGTGTCCATAGAACTGCGAACATTGCTTGAACATAGCATTGTGGTTGGTTTTTCTATTCAAGTCTCAAATTTTGAGTAGTTAGAAAAACTAAATTTTTTTTAAGAGATTGAGCAGCTAAAAAATGTCAATTTAGGAACAAAAAGATAATTTTGGATCTTTATACTCTCCAAAATAGGTTTGTAAGACCATAAAAGAAAAATAATTAAAGAGATAAGTGAGTAAGAGATGGAGAAAGTCAAAATCTAAATAACTTAAAAATAAAATCCTACATTGTGTAGAAAAAAAGTTTCACACTAGATAGGAATGAGAGAAGTGAGGTATGAGATGACTAAAAGCAAGGTAAGAGAGCAGGCATACGCATCAATGAACTTGCTTTCCACACAAGTCCTCACGTAGGGTGTTAATTGTAGTTTGAAGTATTACACTCTTGACATAAAGTTTTAAGATTTTTGTTTTTTCTAGGTTCATGATTTTAGAGTAATTTATAGCTCCTAGGCCTTAAAGTATGTGCTCTAAATCTTCTTTTGACTTCTAGATAATTAAATTAGTGTATCCAATCCAACTATAGGATAGGCAAGAGAATGCTAGGGTAATTTAGAAAAGATTAGGATGGAATTTTATTTCTCTTTTTGTATAATTTAAAAATGGAATTTAGCTTTTAGTTTTAAGGAATTTTAAAGGAGATATCGTAAATTGATTGCGGGTATGAGTCTTGGAGGTTCTCTACGAAGAGACCTCAAGTTCCTATGTCAAATCAAGCCCAAGTAATCATATTTTTTGTTACTTAGAATGCATGAAATAGTTGGTAGTCTTTTATAAATTAATAATAAATTAAACTAAAAAGTATGCTTAGAGATAACATCTTTTAAAATTTAAAATTCACTCTAGTGGCAAAACGCTTCAAGAAATAATCATTAGAATGATATGCTTTTGAGTGATAATTGTACTTATGTTGACACATTATTTAAATGATATCGTATTGGAATCTATTTTGCTTGGCATATATGTCTACATGAAAACTTATGAATAACCTATTATTGGACTTACATTGGATGGATATATTATAATCTAATATAAATTGAGATATCATGAGGAGGCTAGTTGTTTTAGGGAATATTTGAGAAAATAAGGTAGTCAATGTTCACTTCTGCCCTTATATGTTGCTCATTATGTGGCACTCTAATAACTGAGTTACTTTGACCCCTTGATTGGGGTTACGAAAAGTTCAGTAACCATTATATATGGCACCCCTTGCAGTCTAGAAAGGGGGAGATCAGGGTTTGAATAGGAGCACTAGAGCCTTTAGCCAAGCACCATCTCCTATGTAGCTCACAATCCCAGCTAGATGAATAAGGAGGACATAAGGATGGGACTAATAAAATAAAAATGCAACTGAATACTACATGGTAACCATTGAAATTGGGGAACCTTGTATCAATGACTATGGCAGTATGATATTTACTTTTAACTATTATGTATAGGAAATCGTTAGAATCAAGAACCTTGGTAGAGTTGACTAATGTGTGATGTCTATTTTGTTACTCTATTACACTATAATATTGTATTTGCATTGTGAAACTTATGCTTCCCAATAAGATAGGATTGAGACATGAGTTGGAGATTCATTAGAAAATTGATGGCTGATAAAATGAGTCTTGGAAGCTTGAAGTTCTTATGTAAAAGTATTTCTATGTTCTTAGTGTTATTGTTTCTGCGAAAAAGTATCATAATTAAATATTGCACTTGGTTGGAATAGTTTTAACTAAGTTGATAACAATAGGACTTTCATAATCGGGCATGAATGTTGGTTGATCTAAATAGCAATTTGAACTAAGATTTACTATTGTAATATTATTTGTATCCATTTGTTGTTTGCAATGGTTACGAAAACCCATTAGTCCAGGCTATTGAATGGTCATGGATACTTCATAATCATTAATGTGATTACTGAAAAATTTATCTTACCTCCCTCCCCTATGTTTTTCAGGGATGAGCATAAAGCCACTAGAAGGAAATGGCCAAAAGGAGTTTAAACCTTCATGAGAAGTAAAGTCCTATGAATTGGGGCTGCCTCTTCTACCACCTATAATGTATAATATGCATACATGATTGTTGTCTGGTTGAGTTCATTATTATGTGATTTGATAAGTGTTAGCCTCTAGGCCCCATAGTTAGGAAATTTTACTACAGTGCAAATTGCATGCTTATACATTTACTTTTTAGTATTGAAATTGAGTTATATGTTGATTCTGAGTTAAGAGCAGAGCTTCCTAGGTAGTTGTGAGTATGTTAGAGTAGGTGGAATTGCATTAGGTGTTTGATATATATGTGTTGGACTTGCCTATTGATTTGCATGATTGCATATTTTATCCTTTCTTATTATGGTAGACTTGCACAAAGAGCTCTCTCCTTTCCTACATAGTAGATGTGAAATAACGATAATTGTTATGAATAATATTTTAACCTGTTCTACTATGGTAGACTTCGTTGATTACTTGAAAACTTTTCTACCATAGTAAGGCACATGTTAGGGAATTATAGGTTTGCTCTAATATCATGGTAGATATTAAGCCAAGTCATTTTTGACCATGATAGAGTTATGTTGTTTCTTTTTTACCATGGTAAGTGAATCCTTTTTTTACCATGATAGGAGATTACCTAAGTTTTGTAGTCTAGTCATTTCAATCAGTGTTTCCAGTAATTCATCAGGAATGAGGAATCGAGTTATGACTTTTACTAGATGACTTCTTCCATGTTTCCATGGAGATGGATGGAGCTTCATCTCTACCAAGGAAAAACAGAGGTTATACACTGTAACTAAAATCGTAGTTCTTCATGACAAACAGCAAATTGTCATGTTCTCTTGGTCTAACTGTCAATCTTCAAATCTGAGCGACTTTGAATTCCTGTGCTTGCGTTCAACCTTACACTAGACCCTGACTATGACTCTTGCTTCTGGGGATGGTCAATCTCAAGTCCTTAATCTCATTTGCTGGCCGAACTTCTTTTTTGGTAAAACTTTAGCTGGAGGCTTTAGAATGATTATAGATGATATTTGCTCTTTTCTCAACAACTTCAATGCAGTCTTTCCTGAGAGTTTGCGTTCGAAACCTCTACTAGCGGACGCGCGCCTCCCTTGTTTTAGTTTCTTCTTCTTTAGTTTCAGCCTTTTATTTTTTTTTAATTTTCTTTTTCTTTTTAGTTTCGAGTGTATTTGGAACTATTTGTCGTTCTATTAAAAAAAAAAGTAACTAACACGGTAACCAATGAGTCATAAATAATATATAATATTTTATTTGTCTAAAATATTAGCAATTTTATATATTTTTATCCTTTAATTTAAACTTTTAAATATTTATTTGAGGCTAATTGAGTTTAATTAGATATTATTTAATTTTATTAGCCAATCTTTAACTTTTAAATTTTAATTACTTAATCTTAAATTTTAAAATATAAATGATCTCTTTGATATTTTTACACACTTGCTACTTAATTTATTTATTTGTGTAGATTTTCTGAATTTAATTTTATAGATATTAATGAAGATCGTTTTAGATAAAAAGAATATGGACATGTTTGAAAATCAAGTTAAGAATCAATTGCTATAGACATTATTTACATTTATTTTGGGTCATTTAATATAGTTTTCAATTAGGGTTATATAGGATAGTTTTTTATTTTTATTAAATTATAAGGTTTTATTTATAGCCAATAATTTAGTTTAAACCCAAACTTGTCAGAAAAATTTAGAGTCAGGCCAAAAAAATAATATTTTTAATGTTCAAGTTTATTCAAGCCAGGTTAAATAGGCCCAAAACAATTCAGGCTCGAATACCTGAGTAATAGATAATATTTTTAAAAATATATATAATATAATAAATATTAATTAATTCTTTAATTTTTATTTTAAAATATCATATATTGGAGTGCATTATTATAATTATTTTTTAAAAAATAAAAATATTTATATTTTCATAATTTTGATTCTTTTAAATAATAAAATATTTAAAATAATATTTAAAATATATGTTAATAGTATTTTTAGATTTTAAGACTCAATTATTTTTTAAAAAAAGTTTTAAGTCATATACATCATTTTAGTATATAAAGAAATATATTATATATTTTTATAAAATAAGATAATTAATTTTTAAAAAAATTAAATTTAAAATAATTTTAAAATAAAATTTGATCATATGCAAATTCTCGACTCTATTATTAGAGGAATATAATAAATAGAATAATATTATATTCTTAAATAATTACTCAGTTATTGTCTACATCAAACTTGTTTAAAAATTAAAGAGAAACTAGAGTAAATACCCTTTGTATTGAGGGATTAAATAATTTTTTATATAATATAATGGTGATTATTTTTTCATATTTTTAAAAACTAAAAGTACAGTTTACCCAAAAATTATAAAATAATTTTGAATTAATTAGGATAATAATTTTAAGTTAGTGATCTAAATGTGATTGAATTGATATCAATTTGATCATAATTAAAATAATATAAAATATTTATGTATGACCATGATAAGAGAAATATTTAAACAATTAAGAGATTAATTTACAAGTAAAGAAAATATTTATAAATAAATTATACATAATACAATAAAACAATAACAAAATTATTTAAGTACAAAATTGATAAGTTATTTTTTTATTCTTTCAAAGTCAAAAAAATATTTTATACTTAATATAATTATTTCAAAATTAAAATTGAATCAAAAAATAAAGAATAATATTTTTTTCAAAATTTTGGGTATTTAGGTTGGCCTAAATAAGCTTGAAGCCTAAAAGTTTTAGGGTCAAGTTTGATTATATAAATTTTTTAAATAAGATAGTATATTTTAAGTTTGGTCTAAATAAGTTCAATTCAAATTAAAATTTAAATTAATAAGTCTAATTTGTTTGAATTGTGGGCTTTAGTTTTATTAACCGTACAAATCAGTGGGAAATTGAATAAAAAGAGACATATGACTTTTGGAATAAGGGGAGAAGGACAGAAATAGGGTTTGCGGCGAAAGAATATAGGAAAGGAGCAACGGCGCCAGCTATTGCTATTCTTCATCTTTTCTTTTCTTTTCCTCAATTTTTCTAGGCCAAGCTTCTTCTACTCTCATTTTTCACTTGTTTTTGTTCAGTTTTTAGTTCCATTAAAAATTAATTTTTTTAATATGATCAATCACAAATTATGATCCTAAATTATAATTAGAGTTTTTGATATTTAGAAAATATTTTATTTTATTTTTATTCTAATTTTATTTTTCTTCACTCTACCTCTGAATTTTATATTTTAATTGATATTACTGATTAAAGTAGCTTTATTATATAATTTTTGGTTATATATTTTTATTTGAAATTTTACTTATTATAATCGATTGAGATAGCAACATAAGAGCAATTTGGCATTGCTTGAGTGATTATTCATGTTTTGTTTCTGATAGGGTTAAAATAAATACAGTTGTTAGATTGTAAGTTAAGAGAGATTTTAATTAATTTATAACTTAATTTCTTATTTAATTCACAAATGATAATTTAAAAAATATATAATAAAATCAAAATAATAAAATTAAATAAATTTAATTTATTTTGTAGATGAGAAAGATTAAGGTTAAGTGATTGAATTGTAATTAGCTGCTTGTGTTTGGTAATTTTTTCAATTGAACTTGCTTTAATTATTTAATTTTAATTTAGTTTTTAAATTAATTTTGTAAAAAATTTATTATTTAACTTTTCATAATCCTAATTTAAGTAGTTAATTAATTGACTTTAGAAAGATAACTTAAATTGCGCTTTACCGTAAAATTTAAGTTTTATTAATTTTGGTTCTATTAGTGTTATAACTAACATGGTAACTAGTGAGTTTATAGATAAGACATAACATTTTATTTGGTCTAAAATATAAGTGGGTTTTAGGAAAAAATTGTATATTAATAAAGTTCATTCTCATAAACATATAAATTGTTTTCCCTTTTTATTCTTAATGCCAGTTATCAATATACTTCATGATAAGTATTAGCTAACTTTATACAAGATCTAGGTTAATACATATGAAAAAAAATTAAAATTATTTTTTTATATATATTAAATTACTTATATTTTGAATTGAAAAAAGTGTGATGAAGTGTGCATGTGATAGATGAGCCTACGGTCAGGAAAGATGTTTTTTAAGCTGCAGAAAAAGTTATAGGCGTGTTTCAAATTAAGTAGGTTTCTTTGAAATGTTAGAGAATAGATAATCTTTTAATTTTAATATTTTTGGCCAAAATTTTAATTTTAATACTAATAATAATAACTAGTATTAGTTAAATGCTTTTAAAAATTAACATTTAAAATATTATTAACACCCCAATCCCCCTTTTCTTTGTATATTTGGCAACTAAAATACGTTTCTATTTTCAATCATATTTTTCTTGTATTTAAGTTCTTTGGAATTTTTATTCATTTTATTAATATTTTGAGGGTTAATGTATTTTTTATTTAAATATTTTTACAATCAAATAAAAATATCTCTATATGGTTTAATTAAATTTTATTATTTTAATAATAACTAGTTAGATCCTAATCTAACCCACAGTTAAATCGGATTTGGATTCAATGTCTATCGCTAGTGCATACACTAAGTACCTATCTCATCTGAGACATTTAAATCTAAATTGACAGTTTAAATAAACCCACACATTCAATAATTTCAAGTGGAGTATGAATTTAAATTTATTAATATGGATTTCAACGGCTCAGATGGAATAGGTACTCAACAGGCATTGAATTGAAATCCTGATTGAACCACTGACTCTTAAAGCGTTACCTTAATCGATTCAATGATTGATTTAATTTTCAGTGCCTTGATTAAATTAGAATTGTTCATTCTAGATCTAATTGTCCAAATTTTCCAAGAAAGTAGACGTAGAGTGCAGTGAAGAAGAAGATAAGGAAAAGATATACAAAGTTGTTGGCATTCTTATTTACAAGACTGTTTTCAAAGTCTGGATAGTAATTAATACATTTTTTAAAAAAATGTCCCCTTAAAAAGTGCCTTTAATTAATTGTTAGATAGTATTTAGTTATGAAAGGTATTTGAGAACACATGAGAGAGTTTTAAAAAATAAAAGTAAAATGTTTTTCTTAAAAAAGCCAAGAAAGTAGACGTAGAGTGCAGTGAAGAAAAAGATAGGAAAAAGATATACAAAGTTGTTGGCATTCTTATTTACAAGACTGTTTTCAAAGTCTGGATAGTATTAATACATTTTTTTAAAAAAATGTCCCCTTAAAAAGTGCCTTTAATTAATTGTTAGATAGTATTTAGTTATGAAAGGTATTTGAGAACACATGAGAGAGTTTTAAAAAATAAAAGTAAAATGTTTTTCTTAAAAAAGGGGACGGAAAGAATTAAAGTGGTATTTAACTAGTTGATCGGTATCCAAAATGTATAAAACGGAACGGAAAACATTCTGAGAATTAATCTGATGAATATCCCATCCCCAAAAAAAAAGAGGAAAAATAAAAAAGTCGATGAATATATGATGAAAACGATGGCCCTTGCAGATAGCAAGAGAATTTCATTAGAGCCAGTAATTCGGACAGACCGATCTTATTTGAGTCGGATTCAATTCAAGCTGGACTTATTTGGATCGGACTTAAAATATCCTACTCTCCTTCTAAAAAGGCCATATAACCAAGTCCGGCCCTAACACCTTTGGGCTTCGGGCTTATTTGGGTTGGCCCGAATAACCAAAAACTTTTTAAAAATATTTTTTTTTATTTTTTTAACTAATTTTAATTTTTAAATAATTCTATTAAGCATAAAATATTATTTTAATTTTTAACACTAAAAATAAAGAATAACTTATCAACTTTATTTATTAAGCAGCTCTATTATTATATTCGTTGTATTATGTATAATTTATTCATGAATGTTTCATTTACTTGTAAATTAATGTCTTAATTGTTTAAATATTGCTCTTATTATAGTCATATATAAATATTTTATATATTTTAATTAAATTATATTACTTTAATTGGATTAAGCTGATCTCAATTCAATCACAGTTAGACTACTAACTTAAAATTATTATCCTGATTAGTTCAAAGTTTTTAATAACTTTTAGGTAAATTGTACTTTTTATTTTTATAAATATAAAAAAAATTACCATCATTATATTATATAAAAAATTATTTAAATATGAGTAAAATATTATTTTTTTAAAATCATTTTTTTAACTTTTTATATTATTTAACTCTTACATAAAAGGATTCTTACTCTAATTTACTCTTAATTTTTAATCAAATCTAACATGGATAATAATTAAGTAATTACCAAGAATATTATTTTATTTATTATGTTTATCTAATAGTAGAGTCAGGAATTCGTACATGCCTAAATTTTATGTTTAAAATTATTTTTAATTTTTTTTTACTTTAAAATTAATTATCTTAATTTATAAAAAACATAAAATTATTTTTTTATATGTAAATGATTTATAGGACTCAAAATTTTTTTTAACAAAAACGGGGTCTTAAAATATTAAAATCAATATTAAAATATATTTTAAATATTATTTTGAGATATGTTATTAATTAAAAATAATAAAAATATGAAATATAACTATTTTTAATTTTTTTAAAAAAAATAACTACATTAAAACACTTATATATATAGTATTTTGGTATAAAATAATATAAAAACTTAAAAAATTAATTAATATTTATCCTATTTTATATATTTTTTTTAAAAAGTTATTTTTTTTTTATTTAGGTATTTAGACCAAGGTCGACCCAATCGGGCTTGGTCTGAATTTTTTTGGACCTGTTTTGGGCTGCTCTAATAAGTTCAAATAATAAAAAAGTAATATTTTTTTAAGCTTTGCCTTAAATTTTTTAAATGGTTCGAATTGATTCATCGGATTTAGCTTAAATTATCAGCTTTAGATTGGAACAGTGTTTAAAGCATTCCCTCAATTATTCATCCTGACGTGTAAAAATATCTCCAGACTTGTGGTGGGGAGTGGGGTGGTACTTTTTTAATCTTATTAGCCACGTGTATGGTTTTCATTCGATGCGCTTCTCGTTCGAAATATGAAAATATCACAAATGCCAATGGGTCATCACCGATAGGGGGGTTCACAAGACGGAACGGGACTGGGACACCCCTGTCCCGTGTCCCGTCCCGAAAAAAAAGATCGGGACTGAATTTTGGTCCCGTGTCCCGTCCCGTCCCGAAAGTCGTCCCGTCCCGTTAAGAGTTGGGACGGGACCGGGACAAGATCGGGACGTCCCGCCGTCCCGATAAATAGAATAATATTGAAAAAAGATTTGGATAATAACGTTCATTAAAATTTTAAAATCATATAATTTATTAAGTTTAAAATCAAACAACACAAGCACAAAATAACAATAATTTAAAATCAATTATTGAATTATATTAATCATAACTACATATTATAATAACAAATGTTAAGTGATCTTTATGCTATAAGATCACAACAACAGGCAAGTCAAAACACAACATCAAATCATTATTTCCTTCTACTTTAGTGAAGATGTACTAAGCTAATTACTCTTCTAAAAATAAGCAAGAAATATGTTATAAATAAAGGTTAAAATAGATAGATATAAGAATAACTTATATTAATATAATTAAATCTCATAAAGAACGATATCGCCATATTACTCCATGCCATTAAAATTATCAATATAAAAAACTTTAGTTTTAACTAAGAATTGCAAGTATTAAATTATAATTGATATAATTAATATAAGTATAATTATATTATATAATTAATATATTTAAAATAAACAATAATATATATAATTGTTCGGGACGGGACGGGACGTCCCGATCTCATCCCGTGGTCCCGTCCCGTCCCGAACCCCTTTCCTGTCCCGTCCCGTAAAGTCCCGTCCCGATTATTTTTCGGGCCGGACAAGACCCGTCCCAAATATGATCGGGACGATACCGGGCCAATCGGGACGGGTCTAGGTTGAACACCTCTAATCAACCGATACAACAGGCCAGGAAATAGCCACGTACCGTCACCAACTCCGCACGGTGTAATGAACATGACTGCACAGCCGGCTTGGCGGCAGAATAGCCACGCCGCAACGCACACCGAAAGAAGTCGGACGGAAGAAAAACAAGGCGAGAATTTTTATATGGGATAATGATAGTTAAGTTTTAAGGAAATGAACTAATGATAGTTAGATTTTTAATAATTTTTTTTATACAATAAAGTATAAATATTAATTTAAATAGTTATAAATAAATTTTTTTTAATTACAATCTAAAAATTAATATTAATATTTAAATATTTATTTAGCATTAAAACTCTTATATTTATAATAATCTGAGCCGATATTTTCAATTTATTTTTTTAAAAAAATTGTCCAGGATTAAACTGGTATTAATTCAGTATTGTGAAACTTAAACTGTCATTCTCCTTTGTTATATCTCCATCAAGGTGATTAATTAGAAAAATGAAGTTGTCAATCAAAGTTAAAAAGTAATTAATTATATTAAGTAAAATTTATATATAATTCTGTCAAAAAAAAAAATCTTCTCATCATTGTCGTCCAAAATATATTCCTGTTGTGTTCTTTGTAAATCTCATGGTGGAAATTTTCTGTAAGGCTAATCACTCTCTCCCATTCTCGACCATGCAAACTTCCCATCCACAAACCCACCCGACTGACGGCAATGAAGTTGGTGTGTATGGTGGCCAAAATCACGTTT